>NC_052070.1:101492313-101814772 GCF_015852505.1 Tachyglossus aculeatus
GGAGCGAATGAGTTCACCAAGGGAGTGAGTGTAGAGAGGGAATAGAAGAGGACCAAGAACTGAATCTTGAGGAACACTTACAGTAAGGGGATGGGAGGGGGAGGAGGAGCCCGCGAAGAAGACTGAGAATGAACGGCCAGAGAGATAAGAGAAGAACGGAGTCCGTGAAGCCAAGGTTGGATAACGTGTTGAGGAGAAAGGGATGGTCGACAGTGTCAAAGGCAGCTGAGAGTTCAAGGAGGATTAGGATGGAGGAGGAGCCGTTGGATTTGGCAAGAAGGAGGTTATCGGTGACTTTTGAGAGGGCGGTTTCAGTGGAATAGAGGGGACAGAAGCCAGATCCGAGGGGGTCCAGGAGAGAGTTGAAGGAGAGGAATTCAAGGCAGAGAGTGTAGATGACTCGGTCTAGGAGTTTGGAAAGGAAGGGTAGGAGGGAGATGGGAGGATAACTGGAGGGGGCACTGGGGTCAAGGAAGTGTTTTTTTAGGATGGGGGAGATGTGGGCATGTTTGAAGGCAGAGGGGAAGAAGATGTTGGAGAGTGAGAGGTTGAAGATACAAGTTGAGGAGGGAAGGGGGAAGAGTTTTTATAAGGTGGGAGAGAATGGGGTCTGAAGCACATGTGGAGGGGGTGGCACTTGAGAGGAAGGATGGGAAAGTAGAGGAGGGGGTCATGGAGGAAGGGGAAGGGTGATTTTGGGGAGCTCAGATCTGATGGTGTTAATTTTCCTATGAAGTAGGTGGCCAGATCTTTCGGGGTGAGGGATGGGAGAGGGGGAGGAACAAGGGGCCTGTGGAGCTAGTTAAATGTCTGGAACAGCTGACGAGGGTGATGGGCATGGGTGTCAATAAGGGAAAAGAAATAGTTTTGCCGGGCAGAGTTGAGGGCAGAGTTAAGTCAAGAAAGGACAAATTTAAAGTGGTTGGCCTGGGGTTTGGATTTTTGCAAGCAGCATTCAGCAGCTCGAGCATAAGCATGAAGGAGGAGGATGGTGGAGGGGATCCAGGGCTGTGGGTTAGTGGTGCGAGAGTGACAAAGGGATAGGGGAACAAGTGAATTGAGTTGAGTAGAGAGAGTGGAGTCGAGAGCAACTATTTGGTCTTCAAATGTGGGTAGGGAGGCCAGGTGGGGTGTGATGCGCTGAAAGGGATGGATAGGGTCAAGAGAGCAGAGGACTCTTTGGGGGAGTAATACAGATTTATGGGGAGGAGGAGTGTGAGAGAGGAGGAAAGTGAGGAGGCTGTGGTGAGAGAAAGGGATTTCAGAGTTGGTGAGGGTGGAGATTGCTCTCCGAGTGCACCAGCAGCCTCAGGAGCTCGGATTAGCCGGGGCCCCCAGTCAAGGCGGCAACCATTCTCGCCCCCCCACCCACCCCCGGCCGGGGGCCCTCTGGTGGGTCGGTTAATCATCTCTCGAGGTCTCAGGTACTGAAACAGGACCTGATTCATGCCTATCAGGGCATTTGCTGTGTGCAGAGCACTGTCCTAGGCCCCCGGAGACACATGACAGAGGTAAAGCATGCAGCCCCTGCTCTCGAGGAGCTTCGATCAAATGGGGGGCACAAACAGATGGAGAGCTTCCAAAATGCATTAAGGGAAAGTGGCAGAGCAGAGATGCCAATGATAAAAACCCAAAGGAGCAAGTAAATAACCAAAGGAATACATCAGTGAGAGGGTTAAGGGGTGGCTGGAGTGGCCAAGAGGATTAATTACGGAAGGCCACTGGGAGGTGGTATTTCAGGAGGGATCTGAAGGTGGGGAAGGAATTTTAATGCTAGGACTCAGACTCTCTTCCCTAACCCTTCCAACCAGGAAATAACCAATTTCTAGTGTACGCTTATTAGATCTGGGTCCTCAGGGAAATGACCCCCTCGGCCCCCCACACCAGCCCCACCATTGTAAGGTCAGGGATTTCATTCATTCAGTCGTATTTATTGAGCGCTTACTAGGAGCAAAGCATTGTTCTAAAAACTTGGGAGAGTACAGTTTAACAACAGATACATTCCTGCTCAATCGAGCTCATAGTGCTCACAGAGGGGGAGACAAACATTAATATAATAAATAGATAAACAAATAAATAAACAAATTACAGATATATACATTTACTCATGTCTGCCTGGCTCAGGACCCAAAGAGCTCGGCTAGACAGAAAACAGAAATAAGTGCAAGAGTGCACTTTTTGTCAGCAATCCCGAAGGGAACTGCACTCCCTTCGGAGTCGAATTGACGTGACAGTGCTTTGCACGCAATAAGGGCTAAATCAATACAACTCACTGAATGAATGAATGAACAGGGGATTTGGATTTCTTGGTTTTTTGGTAAATTTAAAGAGGCTTCTGAAGGATTTTCTTTAGGGGGAAGACTCCGCAGAGAGTCACTGCCTCTGGGAGACCCTGGTCACTGCTGATGAACTGTCCAGGTTAGGACGGCCTGAAGCTACAGAGCACAGAGATGGTCTCTTCTCTGAGGCACCAAGCATGGAGCGGCATCTGAGAGTTCCTGAGCCATCGGACCTCCGAAGTCACGGTATTCCCAATGATTCCGGTGGCCTCTGGGAATTCCCAGTGGCCTCAATTCTGATCGATCAGTGATATAATAATAATAATAATGATGGCATTTGTTAAGCGCTTACTATGTGCAAAGCACTGTTCTAAGCACTGGGGGAGATACAAAGTGATCAGGTTGTCCCATGTGAGGCTCACAGTCTTAATCCCCATTTTACAGATGAGGTAACCGTGGCTCAGAGAAGTTAAGTGACTTGTCCAAAGTCACACAGCAGACATGTTACCATCTTATAACCTCCCTAGCATTTAGAACAGTGCTTTGCACATAGTAAGAGCTTAATAAATGCCATCATTATTATACAAGGTGATCAGGTTGTCCCATATGGGGCTTTACACTCTTAATCCCCATTTTACAGATGAGGTAACTGAGGCACAGAGAAGTTAAGTGACTTGCCCAACGTCACACAGCTGACAGGTGGTGGAGCTGGGATTTGAACCCATGAGCTCTGACTCCCAAGCCCGGCCTCTTTCCACTGAGCCACGCTGCTTCTATGAAGCGTTCAGTATATCTACTGAACACTACTACCATTTTACAATGATATTCACTGAATATGTGAATAATCACACCGAGGGAAAATACACTTGAGTCTTTGGTAGCTAAGAAATAGCCCAAGGAGATGCCAGGTCAGGGTGGTGAAAAGGGAGGCAGAGGCTACCACTGGGCATTTGTGAATTGAGCAGGCGTGGGTAAGAAAGGAAGAAGAAAATAGAGAATTTACCTGAACATTGATGTGAGGCGGCTTACATGCTTTAGGTCCCATCTGAGCAAACAAAATCACAAAGAACAGAAACATTTCCACATATATATTTTTTTCACTGTAATGATAATTATTAATAAAGTGTGTATAGCATTTACATAATAATATTAATTGAGGCTTTTAGGTGCTTACTATGTAAATAGGAACATGTCTGCTAATTCTGTTATATTGTACTCTCCCACATACTTAGCCCAGTGCACATAAAAAGTGCTCAATAAATATCACTGATTGATTGAAATATGCCAAACACTGTACTAAGCTCTGGGTAGATACAAGATAATCAGGTCCTACATGGGGCTCAGTCTAAACAGGAGGAAGAATAGGTATTAACTCCCCATTTTACAGATGAGGGAACTGAGGCTTAGAACTTAAGTGATGTGCCCAAGGTCACACAGCAGTTATGTGGTGAAGTCTGGGTGGGCAGGGACTCTCTGTTTATTGTATATTGTACTCTCCCCAGCGCCCAGTTCAGTGCTCTGCAGACAGTAAGCGTTAAATAAATATGATTGAATGAATGGTTAGAACCCCAGGCCCATGCTCTTTCCTCCAGTTGTATTTATTGAGCGCTTTCTGTGTACAAAGCATTGTCGCCTCAAGAGTCCAATTCCCTTTGGGATTCCTGACTAATCCTCATCTGCAAAATGGGGATTAAGACTGTGAGCCCCATGTGAGTCTTAATCCCCATTTAACAGATGAGGTAACTGAGGCCCAGAGAAGCGAAGTGACTCATCCAAGGTCTCACAGCAGGTAAGTGGCGGAGCCGGGATTAGAACCCATGTCTGCTGACTCCTAGGCCTGTGCTCTATCCACTAAGCCCCACTGCTTCCCAATACAATTCTGTTCTACTGTGGTCTCCCAAGCTATTAGTGCAGCACTTGACACAAGGTAAGAGCTCAATAAATACCACTGATGATGACAGGTCTAATCGTGATGTGGCTAGAGTAGTTGTCTGGGTGGAGAGAAAGTTGTGGATCCAGAAGAAGCTGAGTGGTAATGGGCAGCAGAATGAATGTGAACATGGAAAGACAGTAAGGAAGTGAGGATGGCCTCCAAAGTTGCGGGCTTCCATTTCGGGGATGTTGGTAGTGCCAATGGAAGAAATGGGAGTTAGGAGGATTGATTTAGGAGGGAAGATGAGAAGTTCGGCTGCAGAAGTGAGGGGTTGGAGATGCTTTAGGGACAAGAGCAAATGTGGGATTATAGAGCAGGTGAGTGGGGCAGGACTCAGAGTAGATTTGGTAGTCATTCTCCACAGTACTCATGTGCATATCTAAGTAACTTATTTATATTAATGCCTGTCTCCCCCTCTACACTGGAAACTCCTTGTGGGCGGGGAATGTGTCCACCAACTCTGTCGAATTGGACTATCCCAAAGCTCTGCACATGGTAAGTGCTCAATAAATACCATTGGTTAACCGACTGATTGAGTCAATCGATGGTAGCTGAGGGAATGAATTCTCTTGGAGAGTGAGTAAAGAGTAGGGGACCCCAAACAGACCTTTGTGGGACAGCCACAGTTAAGGAACAGGGGGAGAAGAAGAGCTAGTGAATGAAACTGGGAAGGAAAGATCATTCAGTCAGTCAGACAATCGTATTTATTGAGCGCTTACTGTATGTAGAGCACTGTACTAAGAGCTTGGGAAAGTACAATATAACAATACAGAGAGGCAGGAGGAGAACCAGGTGATTACAGTGCCAGGAAAACCAGTTTCAAACGCATGAGCTACATCCTTCAGGCTAGTAAACCCCCTCTATCACCCTTTCCTACAGAGACAAAAATGTTTAATAGTGGGCTGTCAAGTATCAAGAACACAGCCTCTGGGGTGACTCCTGTTGTGAAATGGGAATGGGTTTGTTTGGGGTAGGTACAATACTAATAGTAGTTATTAAGTGCTTACTGTGTGCAGAGTACTGTAGTAAGATCTGGAAGAGAATGCAAAGGTGGGAACTTGTCCCCTCTTCTAGACTGTGAGCCTGTTGTGGGCAGGGATTGTCTGTCTCTGTTGCTGAATTGTACTTTCCAGGTGCTTAGTACAGTGCTCTGCACACAGTTAATGCTCAATGAATATGACTGAATGAATGAACTGCACACAGTACTGTTCTCTCAGGGATCAGTCAATCAATCAATGACATTTATTTATCTTTAATGGTATTTAATGATAATAATAACAATAATGGTATTTCTTAAGTGCATACTATGTGCCAGGCACTATACTAAGCGCTGCAGTAGACACAAGATAATCAGGTTGGACAGAGTCCCTGTCCCACATGGGGCTCACAGTCTCACTCCCCATTTTATAGATGAGGTAACTGAGGCGCTGAGAAGTGAATAGACTTGCCCAAGGTCACCCAGCAGTTAAATGGCAGAATCAGGATTAGAACACAGGTCCGCCTGACTCTCAGGCCCATGTTCTAATCCCTAGGCCACACGCTTACTATGTGCAGAGCACATGCAACACAACAGAATTAGCAGACATGATGAAACGATAATCCAACACAGACAAATCCGCAAAATAAAAACAAAATCAGTGGGACGCTGGGGCTAGAGGCGCAGAATTTCAGGCTCCTCTTGGCTCAGAATCCAAGGCACAACCGAAGCCACAGCCACCAACCACTACAGCTTTGAAGGCATTTGATAGGATGATGAGACGGACTCACCTGCCAGAACAGAGGGTGTTTATCACCTGCTTCTTACATTCTTCCCCATTCAGCTCACCTACGAATGCAAAATTCAAAGTGAACATGTTAAGAGATCGAGAGGGAGAGAGGGAGAGGAAGAGGGAGGGGGAGAGACAGCGCGAGCGCACAGGCTCAAGAGAAAGATGCACACTGGATTTGGGAGAAAATTACCTTTTTTGTCATCCTGGTTTCCTTTCATCGAAGCAAGGGTGTTAAGGATAAGGGGGAATAATTCCAGAGATTTCCCATTTATCAAACTGCCTTCTCGGATGGTGTCTACAAACTTATTGGTTATCTGAACCAGTGAGGAAGCAGGGAAGTTGTGAACCTGAGGAACCACAGGACAGAGATCACGTCATATTGTCGATCATGGCGGCCCAAAGGCAATTTGGCATTTCTTCCGCAGATAGCACTTTTCCCCAGACTTACAGGTTAGGGAAAAGCCTTGAATCATTCTTAAATGGTCATTCCTGCTTTGTTCGCAAATGAGGAGTGGCACTGTCCCTAGGAGTCAGGCCTCCCCAGCCCCATGCCTGCACCCACCACCTTTACTGGCCTTCTCAATTGGGCATCCCTGAAAGGACACAAAAAGTAATCAACTAATTGTTCCTCATGCTGAAGAGCGGCATGGCCTACTGGAAAAAGCCCAGGCCTCGGAGTCAGAGGGCTTGAGTTGTAATTCTGGCTCCGCCACATGCCTACTGTGTGGCTTTGGGCAAGTCGCTTCACTTCTCGTGCCTCGGCTGCCTCATCTGTAAAATGGGGATTCAATCCCTGTTCCTCAGTTATCTCATCTGTAAAATGGTGACTGAGGCTGTGAGCTTCACATGGGACAGGGACTGTGTCCAACTCGATTTGCTTGTATCCACCCCAGCGTGGTACAGTGCCTGGCACATAGTAAGCGTTTAATAAATACCGTAATAATAATTAATAATTACTTAGATTGTGAGCCCTGTGTGGGACAGGGACTGTGACTGCCCTGATGATCTTGTATCTTCCCCAGAGCTTCAAATGCTGCTTGATACATAGTAAGCGCTTGACAAATACCACAATTATTATTATCATTTTGGGATATACCTGGGTCAGACAGCACAAGCCATATTGAATCAATTAATCAATGGTATTTATTGAGTACTTATGTGCAGAACACTGTACTAAATGGTTGGGAGAGTCCAGTGCAACAGAATTAGCAGATACATCCCCTGCCCATAACGAGCTTACAGTCTGGAGGGGAAGACAGACATTAACACGAATAAACTAGTAATTTATAATATATAATTTAAAGAATGTCCAGAAAGATTCCAAAACACCCATCCTCTTTTCAAACCATAATCCCAGGAGAGACTTTGCTTGGAAGGCTTTGGGGGACCCTACCTCGACCATCAGTAACCCCATGATCTCCGATCCCACATCCTTGGTCAGGTCCCCCGACTCCACTAACTGAAGACAGTACTCATAGATGTCGATTCTGCGAAGTACTCCAGCCTCTTGACAGCATGGGGATCCTTGTTGTTTCAGAAAAAGCAGAGCAGAAACAAGAAAAATAGTGGCTGGCACAGAGTAAGCGCTTAAACCATACCTAAACCTAAACCCCAAAAAACACTACTAATGTAGAACAAAGGGATTTGGGGAAATTTAGCAAGCCACAAGTTCATAAGATTGGTGGGGGGAGACAGAGATGGGGAGAAACTACTCAAATTTTCCACCCATCCCTCCCAGCTGTAGATTTGACTACATCGCTCCTCAGGTCACAGCATCTTTAAAGAATGCTTGAGTTGGTTGCTCCTAAACAAATTTTGTGGCTACCATCCCCTCCACTCCACTGAATCCACCCTCTAAAAGGCCACCAATGACCTCCTTCTTGCCAAATTCAATGGCCCCTACTCTATCCTAATCCTTCTCGACCTCTCAGCTGCCTTTGACACTGTCGACCATCCCCATCTCCTCAACATGTTATCCAACCTTGGTTTCCCGGACTCCGTCCTCTCCTGGTTTTCCTCTTATCTCTCTGGCCATTCATTCTCAGTCTCCTTCACGGGCTCCTCCTCCCCCTCCCATCCACTAACTGTAGGGGTTCCTCAAGGGTCATTTCTGGGTCCCCTTCTATACTCTCTTTACACTCACTCCCTTGATAAACTCATTTGCTCCCACAGCTTCAACGATCATCTCTACGCCAACGATACCCAAATCTACATCTCCTTCCCTGTTCTCTCTCCCTCCCTCCAGGCTCGCATTTCCACCTGCCTTCAGGACATCTCCACCTGGATGTCCTCCCTCCACCTGGATGTCCTCCCGCCACCTAAAACTTAACATGTCCAAGACTGAGATCCTTATCTTCCCTCCCAAAACCTGTCCTCTCCCTGATCTTCCCATCTCACAAGCCCGCAACCTTGGTGTCATCCCTGACTCCGGTCTCTCATTCACCCCATACATCCAATCCGTCACCAAAACCTGCCAGTATCACCTACACAACATCACCAAGATCCACCCTTTCCTCTCCAACCAAACCGCTACCTTGTAAGTACAATCACTCATCCTATCACAACTGGATTACTGCATCAGCCTCCTTTCTGATCTCCCAACCTCCTGTCTCTCTCCACTTCAGTCTAAACTTCACTCTGCTGCCAGGATTATCTTTCTACAGAAACACTCTGGGCATGTCACCCCGTCCTCAAAAACCTCCAGTGGTTGCCTCTCAACCTCCATATCAACCAAAAACTCCTCACCATTGGCTTCAAAGCTCTCCATCACCTTGCCCCATCTTACCTCACCTCCCTTCTCTCCCACATCCCAGCCAGCATACCCCGCTCCTCTAGTGCTAAACTTCTCACTGTGCCTCGTTCTCACCCATCCCACCGTTGATCCCTGTTCCATGTCCTACCTCTGGCCTGGAATGCCTTCCCTCCTCAAATCCGCCAAACTAGCACATTTCCCTCCCTTCAAAGCCCTATTGAAAGCTAACCTCCTCCAGGAGGCCTTCTCAGACTAAGCCCCATTTTTCCTCTGCTCCCCCTCCCCTCCACATCACCTCAACTCACTTTCTTCGCTCTACACCCTGTTCCACAGCACTTTTGTATATATGTGCATATCTATAATTCTATTTATTTATAATTAATACCTGTGTACTTGTTTTAATGTGCATATATCTATAATTCTACTTATTTACACTGATGCCTGTTTATTGTTTTTTTGTCTGTCTCCCCCATCTAGACTGTGAGCCACTATGGGCAGGAACTGTATCTCTCTGTTGCTGAATTGTACTTTCCAAGTGCTTACTACAGTGCTCTGCACGCAGTAAGCGCTCAATAAATCCAACTGAATGAATGAGAGGCAAATATTATTATTCCAATTTTACATGCAAGGAACTGAGGCAAAGAGAGGTTAAGTGATTTTGCACAAATTCACAGAGAAGGCAAAGAGCAGAGATCATCATCTTCATCATATTTATTGAACAGCTACTGTGTATGAAACACTTTAGTTGGCTTATTGGAAAGAACCTGGGCCTGGGAATCAGAGAACCTGGGTTCTAATCCCAACTCTGCTACTTGCCTGCTGTGTGACCTTAGGCAAGTCACTAACTTCCCTGTGCCTCAGTTTCCTCCTCTGTAAAATGGTGATTAAAGTACCTGCTCCACCTTCTAGATAAAGTGAGAAACAGGGTGGCCTAGTGGACAGAGCACAGGCCTGGGAATCAGAAGGACCTGGGTTCCAATCCCAGCTTCACCAGTTATCTGCAGTGTGACCCTTAGGTAAGTCACTTAACTTCTCTGGGCCTCAGTTACCTCATCTGTAAAAGGGGGATTAAGACGATGAGCCCGATGTGAAACAGGGACTGTGCCTAACCTGATCAACCTGTATGTACCCCAATGCTTAGTTCGGTGCCTGGCATTAACAAATACAATTTAAAAACAAATACAAACCCAAAACTCTGAGCCCCATGTGGGATAGGGACTTTGCCTGTTCTTATCATTTTCTACCAACCCCAGGGCTTGTCACATAGTAAGCACTTAATAAATAAATCAATCAATCGCATTTATTGAGCGCTTACTGTGTGCAGAGCACTGTATTAAGTGCTTGGGAAGTACAAGTTGGCAACATAAAGAGACAGTTCCTACCCAACAGTGGGCTCACAGTCTAAATATCACTATTATCATTATTACTGTTGCTATGGTTACTAAGCACTTGGAAGAGTATAATGAAGCTGTTGCCCTCCGAGCACTCACAACCTAATGGAAGGGACAGACAAAAATTATTCACAAATGATTGGGAGCAAGAAGGCGATCACTGGAACAACAGAAGAGAGTACAATTTTTCAGTAAGAAAAGAGCTATGTAGAATAATTTTGGCAATTGTTAATGGCTTACTATGTGCCAAGCATTGTACTAAGAGCTGGGATAGATACAAGATAATCAGGTCAGACATGATCCCTGTGCCACTTAGGGCACACAGTCCTAAGAGGGAGGGAGAATAAGGGTTTCAGATATAATTTACCAAACCAGGAAATTGTGGACTGAGTGAACGTGGAATTGTCATTCACCAAATCACACAACACCAGGTGAGGGGCTCCCACTGAAGTATGAAGGTGGTAGGGTCCAAGCTAACCACAGGAAACATGAGGAGCAGTGTGGCCTAGTAGAAACAGCTCGGGCCTGGGAGTCAAAGGCCTTGGGTTCTAATCCTGGTTCTGCTACTTGCCTGCTGTGTGCCTTTGAGTAAGTCATTTCACTTCTCTGGGCCTCAGCCTCATCCAGTGCTTAAATACCAAAATTATTACTATTATAAAATGGGAATTCAATCCCTGTTCTCCCTCCTACTTTGACTGTGAGCCCCATGTGGGGCGACCCCAGCTGCTCAGAACAGTAATCTTCACCTACTAAGCACTTAACAAGTACTATCATCATTCTAATCACCATCAGGCTCAGGTTCACTTCGCTGACTGTACAGAGGGTCGTGAGCTGACTAAGCCTGCACCCTAGAGGGGAGGAAAGGGGCAGGGAATATAGGTTTAGCCCACCCAAACTCGTACAGGAAATGGAAGCCTCTAATCCTCCTCTTTCCCCTCCCAAGCTTTTCAAGAAGTGGGGCTGTTACCTTTGAAGACGGCTTTGAGGTGGGTTCCAATCTGCTTTCCTTTTATGGCCTGCTTCCGGAGAAACTCACCTAACTGAAGTTGGTAGGAAAAGGTGGTAAATTATGGATATTATTAAGCTCTCAAACCTTTACTAAGCAATTTTCCCCAACAGATTCAGGGGATCGGGCCCGGATCCCTGTCAGAAAAGACCAAGATTACCAGATGAGGTGAGCTTTCTTTTAACAGGATGGTGGAGTAAACTGGAAGGCTACGTTGTCCAAATCAACTAATCCATAATCCCAGTCTATGGATTGGCAAAACGCTCTCGGTCCTGGATATTTCAGAGAAGAGAAACAGAACTGGAGAGGAGGACTCTCAGTCCCACTCAGGCTTGCGGAGACAGCCCTGGACGTGGCCTAGATCCTCCCCCTCTAGATTGGAAGCTCACTGTGGGCAGGGCATGCGTTGCATCGGACTGTCCCAAGTGCTTATCACAGCACTCTGCACATAATAAGAGCTCAAGAAATACCATTGATGATGACGAAGGCAGTCCTGTAGATGAATGAAGTCAATCAGTAGTATTTACTGAGCTCCTTCTGTGTACAAAGCACCATACTAAGTGCTTGCAAGACTTGGTAGGCGTAATCCCTGTATGCAATCATAATATAATCAAGACACAAAGCTCCTCTCTCTAGACTGTAAGTTCCTTGCAGGCAGGGAACATATCTACAAACTGTTGACTCTCCCAAGTGCTTAATACAGTGCTCTGCACACAGTTAGTGCTCAATAATTGACTGATTGACCGAACTATAGATCAAAATCTCACTAGCTTTAGGCTAGACAATTACTTATACTTCAAGTATACGGTTCTTTCATTCCTTCAGTCGTATTTACTGACCACTTACTGTGTGCAGAGCACTGTACTAATCACTTGGAAAGTACAATACAGCAACAAAGAGAGACAATCCCTGCCCACATGGGGCTTAGAGTCTAGAAGGGGGAGACAGACAACAAAACAAGTAAACAGACATCAATATAGAGTTGCAGATACATAAATTTACACATAGGTACTATGGGGGCGGTGGGAGAGCAAAGAGAGCGAGTCCAGGTGACACGGAAGTGGGGGGGAGCTGAGGAAAAGGGGGCTTAGTCTGGGAAGGCCTCCTGGAGGAGGTGGGCCTTCAGTAGGGCTTTGAAGGGGAGAAGAGTGATTGTTTGGAGGATTTGGGGAGGGAAGGCATCCCAGGCCAGAGATAGGACATTGGCCAGGGGTCAGTGGCGAGACAGGTGAGATCGAGGCACAGGGAGAAGGTTAGCACCAAAGAAGCAGAATGTGCAGGCTGGGCTGTAGAAGGAGAGAAGGGAGGTGAGGTAGGAGGGGGTGAGGTGATAGAGAGCTTTGATGCCAATCGTGAGGAGTTTTTGTTTGATCTCAGGTTGACAGGCAATGCCTGGAGGTTTTTGAGGAGTGGGGGGTGACATGCCCTGAGTGTTTCTGTAGAAAGATAATCCGGGTAGTGAAGTATGAGCTGAAGTGGGGAGAGGTAGGAGGTTGGGGGTCAGAAAGGAGGCTCATGCAGTAATCCAGTCGGGATAGGATAAGTGATTGTATTAATGTGGTAGCAGTTTAGATGGAGAGGAAAGGGCGGATCTTGGCAGTGTTGTGAAGGTGAGACCGGCAGGCTTTGCTAACAGATTGGATATATGGGGTGAAGGAGAGAGCAGCGTCAAGGATGACACCAAGGTTACAGGCTTGTGAGATGGGAAGGACGGTTGTGCTGTCTACAGTGATGGGAAAGTTTGGGAGAGGACAGTGTTCGGGAGGGAAGATGAGAAGTTCTGTCTTGGACTTGTTGAGTTTGAGGTGGTGGGAGGACATTCAAGTACAGATGTCCTGGAGGCAGTAGGAGATGCGAGCCTGGGGGGAGGAAGAGAGAACAGGGGAGGAGATAAAGATTTGGGTGTCATCCACATAGAGATGATAGTTGAAGCCTGTTGAAGCCATGGGTGTGAATGAGTTCTCCAAGGGAGTGAGGGTAGACGGTTCTGAACAGGAAAAGCAACATGGCCTAATGGAGAACACAGGCCTGGAAGCCAGAAGGACCTGGGTACTAATCCTGGCTCCTTCACCTGTCTGCTGCGTGACCTTGGGCAAGTCACTTAGCTTCTCGGTGCTTCAGTTGCCTCAGTTGTCTGTAAAATGTGGATTAAGAGCCTTAGGCAGAAAAATTTTTTATCTGCCCTTGTGTTTAGAACAGTGCTTGACACATAGTAAGTGCTTAAATACCATAAAAACAAAAACAAAAAAACACAGGATGGTTATGGGTCATAGAACCAATTTCAACCATCTAGGGGCTCCTCCTGGAAGCTCTCCTTGGGCCAAACATCAATTCTTGCAGATTTCTTACCAAGAAGTAAGTGCTTAACAAATACCATCATCATCATTTCTCCAATACAACTTTATCAGTCAATCATTTGTAGTCAATCAACGGCATTTACTGAGTACTTACTGTGTGTACAGCACTGTACTAAGTGCTTGAGAGAGTACAATGCAACAGAGTTGATAGACACATTCCTTACCAGTTAATAAATGAGAGCACTGTACTAAGCGTTTGGGGAGTACAACATATAATTTAGTTGGTAGACATATTCTCTGCTTACAAGAGCTTATGGTCTAGAGGGGGAGACTGTATATAAATAAATATTATATTAATGAATAGACATAAACATAAATATAATTAAGGATATGTACACAAGAGCTGAGGAGTTGAGGGAAGGGTGAATAAAAGAAGCAGCGAACTCTGTGGAAAGAGCACAGGCTTGGGAGTCAGAGGTCATGGGTTCTAATCCCAGCTCCGCCACTTGTCAGCTGTATGACTTTGGGCAAGTCATTTAACTTCTCTGTGCCTCAATTACCTCATCTGCAAAATGAGGATAAACACTGTGACACACACACCCCCACCCCGTGGGACAACCTGATTACCTTGTATTCCCCCCAGCCCCAGCACTTAGAACAGTGCTTGGCACATAGTACGTGCTTAACAAATAGCATGATTAATATTAAAAGGTGCAAATCCAAATGCTAGGGTGATGCAGAAGGGAGAGGGAGTAGGGGAAATGAGGGTTTAGAGTCAGGGAAGGCCTCTTGGAGGAGATATGATTTTAATAAAGCTTTGATGGTGGGAAAGCAAGCACATTTTATATATCAGGCTGCTTTTCCTCCTGAGCCTCAATAACCACTTCTCCCCAAAGATTATTTTACTCATGCTCTTGTCCTTGCCCTGGGGTTCATTTCAGTCATTCTTAATCAATTGCTTGTATCTCCAGTGACATTTGGGTATTTGCTAAGTACTTTAGTAAGACTTTCTCCAAAATTAGGTAACTTAGAAAATGGACTCACCTGGTTTTCTTTCAAGCTTTCCAGAAATTCCTGCAGTTTCTCGATTGATTTTTCTGCTGACAGAGTTAAGATTTTCTGGTCCATGGTAGTTTGCATCAGTGGGCTGCACGGAAAGTAAACTGGGTCAGTCAGAGAAGGACCCAGAATGAAAGAGCCAGGCAGGCCAGTTCCTTACCCACTCAAAACAGCAGTGTGGCCTAGTGGAAAGAACATGGGTCTGGGAGTTGGAGGCCCTGTGTTCTAATCCTGACTCTGCCACTCGTCTGCTGTGTGACCTTGGACAAGTCACTTAACTTCTCTCTGCCTGAGGTACCTCATTTGTAAAATGGGGATTAAGACTGAGAGCCCTGTGTGGGGCAGGGAATGTGTTCAACTTGTTTATCTTGTATTTACCCTAGGTACAGTGCCTGGCACACAGTAAAGGCTCAACAATCACCATTAAAAAAACAAAACCTACAAATGGTTGCTTAGGATTCCTTTCACCTTTTCAGGACTTTCTATTCCATTAGAAGGGTCTGTGTGACTCCTGGTATTACCAAAGAGAATTACCAGGCAGTCAAACCATAGAAATGACCTCTTGGTATCTGTAACACACACTATAAGCCCCATCACCACTTGGTCAACCTCATGTCCCACCCGGCCCAGGATTCCGTCTCCAACAGTGGCGACAGGATGCTGGGGGGAGCCGGGGAGGGCCGACCTCAGATGGTAAGTCCTGGGGCACATTCTGGTGGGGGCAGGCACAGCATGGCCCAGGGAGCAGTGGGCATGGGGAGCAGTGGGCATGAGGAGCAGAGGTCACAGGGGTCACAGGAAGCAGCAGGCATGGGGAGCAGAGGGCACAGAGGTCACAGGAAGCAGTGGGCACGGGGAGCAGAGGGCACAGGGAACAGTGGGAATGGGGAGCAGTGGTCAACGGGTCACAGGAAGCAGCAGGCATGGGGAGCAGTGGGCACAGGGAACTGTGGGCATAGGGAGGAGTGAGCATGAGGAGCAGAGGTCATGGGGTCACAGGAAGCAGTGGAAGCAGGGGGCAGCGGGCACAGGGAGCAGCAGCTGTTCCGGACATTTAACTCCCTCCTCAGGCCCCTGTTCCTCCCCCTCCCCCATCCCTCACCCCCAACTATCTGACCACCTACTTCATTAGGAAAATTAACACCATCAGATCTGAGCTTCCCAAAGTCACCCCTCCCCCTTCTCCATCCTCCCCCCCATCTCGACCCTCTCCTCTACTCTCCAATCCTTCCCAGCAGTATCTTCGGAAGGAGATCTCCTCCCTACTCTCAAGTGCCACCCCCTCCACCTGTGCTTCGGACCCAATTCCCTCTCATCTTATAAAAACTCTCACCCCTTCCCTCCTTCACTACCATCTTCAACTGTTCACTCTCCAATGGCTTCTTCCCCACTGCCTTCAAACATGTCCACGTCTCCCCCATCCTAAAAAATCCTTCCTTGACAGCTCCCTCCAGTTATCGCCCCATCTCCCTCCTACCCTTCCTTTCTGAGCTCCTAGAGAGAGTCGTCTACACTCACTGCCTAAAATTCCTCTCCTCCAACTCTCTTCCGAACCCCCTCCAATCTGGCTTCCGTCCCCTCCACTCCACTCCAACTGCCTTCTCAAAGATCACCAATCACCTCCTTCTTGCCAAATCCAATGGCTCCTACTCCATCCTAATCCTCCTCGACCTCTCAGCTGCCTTTGACACTGCTGACCAGCCCCTTCTCAACATGTTATCCAACCTTGGTTTCACGGACTCTGTCCTCTCCTGGTTCTCCTCTTATCTCTGTGGACGTTCATTCTCAGTCTCCTTCGCGGGCTTCCCCTCCCATCCCCTTACTGTAGGGGTTCCTCAAGGGTCAGTTCTTGGTCCCCTTCTGTTCTCCATCTAGACTCACTCCCTTGGTGAACTCATTCGCTCTCACAGCTTCAACTATCATCTCTACGCGGATGAAACCCAAATCTATATCTCCTCCCCTGTTGTCTCGCCCTCCCTCCGGGCTCACATCTCCTCCTGCCTTAGGGACATCTCCAACAGGATGTCCTCCTCCCACCTACAACTCAACATGTCCAAGATTGAGCTCCTTATCTTCCCTCCCAAACACTGTCCTCTCCCTGACTTTCCCCCCACTCTGGACGGCACTACTATTCTTCCCATCTCACAAGCCTGCAACCTTGGTGTCATCCTTGACTCCGCTCTTTGATTCACCCCACACATCCAATCTGTCACCAAAACATTTCCAGTCTCACCTTCACAACATAACCAAGATCCACCCTTTCCTCTCCATCCGCTACCACTTTAGTACAAACACTCATCTTATCCCGACTGGATTACTACATCAGCCTCCTTTCTGACCTCCTATTGTCCTGTCAGTCTATACTTCACTCTGCTGCCAGGATTATCTTTCTACAGAAACGCTCTGGGCATGTCACCGCGCCGCCCCCCCCCCCCCTCAAAATCTCCAGTACCTGCCTATCAACCTTTGTATCAGTCAAAAACTCCTCACTCACAGCTTCAAAGCTCTCCTTCACCTTGTCCCCTCCTACCTCACCTCCCTTCTCTCCTTTTACAGCCCAGCCTGCACCCTCTGCTCCTCTGCCGCCACTAACCTCCTCACTGTGCCTCATTCTCGCCTGTCCCGCCGTCAGCCCCCGGCCCATGTCCTACCTCTGGCCCGGAATGTCCTCCCTCCTCACATCTGCCAAACTAGTTCTCTTCCCCCCCTTCAAAACCCCACTGAGAGCTCACCTCCTCTAAGAAGCCTTCCCAGACTGAGTCCCCCTTTTCCTCAGCTCCTCCTCCCCTCCCCATCACCCCATTCCCTCCACTCTACCCCCTTCCCTGCCCCATAGCACTTGTATACGCATGTACATATTTATTATTCTATTTATTTTATTAATGATGCATATATAATTCTATTTATTTATATTGACGTTAATGATGCCTGTCTACATGTTTTGTCTGTCTCCCCCTACTAGCCTTTGAGCCTGTTGTTGGGTAGGGATTGTCTCTGTTGCTGAATTGTACTTTTCAAGAGCTTAGTATGGTGCTGTGCACACAGTAAGCACTCAATAAATTCATTCATTATTATTATTATTATTCATTCATTCATTCAATCGTATTTATTGAGGGCTTACTGTGTGCAAACCACTGTACAAACCGCTTAGAAAAATAAATACGATTGAATGAATGAACTTGGGCCACTTCTCTGTCTCAGTTCCCTCATCTGTAAAATGGGGATTGAGACGGTTTGTCCCACACAGGACAGGGACTCTGTCCAACTTGATTTGCTATCTACCCCAGCGCTTAGAACAGTGGCTCCGCCACTTGTCTGCTGTGTGACTTTGGGCAAGTCACTTCACTTCTCTGGGCCTCAGTTACCTCATCTGTAAAATGGGCATTTAGACATGTGGGACAACCTGATTACCTCGTATCTACCCCAGCGCTTAGACCGGTGCTTGGCACAGAGTAAGCGCTGAACAAATACCATCATTACTATTATTATTAAGCGCCTAACAAATACCACAAGATGATCATTATTAAGCTCACTGATGAGGGACAGCTTTAAAAGTTGATTTCCTTTACCTCCCTCAGAAAGAAAACGAATCTCAAAGCGCATCTCTCCGAATAAATTAGGGCCCGCGGGAAAACCACTCCACCTTCAAAAACCAAGAAGCTTTAAAACGAACAAGTTTTGAGCCCGAATGCTTCGTTTTTGGCCCGGCAGGCTAGGCGCCCCTCACCTCTGCTCCGCCTCCACGCCGCTCCACCCCGAATTTCCCGCGCTGCTCGGATCACGTCACTTCCGTTACCCTCACGGCACGCCCCACCCCCCTCTTTGACGTCAC
This sequence comes from Tachyglossus aculeatus, assembly GCF_015852505.1. Classification (NCBI taxonomy): domain Eukaryota; kingdom Metazoa; phylum Chordata; class Mammalia; order Monotremata; family Tachyglossidae; genus Tachyglossus; species Tachyglossus aculeatus. Next base: position 101,510,632 of record NC_052070.1, read on the forward strand.
TTCCGTTACCCCCGGCAACACCTCCCGCCTCCGGGCACCCACCCCGCCCCTCATTACGTCATTCATTCATTCGTTCGTTCTGGCATTCATCCATTCTGTCATTCATTCATCCATTCATTCGCTCATTTTGTCATTCATTCATTCTGTCATTCATTCATCCACCCATTCATTCGTTCATTCTGTCAATCAATCAATCAATCAATCGTATTTATTGAGCGCTTACTATGTGCAGAGCACTGTACTAAGCGCTTGGGAAGTACAAATTGGCATCACATAGAGACAGTCCCTACCCGATAGTGGGCTACTGTAATTCCTTCATTCATTCTGTCATTCTGTCCTCCACCTCTCCACACATCCACCAAACTAGCTCTCTTCCTCCCTTCAAAGCCCTCCTGAGAGCTCACCTCCTCCAGGAGGCCTTCCCAAACTGAGCCCCCTTTTTCCTCTCCCTCCCACACCCCGGCACCCTACCTCCTTCGCTTCCCCACATCACTTGCATATATTTATACATATTTATTACTCTATTTATTTTACTAGTACATATTTACTACTCTATTTTATTAATGATGTGAATATAGTTCACTTCACGCTATGCTATACTTCACGCTGCTACCCGGATCATCTTTGTGCAGAAACGCTCTGGGCATGATACTCCCCTCCTCAAAAATCTCCAGTGGCTTCCAGTCAACCTACACATCAAGGAAAAATTCCTCACCCTCGGCTTCAAGGCTCTCCATCACCTCGCCCCCTCCTACCGCACCTCCCTTCTCTCCTTCTACAGCCCAGCCCGCCCCCTCCACTCCTCTGCAACTAACCTCCTCACTGTGCCTCGTGCTCGACTATCCCGCCATCGACCCCAGGCCCACGTTCTCCCCCTGGCCTGGAATGCCCTCCCTCCACACATCCACCAAGCTAGCTCTCTTCCTCCCTTCAAAGCCCTACTGAGAGCTCACCTCCTCCAGGAGGCCTTCCCAGACTGAACCCCCTTTATCCTCTCCTCCTCCCCATCCCCCCGCCCTACTCTACTCCCCACAGCACCTGTATATATGTTTGTACAGATTTATTACTCTATTTATTTTAGTTGTGCATATTTACTATTCTATTTATTTTGTTAATGATGTTCATCTAGCTTTATTTTTGTTTATTCTGGTGACTTGACACCTGTCCACATGTTTTGTTTTGTTGTCTGTCTCCCCCGTCTAGACTGTGAGCCCGTTGTTGGGTAGGGACCGTTTCTATATGTTGCCAAGTTGTACTTCCCAAGCGCTTAGTACAGTGCTCTGCACACAGTAAGTGCTCAATAAATACGATTGAATGAATGAATGAATGAATATAGCTATAATTCTATATATTCCGACAGTTTTGACACCTGTCTGCATGGTTTGTTTTGTTGTCTGTCTTCCCCCTTCTAGACTGTGAGCCCGTTTCTGGGTAGGGACCGTCTCTATATGTTGCCAACTTGTACTTCCCAAGCGGTTAGTACAGTGCTCTGCACACAGTAAGTGCTCAGTAAATATGATTGAATGGAAAGAGCATGGGCTTGGAGTCAGGGGTCAGGGGTTCTAATCCCGGCTCTGCCACTTCTCTGCTGTGTGACCTTGGGCAAGTCACTTAACTTCTCCATGCCTCAGTTACCTCATCTGTAAAATGGGGATTAGGACTGTGAGCCACACGTAGGACAACCTGATTAGGTTGTATCTGCCCAAGTGCTTAGAACAGTCCTCGGCACGTAGTAAGCACTTAACAAATACCATCATTATTATTATTATTATTATTCATGCATTCTGTCATTCATTCATTCATTCTGTCATTCATTCATTCACTCGTATTTATTAAGAGCTTACTGTGTACAGAACACTTTACTAAGCACTTGGGAAAGTACAATACAACAATAAACAGTGTATTCCTTCCTTCATTCATTTATTCAATCGCCCGTACTACTACTAATAATGATGATGGTATTTGTTAAGTGCGTACTAGGTGCCAAGCACTGTTCTAAGCACTGGGGCAGATACAACGTAATCAGGTTGTCCCACATGGGTCTCACAGTCTTAATCCCCATTTTCCAGATGAGGGAACTGAGGCACAGAGAAGTTAAGTGGCTTGACCAAGGTCACACAGCTGACAAGTGGCAGAGGTGGGATTAGAAGAGTTTACTGTGTGCAGAGCATTGTACTAAGCACTTGGTAAAGTACAACGCAACAATAAACAGTATATTCATTCCTTCCTTCATTCAGTCATTCATTCAATCGTACTTACTGAGAGCTTACTGTATACAGAGCACTATACTAAGTGCTTGGAAAAGTACAATACACCAATAAACAGCATATTCTTTCCTTCCTTCCTTCCTTCCTTCACTCATTCAATCATACATATTAAGAGCTTACTGTATGCAGAGTGTTGTACTAAGCACTTGGAAAAGTGCAGTAATAATAATAATAATAATGGCATTTATTAAGCGCTTACTATGTGCAAAGCACTGTTCTAAGCACTGGGGAGGTTACAAGGTGATCAGGTTGTCCCACGGGGGGCTCACAGTCTTAATCCCCATTTTACAGATGAGGTAACTGAGGCACAGAGAAGTTAAGTAATAATAATAATAATAATGTTGTTATTTGTTAAGCGCTTACTATGTGCGAAGCACTGTTCTAAGCGCTGGGGGGAATACAAGGAGATGAGGTTGTCCCACATGGGACTCACAGTCTTAATCCCCATTTTACAGATGAGGGAACTGAGGCCCAGAGAAGTTAAGTGACTTGCCCAAGGTCACACAGCAGACATGTTAAGTGACTTGCCCGAAGTCAAACGGCTGACAAGTGGCAGAGCCGGGATTTGAACCCCTGACCTCTGACTCCAAAGCCCATGCTCTTTCCAGTGAGCCATGCTGCTTCTCCAACAATACAGTACAACAATTAACAGTGTATTCATTCCTTCAGTTATTCATTCAATATTTATCAAGAGCTTACTGTGTGCAGAGCACTGTACAAAGCACTTGGGAAAATACAATGCAACAATAAATAATATTCATTGATTCATTCAACTGTATTTATTATGAACTTACTGTATGCAGAGCACTGTACCAAGCACTTGGGAAAGTATGATACAACAATAAACAGTGACATTCCCTGCCCACAATGAGCTCACAGCCTCCCCATCTCCTGACCCCGGCCCCAAGGAGTGGGGGTGGGGGGTTAATCAGGGAAGGCCTCTTGGAGGAGATGTGCCCGTAACTACCATTCTCTCCGGTTTCTTGCCACCCAGCTGTCGGGGGGGACTTGGTCGTTTGAGGCCTGGCAGACAGGCAGAGTTTTGTTTTTTTCATGGAATTTGTTAAGCGGTTACCATGTGCCAGGCACCTGGATTAAGCGCTAGGGTAAATACAAGACAATTGAGTTGGACGCAGTCCCTGATAATAATAATAATGATAATAACTGTGGTATTTGTTAAATGCTTACTACGCAACAGGCAAAAACTCCTCACCCTCGGCTTCAAGGCTCTCCATTACCTCACCCCCTCCTACCTCACCTCCCTTCTCTCCTTCTACAGCCCAGCCCGCACCCTCCGTTCCTCTGCCACTAATCTCCTCACCGTGCCTCGTTCTTGCCTGTCCTGCCATCGATCCCCGGCCCACGTCATCCCCCTGGCCTGGAATGTCCTCCCTCCGCACATCTGCCAAGTTAGCTCTCTTCCTCCCTTCAAGGCCCTACTGAGAGCTCACCTCCTCCAGGTGGCCTTCCCAGACTGAGCCCCCTCCTTCCTCTCCCCGTCCCCCCTTCCCCATCCGCCCCGCCTTACCTCCTTCCCACCCCCACAGCACCTGTATATATGTATATATGTTTGTACGTATTTATTACTCTATTTATTTATTTATTTTGTTTGTACATGTTTATTCTATTTATTTTATTTTGTTAATATGTTTTGTTTTGTTCTCTGTCTCCCCCTTCTAGACTGTGAGCCCACTGTTGGTAGGGACCGCCTCTATATGTTGCCAACTTGTACTTCCCAAGAGCTTAGTACAATGCTCTGCACACAGTAAGCGCTCAATAAATATGATTGAATGAATGTGCCAAGCACTGTACTAAGCGCTGGAGTGGATACAAGCAAGTCGATTGGACACAGTCCCTGTCCCACGTGGGGCTCACAGTTTCAATTCCCATTTCACATATGAAGTAGCTGAGCCACAGAGAAGTGAAGTGACTTGCCCAAGGTCACACAGCAAACAAGTGGCCAAGTAGGGACTAGAATCCATGACCTTCTAACTCCAGGGCCTTTGCTCTATCCACGCCATGCTGCTCCTCCTCATAGCCAACAGATGATCATTCATTCATTCATTCAATAGTATTTACTGAACTCTTACTGTGTGCAGAACACTACACTAAATGCTTGGGAAAATACAATACAGCAATAAACAGAGACAATCCCTGCCCTCAACAAGCTCACAGTCTAGAGGGGAGAAGACAACATCAATACATATAAACAGACATCAATATAATTAAATAAAGTGACAGATAGATACATAAGTGCTGTGGGGCGGGGAGAGGGTGTAAGAGCAAAGGGAGCAAGTGAGTGTGACAGAGATCAATCTCCCCAACTTCAAAGTCTTATTGAAGGCACATCTCCAGAAGGCCTTCTCTGACCAACTATCAATCAATCAATTAATAAGTTGTGTTTATTGAGCACTTACTGTGTGTAGGGCACTGTACTAAGCTCTTGGGAGAGTACAATATACCAATATAACAGACACATTCCCTGCCCACAGTGAGCTTGGAATCTAAAGGGGGAGACAGAGAGAAATAAATTAATAAATTTTGGAAATGTACATAAGTGCTTTGGGGCCGAGTGGTGGGGGTGAATAAAGGGAGCAAATCAGGGTGACTCAGAAGGGAGCGGGAGAAGAGGAAAGCAGGGTTTAGTCAGGGACGGGCCCTTTGAGGAGTCCTTGAAAAGGCTTTGAAGTTGGGGAGAATGATTTAAAGGGGGAAAACAATCCAGGCCAGAGGCAGGACCTGGACAAGAGGTTGGTGGTGAGATAGATGAGATCGAGGTACAGTGAATAGTTTGGCATTAGAGGAGTGAAGTGTATGGTCTAGGTTGAAGTAGGAGAGTACAATATAACAATAAACAGGGACATTCCCTGGCCACAATGGGCTTGCAGTCTAGAGGGGGAGACAGACCCTAATAGAAATAAACAAATTACAGATATGTACATAGGTGCTGTGGGACTGGGAGGGAGGATGAATAAAGGGAGCAAGTCAGGGTGAAGCAGAAGGGAGTGGGAGAATGTGAAAGGAGGGCTTAGGGAAGGCCTCTTGGAGGAAATGTGCCTTTAATAAGGCTTTGAGGGCGTGGAGGGCAAATGTCTGTCTGATATGAGGAGGGAGGGTGTTTCAAGCCGGAGGCAGGATGTAGGCATAAAGATGAGATTGAGATACAGTGAGAAGATTAGCATTAGAGGAACAAAATGTGTTGGCTGGTTTGTAGTAGGAGTATAGCGAGGTGAGGTAGGAGTGAGCAAGGTGATTGAGTGTTTTAAAGCCAATCGTGAGGAGTTTGTTTGTGGCGGAGGTAGGTGGGCAACCTTTGGAGTTTCTTGAGGAATGAGGAAACATGGTCTGAACGTTTTTGTAGGAAAATGATCCGGGCAGCAGAGTATGGGCTGGAGTGGGGAGAGACAGGAGGCCGAGAGGTCAGCAAGGAGGCTGATATAATAATCAAGGTGGGAGAGGATAAATGCTTGCATTAACATAGTAGCAGTTTGGATGGAGAGGAAGGGATGGATTTTAGCAGTTCTGTGAATGTAGAATTGACAGGATTTAGTGATGGCTTGAATATGTGGGTTGAATGAGAGAGAGGAGTCAAGAATAACACCAAAGTTATGGGCTTGTGAGATAGGAAGAGTTGTGCTGCCATCTACAGAGATGGGAAAGTCAGGGGGAGGACAGGGTTTGGATGGGAAGATAAATTCAGTTTTAGCTTTATTAAGTTTGAGGTGGTGGGAGGACATCCTAGTAGAGATGTTTTGAAGGCAGGAGCAAATGTGAGACTGCAGAGAGGGAGAGAGATCAGGGCTGGAGATGCAGATTTGGGTGTCATCCGCATAGAGGTGGTAGTTGAAGCCTTGTGAGTGAATGACTTCTCTAAGGGAGTGGGTGTAGATGGAGAATAGAAGGGGACCCAGAACTGAACCTAGAGGGACACCCATAGTTGGAGGGGGAGGGGGAAGCAGAGGAGGAGCCCGCAAAAGAGATTGAGAATGAGTGACCAGAGACATAGTTGAAGAACCAGGAGAGGACAGTGTTAGCAAAGCCAAAGTTGGATAAAGTTTCCAGGATTAGGAAAAAGTAAGCACTTAATAATAATGGCATTTATTAAGCACTTGCTATGTGCAAAGCACTGTTCTAAGCACTGGGGGGATACAAGGTCGTGAGGTTGTCCCACGTGGGGCTCACAGTCTTCATCCCCATTTTACAGATGAGGGAACTGAGGCCCCGAGAAGTGAAGTGACTTGCCCAAAATCACACAGCTGACAAGTGGCGGAGATGGGATTTGAACCCATGACCTCTGACTCCAAAGCCCGGGCTCTTTTCCACTGAGCCACGCTGCTTCTCATCATTGATCATTGATCATTAAGTATCATTGATCGACAGTAATAATTATCATTGTTACTACTGCAGTATTTGTTAAGTGCTTACTATGTGCCAAGCACTATTTTAAACACTGGCGTAGATACAAGATCATTCATTCAATCGTATTTATTGAGCTTTTACTGTGTGCAGAGCACTGTACTAAGCACTTGCGAAGTACAAGTTGGCAGCATATAGAGACGGTCCCTACCCAACAACGGGCTCATGGTCTAGAAGGGGGAGACATAACAAAACAAAACATGTAGACAGGTGTCAAAATCGTTAGAATAAACAGAATTATAGCTATATGCACCTCATTAACAAAATAAATAGAATAGTAAATATGTACAAGTAAAATAGAGTAATAAACCTGTACAAATATATACAAGTGCTGTGGGGAGGGGAAGGAGGTAGGCTGGGGGGGGAATAGGAAGGGGGGTGCTCAGTCTGGGAAGGCCTCCTGGAGGAGGAGAGCCCTCAGTAGGGCTTTAAATGGAGGACCCGGGCCCTGTCCCACATGGCGCTCACAGATGAGGATACTAAAACACAGAGAAGGAAAGTAACTTACCCAAGGTCACACAGCAGATAACTGATGGAGCTGGTGTTAGAACCCAGGTCGTCTGACTCCCAGACCTTAGCTCTTTCCACTAGACCCTGCTTGGGATACTTCCAGAGACATGCCATGCCCAGGCAGCCTGCAGTGGTGAGGGACAACAGGAGCCAGGCCCCTTATTTCCTGCAGGGCAGCTTGGCCTAGGCCCTCCCCCCGACATGAGCCCTCTCTACTCCCCTGACCTCCTCTCCACTTCTTGCGCAACTCCCAGGATCTCCTCAGTTTTTTCATTGCCGGAAACCTTGACTTAAACTCACAAAAAGGACGATTGTTTGTAGTTGTTTTTTTCCCCTACAAAACCATTCAGTCCATGTTTCCCCACGCCTCAAGAACCTCCAGCGGTTCCCCATCCAACTCTAAATCCAGCAAGAACTCCTTACCATCCTCTTTAAAGCATTCAATCAGCCCGTTGCCTCTTACCTCACCTCGCCATTCTCCTACAACAACCCAGACACACGCTTTGCTCGTCTAACACCAACCCACCCATAGTATCTCAATCTTGCCTATCTTGCTACCGACCTCTTGCCCGTGCCCAGCCTCTGGCCTGGGACTTCCCCTGCTTCACATATGACAGATGATCACTCTCCCCATTTTCAGAGCATTATTAAAACCACATCACCCCCAAGAGGTCTTCCCTGACTAAGCCCTCCCTTTCCTTTTCTCCCACTCCCTTCTCCGTCACCCCTGCGCTTGGATTTGAGCTCTTTATGTACGTACTTGTAATTTATTGATTTATATTAATGTCTGTCTCCCCCTCTAGAATTTAAGCTCGTTATGAGCAGGCAAAGTGTCTACCAACTGTGTTATATTGTACTCTCCCAAGTGCTTAATACTGTAGCACACAGTAATTGCTCAATAAATATCACAGATTGATTGATTTATAGGCTGTCCTCCTGCCAACAGATTGGGTGCAGTCAACTTTTCCACAGCACCACTTGGGGACCCAAATACCTACCTGAATTCTGAAAGGGAAATGCCCCCATGTCCAGGGCCAGCAGGGCTATCTCATGTGGCAACTCCCAGTCCAAGAATAATGGTATTTGTCGAGCACTTACTATGTATCAAGCATTGTACCAGATACAAGATTATCAGGTCATAAACAGCCCCTAACCTGCTTAAGGCTCACGGTCTAAGGAAGAGTTTTGCAGTTGAAGAAACTGAGGCACAGAGAAGTTAAATGATTGGTCATATAGCAGGTGAGCGGCAAAGCCACAATTAGAACCCAGTCAATTAATCATTCAGTGGTATTTATTGAATGCTTACTGTGTGCAGAGCACTCTACTAAGTTCTTGGGAGAGGATGATACAACAGACACAAACCCAGTTCTCTGACTCCCAGGGCCCGTGAACTTTCTACTAGGCCCTGCTCCAGGAGCTGAACACATGCACTCAGCTCCTGCCGTACACTCCCCTCCCCCTCTTATCTCCTCTGGAAGAGGAGTTATGGGGTAGCTCACACTACCCCCTACCCGTACCCTGAAATGATCCTGGTGGGGAAGACTGGGGAGAAACCCTGGCCAACTTTAGGAGTCGCATGTGGGTTGGATTCCCAACTCTGGTCACATGATCTCCCTGCACTAAAGCCCCTGTTCCATGGTTTGTCATGCCCTCCTCCCCTCCCCTCCACCCACCCCATCCCCATCCCCCGATCACCTCAGGGCAGCGAGCAGGAGCACCCCCAGCCCATCCAGCCCCCAGGTTCCTTTCAAACAGCCACACCAAGGCCCTTGGAGGATCTGGGTGCTAGTAACCCTCTCTGGTAAGGATGGACCTTCTGAGACCCACTGAGACCGCCCCCCTACTTCCCTCTCTCCACCCTTGGTTTTCACTCTGGCAACCCAGTGTGGATATACCCAAAATCCCTTGCCCACCAGTCTCTCCAAACACCAGCAATGAGTGGAGCGTCCTTGTATACATTTATACTTACTCTGTGGTATTGTACTCTCCTAAGTGCTTTCACAGGGCCCTGTATACAGTAAGTGCTTTATAAATACCACTGATTGATTGATTCACTATCCTGAGCTGGGGTCAATCCCAAAGAGCCCCTTTCTGCTCCCCTGCTTCTGGGGTCTTTGGAGGCTTTAGCCATGATATCTTGTAGCCTTAGGTCTCTGCTTCCTTTCCTGGGAGGGGAGGGGTTAGGTAATAATAATAATAATAATAATAATAATAATAATAATAATAATAATAATAATAATAATAATAATAATAATAATAATTGTAGCATTTGTTAAGTGCTCACTATGTGCCAGGCACTGTATTAAGCACTGAGGTGGAGACAAGCAAATTGGGTTGGACACAGTCTCTGTCCCACATGGGGGCTCACACTCTTAATACCCATTTTACAGATGAGGTAACTGAGGTCCGGAGAAGTGAAGTGACTCGCCCAGGCTACACAACAGACAAGTGGTGGAACAGGGATTAGAACCCATTTCCAGAAGGGGAACCTGAGGCCTTGGACGAATGAACCTGGCTGGAGCTGGGGCCTCTGGTCCTCCCCGAGAGCCCAGGGAGCCTCCCAGTTCTAGACATTGCCACTAGTCCCCAACTGGCCTACTGAAAAAGTCTCTCCATCCCCTGCAGTCAGTAGCTACACCATGGCTCTTATCACTGCTCCCATGGAGCTTCTGGAAGAGGCAGGGATGGAAACATGGGAAATGAAGCTCTAAAGGACGTGCACGCACACGCACACACGTACCGGCATGCATATATCGTATGCACAAACACATTTATGCATGCACACACACCCACGCACGCACGCACGCACGCACGCACGCACGCACACACACACACAGAGGTTGGCCTTGCACTGCTCATGTCCTGGTTAACAAGGTCATCCCTCAGTTACAGTGGCACCATTGTTTGGGGGGTGGGAGCTCACTGAAGGGCTGGCTCTGAGCCGGGGTTTATTAGGAGGGAGGGAAGCCAAGGGGATTCTGAGTGGGGAAGCAGTGAGCCACCATCTCAGTGGAAAAATGTCTCTTCCTAAACGTGGCATTTTAGGATCCAGAAAACATTCCTTCTCCCCAATTCATCTTTATCCCACCCTTTGACATCTTCTTCCTCCTCCTGTTCTTCCTCTTCCTGTTCCTCTTCCTCCTCCTCTTCCTCCCCTCCTCTTCCTCCTTTCCCTCCTCTTCTTCCTCCTTTTCCTCTCCTCCTCCTGCTCCTATTTTTCCTCCTGTTCCTCCTTCTCTTCCTTCTCCCCCTCCTTCTTCTCCCACTCCTCCTCCTCCTTTTCCTCCCCTCTTCCTCCTTTTCCTCCCCTCTTCCTCCTCCTCCTTCTCTTTTCTTCTCTCCTCTTTCCCCCGCTCCTCTTCTTCCTTCCCCTCCTCCTCCCCCTCTTCTCCTCTTCCCCACCATCATCAACCACCATGGACAAAGCAATCCTGAGCAGGTGTGACAAAATCCTGGTACTGTGCACCGAACCTGGCAGTGGCAGAGTATCCCAAACATCTCCTTTTCGTCCTCCCAGAAGTCTTTCCCATCCCTGTTTCCAGCCCTCCTCCCCCTCCTACAAGGGGTACAGGCCTGAGGGTGGGGATGGACTCTATCCCCTTGGAGAAGGCCGGTCATGGCTTGTCCTGGGGCAGCCAGGCTTCTCTTCCCTCTCTTACTTGCCTACTGTGTGACTTTGGGCAAGTCACTTAACTTCTCTGTGGCTCAGGTCTCATATCTGTAAAATGGAGCTTCAATATCTAATCTCCCTCCCACTTAGACCGTGAGCCCATTTAGGAGAGGGACTATATCTGGCCTGATCATTATTGTCTGGTGGCGATTGGGTGAGGGCCAGCTGAGTTCCTTAGAGGGAATAGGAGGCTTTCTTTATATTACTGTGGTATTTGTTAAGCAGTTACTATGCTCTGAGCACTATAAAGATTGGAGTAGGTAAGAAGATCATCAGGTCCCACATGGGGATCATAGTCTAAATAGGAAGGAGAACAGCTATTGAATCACCACTTTGCAGATGAGGTAACTGAGGCACAGAAAGTGACTTGGCCAAAGTTCCATGGTGGGTATGAGGCAGAACAGGGATTAGAACCCACACTTCTTCTTTACCCATAACCTCTAGCATCTTCAGGTCTCTGCCTGTGCCCCTGCCTCAGGAGAGGATTGGTGAGGGGGTTCTCCAGAGGGGAAAACTGAGGTCTTGGTTGTGGCCATCTGATTCTCATCCCAATCCTCTGGCCTGTCTACAGGGATGGAAACTTTGCTCTGGGCTGATAGTGGAAACGGAGCCTTGCCTCTGATCTGCGCTCAGAGATGGAGCCTTGACTCTGGTCTGCTCACAGAGACGAAGACTGCACCCACCCTGTCCCATGCTAGCTCAGAGGGCTGTCTGTGTTGGCCACTTTTGGCGCATCTCCTGGGAAGGCGGCTGTGAGTAATTCCTTGTGACGGGGCTAATCTCAACCTGGTGACTGCACAAAGCCCTCTTCCCGGCACCAAGCTGCCCTCCTGGCTCCTCAGAAGGCCCCCAGCCCGACCCAGCCCCACCACTCTGCCACACTCCAGGACAGGCAAGAGCAACGGCTGGGTGAGTCGGCCAGACCCCTCCGACCCCAGACCCCTCCGACCCCAGACCCCTCCAACCCTGGCCTAGAGGGGAGGAGGGGGGGCTGCCGGGGAGGGCAAGGGGGCATGCCCAGGTGGAACCTAACTGGTAGATTTTCCAAGCTGGTGGGAGGGCAGATGTTGGGGTCAGGAGATGAAGGCCGGGGTGGAGGACAGGAGAGGGGGACAGGGGTGTTTACTATAGAGCCCTGCACACAGTTGGTACATAGTACAGTGCCCTGCACACAGTAGGCACCTAGTGCAGTGCTCTGCACTCTTTATAGTGCTCTCCATTGCTCAGGAGATTGATCATTGTTACTGACTCAGTGGCTGCTTAAATGGCTGAAAAGTGTCCTGGGTGGGGCCGGCCAGGAGTGGGTTCTGCCGGGGCGGTGGGCAGTGGGGTTGGGAGCAGGTGCCACAGTGGGAGTTCTTTGCACAGAGTAAGCACTCAATAAATACGATTGAATGAATGGGGGCCCAATCTGGAATTGGGGCCATCTGAACTGGGGTCGGGGTGGGTCATTCGTCCAGCATTTTTTTTAATGGTATTTGTTAAGCATGTACCATGTGCCAAGCCATGTACGAAGCATAGGAGTAGATACAAGCTAATCGTGACAGACAGTCCCTGCCCCACATGGGGCTCACACTCTGAGGTGGAGGATTTAGTTCCCATTTTACAGATGAGGTAACTGAGGCACAGAGAAGTGAAGTGACTTGCCCAAAGTCACACAACAGTGAAGTTCCTCACCAGACCGCCTGGTTTTCAATTGGTCTCCTGTTGCTTGCCTGGCCCTCTAAAGGACTGCCAGTGGCCACCCTCTACACTGGAAGCTCTTTATGGGCAGGGAATGTGCCTATCAACTCTGTTGTACTGTACTCTCCCTAGAGCTAAGTACAGTGCTCTGCACATAGTAAGGGCTCAATAAATACCATTGACTGACTGATTGATCCCTGCCAGGCTAAGTGGGGCAGAGGGCTGGGGGTGCTGAGGGGAAGGACCAGAGCTGGGCAGGTGGGCATCTCAGGACAGGCAGTACACCACGTACAGAACACTTAGCTCATTAGTCTACAGTCTTTGTAAGTCATTAGCTTAGGTCTTTTCTTTAATGTGTTTGCAGGTCTGATTTCTTTTATCTGCTGGTGGCCAGCAGAAGCAGAGCAAGCAGCATGTCAGCAGGGGTGAGACCACCCTGCACCCCGCCCCTGATGGAGGGGGAGGGAGGGAGAGGGTCCAGATCTGGCCTCCCGGGCTTCCGCTGGGGAAGGACAGGGTGGCTTCGGGGTTGATCCCTGTTCTCTGTGGGCAGGAGGGACTTCCTGGCCATAACGGCAAGGTCGACATTTGTTAAGCACTTCCTCTGAGCTAAGCGCTGGGTTGGCACAAGAGAATCAAATCAGACACAGCCCCTGTTCCGCCGTTCCAACTGGTTCTCACAGTATAAGAGGGAGGGAGAGCCAATAGCTTATCCCCAATTTACAGATGAGGAAACTGAGGCCCAAGGGGTGAAGTAATTGTCCAAAGTCACACAGTGGGCCATCATGAGGTTAAACCCCGCAGGAAGGGAAGGGATGAGAAGCAGGGGTGCCCTGGGTTGGGGTGGGGGCAGGGGGCTGCGGGAAGAGGCTCAGCTCTGAGTTCCCAGGCTGATGAGTGACCCCTTCCCTCCCCTTCCCCTACCCCTTGGTGGTCTTCCCTCCCGGGCAGGTGGGCACATTCCGCCAGGTCTCTGAGGAGGAGGGCAGGCTGCGAGCCCAGCTGGAACGGCTGACTCCCCGGGACCACGGGCCAGTCTTCGGCAAGGGCTGGCAAGTGCCCCCCCACACCAGGCAGAAGGTCAGAGCTCAGCCAGGGGGAGGGGAGGAGGAGGGGAGGCAGGGGCTCAGGGGAAGAGGGCCAGTGGGGAGGGGAGGTTGGGAGGTGGTGGGGTGGGGAAGGAAGAGCGGTGGGAAGGATAGTCAGGACGACTGAGACTTGTCTTGCCTTAACTTCATTCATTCATTCATTCATTCAATCGTATTTATTGAGCACTTACTGTGTGCAGAGCACTATACTAAGAGCTTGGGAAGTACAAATCAGCAACATATAGAGATGGTCCCTACCCAACAACGGGCTCACAGTCTAGAAGGGGGAGACAGACGACAAATAAAAACAAGTAGACAGGTGTCAATACCATCAGAATAACTGGAATTATTACTATAGAGACATCATTGGTAAAATAGAGTAATAAATATGTACAAATATACACAAGTGCTGTGGGGAGGGGGAGGGGGAGGGTAGAGGGAGGGAGGAGGGCGATGAGGAGGGGAGGAGGAGGAGGTAAGGAAAAAGGGGGGCTCAGTCTGGGAAGGCCTCCTGGAGGAGATGAGCTCTCAATAGAGCTTTGAAGGGAGGAAGAGAGCTAGCTTGGCAGATGTGTGGAGGAAGGGCATTTGAGGCCAGAGGTAGGAGGTGGGCCAGGGGTCGACGGCGGGACAGGCGAGAACGAGGCACGGTGAGGAGGTTAGTGGCAGAGGAGCGGAATGTGTGGGCTTAACTTCTTCACCCTGGGGGTAGTCTCTGGCCTGGCTCCTACTGGCAGTGGGCATGGCATCTCCCCTAGGACAGATCTGGGCTGGGGTGGGCGGTCTCAGCCTGCACTAACTCCAACAAGCCTTAGGTGGGTGGCTCCTGTGGGGAGGTCAGACCCAAGGCTTTGCTCCTGCCCCAAGGGGCTCTACTACTCCCCAAGAGAGGCAAGATGGGGTCCCCTAGGCTGCAGGCAGTTGACCCCATCTGTCCCACCCCGGGGGCGTTTCTGGTCTCTTAATCTGGTCCTGACCAGATGCCCCTCCTGGTAGGATAAAGTGGCTGCAGATAGAATGGGGCTCAGGACCAGTGGAGTCCCAGGCTCCAGTAGGAAAATGGCAGCTGGCCAGGATCCCTGGCTGGGCCACAGTAGCTTTAGGACACTCAACCCAGAGTTACCCAACACCTCAAGAACCGGAGGCCCCAGCTGGCCAATACCCAACCAGCCAGATGGCCGAGACTCCAGCCCAGTGGTAAGCCCCCTCCAGGCCCGACCCTGGGCCTGGCTGAGGCTGTTTAGGGTGCACTGTCAGGATGGCCTGAGGCCCTGGGTTGGGGAGGACTGAAGTGCCAGGATTCCAGGGCCCGGCCCTCTCTGCCTTCCCTGCCCTCCTTGTCCTTCCAACTCTCCCCATTCTCCCTGCTCTCCTTACCCTCCCTGCCCTGCCACCGGCCCACCTCTCTCTAGGCCAAGGATGAGCTGAACGAGACAGAAGAGTCCCGGGCCGAGGCGGTGCGGAAGCTGCAGGAGCTGGTGTGGGAACGGGCTAGTGGGGGGCAGGACATGGGCCAGGAGGTGGCGGAGAAGGTACGGGACAAGGACGGTGCCTTTTTCCTCCGCTTTATCCGTGCCCGCAAGTTTGACGTCGGCCGGGCCTACGAGCTGCTCACAGGTGAGGGGGTGGGAAGAGGAAGGTCAGGGCCAGATGGTTGAAGCTCAGCTCCGCCTCTACCCTGCAGGCAGTGCAGTCTAGGGGAAAGATCGTGGGAGACCATGTGATCACAGGCGAATCCCTAAACCTCTTAGGCCTTGGTTTCCTCTTCTGGAGAATGGGAGAAAATACCTGCTTCCCAGAGATGGGAGGGTGAAATCAAGTAATTGGGAGGAGATCACATTGGAAAAATATATTCAGGGTGGCGATCAGCTTATGATAATAGCACCTCTCACTCTGTGGCCACATCTTCTGACTCCCAAGCCTGTGCTCTTACCACTAGGCCAAGCAGCTAGAAACAGCAGTAGTAGCATTTATTGGATGCTTACTGTGTGCAGAGCACTGTGCTAAGCACTGGGAAAGAGTACCCGGGGGGCATTAAACCCGGTTCCTGACCCTCGAGGTGAGGAACCTCTACTAAAGGGCTCTGTCCACTGGGGTCAGAGGTGAGCCTGCCATCAGCAGTTCTGAACGACCTCTGGGTGGCAGTGGTGTTCTCTGGGAAGCCTGGTCAGGCAGCTCAAGGATTCCCAGCTCAGGAGTTTTCAGCTCAGGGGTCTCTAGCTCAGGGGTCTCCAGCTCAGGAGTCCCCAGTTCAGGAGCCTCAAGCTCCGGAATCTCCAGCTCAGGGGTCTCCAGCTCAGGAGTCCCCAGTTCAGGAGCCTCAAGCTCCGGAATCTCCAGCTCAGAAATCTCCAGCTCAAGGGAACCCAGCTAGGGTAACGCCCAGCTCAGGAGTTTCCAGCTCAGAGAAGCAGCATGTCTTAGTGGCAAGAACACGGGCTTGGGAGTCAAAGGATGTGGGTTCTAATCCCGTCTCCACCACTTGTCACTGTGTGACCCTGGGCAAGCCGCTTAACTTCTCCGTGCCTCAATTACCTCATCTGTAAAATGGGGATTAAGACTGTGAGCCCCACGTGGGACAACCTGATTACCTTGTATCTACCCCAGATCTTAGAACAGGGCTTGGCACATAATAAGAGCTTAACAAATATCATAATAATAATTATTATCATTAGATCAGAGCATCCCAGCTCAGGGGCCCTCAGCTTAGCAGTTCCCAGCTCAGCAGTTCTCAGCTCAGGAGTTCCTAGCTCAGGAGTTGGGTGGAAGCAGTTTCTTCCAGTTTCCTTGGAATTTGGAGGCACATGGTGGGCTGGGAACTATCTTGAGGTGTCCAGCTCCCAGGGAATCTGGCCCATAAGCCAGCAGATTGGCTGGGGCGCCTTTTCCACCTTCCATACCCTCCATTTCCTCCACTCTGTCCACTGCAGACCTTGTCTAGCCCAGAGCAGTCGCTGCTGCAGGGTTGAAACTGGGCCTGAGGGCTGGAGTGTCATTGGCCCCCTGAGCCTCTTGAGAGAGGTGGTCTCAGACCATGATCCACTTTAGCCACTAGGCCTGGTGGTTCTGACCACAGCCCCCTCACCTAGGGGCCTGGGGCGGCCAGAGTCCAGTTCCCTTTTGTAGCTCTCTGAACTCCCGCGGGGACCCCCAAGAAGAGCAAGGGTGGGGAGTAGAGCTAAGGCTCCGGCCCACTCCTCTCCTGATGCCCCCCAGGCTACGTGAACTTCCGGAAGCAGTACCCCGAGCTCTTCGACAACCTGAGCCCCGAGGCGGTGCGCAGCACCATCGAGGCTGGCTACCCCGGGGTCCTGCCCAAACGAGACAAGAACGGTCGGGTCGTGCTACTCTTCAACATCGAGAACTGGGACTGTGAGGACATCACCTTTGATGAGGTCAGCAGTGGCAGTGCTTTCCTACCACGCCCTTCCACCCTCCCCCTGTCCTCCCTCCCCCAAGCTCAGGACCAGCCAATCCTCCCCTGTCATGCTCCAGTGGTCTGAGCCTATTCTTCATTTTGAGCTTTGTTATCATTACTATCAAAAGCCATTGAGCTGTTTCCAATTCATGGTGACTCTATGGATGTATTTTCTCCAGAATGTCCTATCTTTTTCCATAATCCGTAACCTTGCCAACGGTTCTTCCGTTACTGTCATTATGGTTTCTATCCATCTAGCTGCTGGTCTTCCTCTTCCACCTTTTCCCTGGACTTTTCCTAGCATTAGTATCTTAACCAGAGAATTAGTTCTCCTGATGATGTGTCTAAAATATGCTAATCTAAGTTGAGTCATTTGGCCTTCCAAAGACCACCTTGGCTTACTTTCCCCAAAACCCATTGAGACAGTTTGAGCCCTGGCACCTCTCAAACCCCAGATGTCCTAGCCTCTTTCAAGCTGAAGATAGGTGAAGTGCAGCCACCTCTTAGGTGGAGCGAGGCAGCGGTATAAAACAGTTCTTGGATTGACCCTAAGGGATGGATGGGGTGAGGGAAAGGAGGCCTATGTGGAAGCTCTGATTGCCCAGCTGAAGCTGAGGTGGGTTGGACTCCACTTCCCCAATGGGTGGTTGTGCCCCTAGGTCCACTCTGGGGCCCTTCCAGGGCCATTTATAACAGACACTGACAGCTGCAGCAGGGGCCGGGCTGATGGGGTGGGGTGGTGGTGGTCGGGAAAACATCTATTCGACCAAACCGAACCTCATAGCATGGTGGGGTTCATCCCACGGCGGTCTGTTGGGCATCAAAGGGATTAGACAGTGGCAGCAACAGCAGCAGTGACAGAGAAGTAGAGGAGAGACTGCCCACCTATCATCTCCTCCTCCTCCTCTTCCATCCTCCCCATCCTCCTCTTCCATCCCTCTCCCCTCCTCCTCCTCCTTCTCCTCCTCCTCATCTTTTTGCTCTTCGTCCGTCCCCATATCTCCTTTGTCCTCTGGGTATGTGCTGGTGTGTGCTGGGTGTGTTCTGGGTGTGTTCTGGGTGAATGCTTGGTGTGTTCTGGGTGCTTGCTAGGTGTGTGCTGGGTGTGTTTTGGGTGTGTGCTGGGTGTGTACTGGGTGTGTGCTGGGTGTGTGCTTGGTATGTGCTGGATGCATGTTGGGCGCGTGCTGGTGTGTGCTGGGTGTGTTTTGGGTGCATGCTGGGGGTTTGTAGAGTGCATGCTGGGTGTGTGCTGGGTGTGATTTGGGTGCTAGCTAGGTGCCCGTTGGGTGTCGGGAGTGTTTTTGTGCTCAGGTGGGTATGGGGGCTTGTGGGCTGGCTCCTGCAGGCTCCACCTCAGGCCTGTCCTGAAACTCGGCAAATCTGGCCCTGTAATGACTGAGGTCCCAGGATGTACAGAGTTGGAGATCCCAGGTGTCCCAGGGCTTCCAGGGGCCTGGGGCAGGGTGTGAGATCACTGCTTATTCCTGGATCAGAGGCACAGAGAGGAAGAGCTCAAACCTCCGGCCCAGGGTGGAAACTCTGCCCATGTGGGTACTGTGTTCCTGGTCCCAGAGAGATGGGGAGGTCTCCTGGGCATTGCCACCCTCTTCCTGGGCCCAGTCACCCAGCTCCCCTCCAGACACTCATCCCTGCTCCCCTTTTTTGAATGCTGCCCCTGGCTGGGCAGAGGCAGGGAGGGGTGGGCAAGATAGGGACATCAGCACTCCCTCCCCACTTTCCCCGGCCCCCTAGTGGGGACACCCCCTGTCGGCTAGGCCAGGGAGGCCCAGATTCTACCCTGGACCCAGCGGTCGATACGCCCACCTCAGATTCTGCGGGCATACTGCGTCCTTCTGGAAAGGCTGTTGGACAATGAGGAGACCCAGATTAACGGCTTCTGCATCGTCGAGAACTTCAAGGGTTTCACCTTGCAGCAGGCGGCCGGCATCAAAACTTCGGAGCTGAGGAAGATGGTAGATATGCTCCAGGTGACAGCTGATGGGCCACCCCCTCACCCCCTCCACTGCCCTACCCCGATCCCTCTCCGCAGCCAGGCCTGGAGTGACCCAATCTGGGCCGGAGCCTGAATAATAACTGTGGGAAGTGTGAAGCACTTACTATGTCTCAAGCAGTGTTCTAAGCACAAGGACAGATACAAGTTAATTAGGCCAGACAGCGTGTCCCACATGGGACTCAGAGTCTATGGTTTTTGTTTTAAGGTATTTATGAAGTGCTCACTACATGTTAAGCACTGTTCTAAGTGCTGGGGCAGATACAAGTTAATCAGGCCAGCTATAGGGCTCACAGTCTAAGTAGGAGGGAAAATCGGTATTGAAGCATCATTTTGCAGATGAGGGAACTGAGGCACAGAGAAGCAAAGTGATTTATCCAAATTCACATACCAGGCACGTGGCAGAGCGGGGATTAGAACCCAGGATCTCTGACTCCCAGGGCTGTGCTTTATCGGCTTGGCCACGCTGCTTCTTGAGGGTCCAAGGCAGGCGGGGTAAAGGTGATGCAGAAAATCTCAGGGCTGGAAGGGGCTTTAATAATAATAATAATGATAATAATAATTGTTAAGTGCTTACTATGTGCCAAGCATTATAACAAGCACTCAGATAGATACAAAATCATCAGGTCCCACAAGGGGCTCATAGTCTAAGTAGGAGGAAGAACAGGTATTTAATCCCTGTTTTACAGATGAGGGAACTGAAGCATAGAGAGTTTAAGCAACCTTCCTAAGGTCACACAGCAGACAATTGGCAGAGTCAGGATTAGAACTCAGGTCCTCTGACTCCCAGGCCCATGCTCTTTCCACTAGGCCCTGCTGCTTCTTAGGAAGTCTTTAAGATATCTCAGAGAGCCTGGAGTGGTTCATGGTATTTAGAGACAGTCAGAGGAAGGAGCTTCCCTCCCCGGGGTGAGCCGTGAGGCTCATGGTCTCAATCCACATTTTACAGATGAGGTAACTGAGGCACAGAGAAATTAAGCCCAAGGTCACACAGCAGACAAGTGGTGAAACCAGGCTTAGAACCCATGATCTTCTGATTCCCAGGCCTGTGCTGTACGCCATGCTGCTTCTGCCTTAACGCTGTCCCCAGTCCAGGCCCATGCACCTATAGCTGAAGCATGTTTAATCTGTGGGTCAGTCAATCGCATTTACTGAGCTCATACTGTGTGTAGAGCATTGCATTAAGCACTTGGGAGAGTACAGTATAACAATAAACAGACACATTCCCAGCCCACAGTGATCTTACAGACTAGAGATGGGGGAGACAGACATTAATAGAAATAAATGGTTCTGTTCTTGTGGCATTGGCTCAGGCCCTGGGGGCAGAGGGCAGCAGGAAGCAGGGAGATGCCCATCTGGGCACCCTGGGGCTGGAAGATTGTGGCGGTGGCAGCAGAGGGCATAGTAAGAGATGGAATGTGCAGGCAGGAGGTGGAAGGGTTGGGAGGAGCCTGGGTGATAGTGGGACTTCATTATAGAGAGAAGCAGCATGGCCGGTCACCCAGATCCCGTCCAGACACTCCTCACTGCTGCCCTTTTTTTGAATGCTGCCACTGGCTGGGCAGAGGCAGGGGTGGGGATCACAGGCCTGGGAGTCAGAGGACCTGAGTTCTAATCCCAGCTCTGCCACTTGTCTGATGTGTGACCTTGGACAAGTCCCTTCACTTTTTTGTGCCTCAGTTCCCTCATCTGCAAAATGGGGATTCAATATCTGGTCTCCCACTCAGACTGTGAGCCCCATGTGGGACCTGATTATCTTGTATCTATTCCAGTGCTTAGTACAGTGGTTGGCACTTAAGCACTTAACAAATACCATAATTATTATCATTATTATTTTATAACAGTAATGAAACAGGGAGAGGTGGGATTTCTGAGTCCCCACAGGCTTTCTTGAGCCTGGGGCCCAAGGTGAAGTCCTCCAGACTGTAAACTTGCTGTGGGCAGGGAATGTATCTACCAACTCCATTGCATGTACTTTCCCAAGAGCTTAGTACAAGGCTTTGCATCCAGGAAGCTCTCAATAAATTGATTAATTGATTGAAGCCCCATAAGCCTCTACAATAATCCAGCTCCCCTGCAGGCTTCATTCCTGGCTCATTGTCTCCTTTCCCCGCCCTCTACGCCGCACCACCTCTCTATAGGACTCGTTCCCGGCCCGGTTCAAAGCCATCCACTTCATCCACCAGCCATGGTACTTCACGACCACCTACAGCGTGGTCAAGCCCTTCCTGAAGAACAAGCTGTTGGAGAGGGTGAGGCAGGGCAGACCGGGGAGCGGGTGTTGGGTAGGGTGTGGGCACCGGGTGGGGTGCAGGTGCCAGGTGCAGAGTGGGCATGGGCTATGCCAAGCCCAGGGGGACCATGACCAGGCCTCAGGTCGAGTCCCTTGGGGCCAGAAAGAGCAGGATGGTTTCCCATCTTCAGTCCACTCCCCCAAGGACCGAGCTCCTGGAAGCAATGGTTCCAGAGTCAGTTTGATTCAGAAGCGAGTGGTCTGGCCGTTTGCCAGAATTGGGGTTCGAGGAGGGGATGCAGTAAAGTTGCTACCCCGGGCCTGAGAAGGAGCCAGGTCCCGGTCCCGGGATAGGGCCAGCCCAGAACCCGAGTCAGAAGAAAGGGCTCGCTCCATCCCCTCTCCCCTCCTTAACTTCCAACTTCAACCGCTCACTCTCCACTGGTTCCTTCCCCTCTGCCTTCAAACATGCCCATGTCTCTCCCATCCTAAAAAAACCCTCTCTTGACCCCACCTCACCTTCTAGTTATCGCCCCATATCCCTCCTACCATTCCTTTCCAAACTCCTTGAACGAGTTGTCTACACGCACTGCCTCGAATTCCTCAACACCAACTCTCTCCTCGACCCCCCTCCAGTCTGGCTTCCGTCCCCTACATTCCACGAAAACTGCCCTCTCAAAGGTCACCAATGACCTCCTGCTTGCCAAATCCAATGGCTCATACTCTTTCCTAATCCTCCTTGACCTCTCAGCTGCCTTCGACACTGTGGACCACCCCCTTCTCCTCAACACGCTATCCAACCTTGGCTTCACAGACTCCGTCCTCTCCTGGTTCTCCTCTTATCTCTCCGGTCATTCATTCTCAATATATATTGCAGGCTCCTCCTCCCCCTCCCATCCCCTTACTGTGGGGGTTCCCCAAGGTTCAGTACTTGGTCCCCTTCTGTTCTCAATCTATACTCACTCCCTTGGTGACCTCATTCGCTCCCACGGATTCAACTATCATCTCTACGCTGATGACACCCAGATCTACATCTCTGCCTCTGCTCTCTCCCCGTCTCTCCAGGCTCGTGTCCCCTCCTGCCTTCAGGACATCTCCATCTGGATGTCTGCCTGCCACCTAAAACTCAATATGTCGAAGACTGAACTCCTTGTCTTCCCTCCCAAACCCTGCCCTCTTCCTGACTTTCCCATCACTGTTGATGGCACTACCATCCTTCCTGTCTCACGAGCCCGCAACCTTGGTGTCATCCTCGACTCCGGTCTCTCCTTCACCCCTCACATCCAAGCCGTCACCAAAACCTGCCGGTCTCAGCTCCGCAACATTGCCAAGATCTGCCCTTTCCTCTCCATCCAAACCACTACCCTGCTTGTTCAAGCTCTCATCCTACCCTGTCTGGACTACTGCACCAGCCTTCTCTCTGATCTCCCATCCTCATGTCTCTCCCCACTTCAATCCAGACTTCATGCTGCTGCCCGGATTGTCTTTGTCCAGAAACGCTCTGGGCATGTTACTCCCCTCCTCAAAAATCTCCAGTGGCTACCAATCAATCTGCACATCAGGCAGAAACTCCTCACCCTGGGCTTCAAGGCTCTCCATCACCTCGCCCCCTCCTACTTCAACTCCCTTCTCTCCTTCTACAGCCCAGCCCGCACCCTCCGCTCCTCTGCCGCTAATCTCCTCACCGTGCCTCGTTCTCGCCTGTCCCGCCATCGACCCCTGGTCCACGTCATCCCCCGGGCCTGGAATGCTCTCCCTCTGCCCATCCGCCAAGCTAGCTCTCTTCCTCCCTTCAAGGCCCTACTGAGAGCTCACCTCCTCCAGGAGGCCTTCCCAGACTGAGCCCCTTCCTTCCTCTCCCCCTCATCCCCCTCTCCATCCCCCCATCTTACCTCCTTCCCTTCCCCACAGCACCTGTATATATGTACATATGTTTGTACATATTTATTACTCTATTTATTAATTTTACTTGTACATATCTATTCTATTTATTTTATTTTGTTATTATGTTTGGTTTTATTCTCTGTCTCCCCCTTCTATACTGTGAGCCCACTGTTGGGTAGGGACTGTCTCTACATGTTGCCAACTTGTACTTCCCAAGCGCTTAGTACAGTGCTCTGCACACAGTAAGCACTCAATAAATATGACTGATTGATTGATTGGGTCCTGCTGGAGGGAGGATCCCAACGGTCTCCTGGACCCCTGAGCCCCCAGCCCCGCTGACCCCTTGCCCTGCCGCTCTGGTGCCCAGTGCCCGGTGCCCAGTGCCAGGTGCCCGCCCGGCTCTCCAGGTCCTGAGAGCCTACCGGCCCTGCTCAGAGGCCCTCCTGTCCCCACCCTAGGTTTTCATCCATGGAGACGAGCTGGGAGATTTCTTCCAGGAGATCGATGCAGACATCCTGCCGGCTGACTTCGGCGGGAACCGGCCCAAGTACGATGGGAGAGTCACAGCCGAGCTGCTCTTTGGCCCCCACCCCGAGGCTGAGGACACGGCCCTCTGACAAGTCTCCCCCACACCCTGACCCCCTCCCTTGCCCCTTGCCACATGGTTCCAGTCCCCAGCCCTGACCTTGGCTCCTGGAGTTTCAGCTTCGTCACCATCCACCTGGCACCGGGGGGGGGGGGCGGGCGGGGGCCGGGCCCGGGTCCCCTCAAATACCCCGAGCTGGCAGTCCCAATCCTGCTCTGGGAAGCCCTCAAGTTGGGGAAGGGACTGTCCCACCGGGCCTGACTGTTGGGGTGGAGAAGGGGATTTTCTAAATTCCCACACATTGGGAAAGCATTCGGGCATGAAAGGCGAGCTGAAGTAGGAGCTAGGATGGGAGGGGCTGGAGTTGGGGAAAGAGGAGGGTGGATTAATCAATCAATCAGTCAATCAATGGTATTTATTGAGCACTTACTGTGTGCAGAGGAATGTATTAAACACTTGGGAGAGTACAAAACAACAGAGTCGGTAGACACATTCCCTGCCCCCAGCAAGCTTCCAGTCTAGACGGTGGTCGGAGGATGAGCTTGCTAAGTGCCTGGACCAGGTGCCTGCTGCCACTGTAGTCCTCACTCAGAGACCCTGCCTGGTGGCCAAGACTACGGTGGCCACTTACAACAGTAAAAGGCCGCTTGGCCCCATTGATAGTTTGGGCTGAATCAAGGAGCTGGGGTGGGGATGGGGGCAACTGGGCGTTTGATGAAAAGAGGTGCAGCCTGGGAAGGGGCAGGATGGACCCAAGGAACTCTGCTACTTCGGCCCAGAAGAAGTATTTCCCTGTTCCCTCCACCGGACTCCCAAGTGTACCTCTAGAGCTGGCCATGCAACACTGACAGCAGGCCTCACTCCAGCTGTGGCTCTGGCCTTCACTTTCACAGAACAATGTCTGAGAGAGGAGAGGCCAGGAACTGGGGTCAGGAGGCCGGGGTGGCGTGGGGAGGAAACAAGGGACTGAAGGCTGGATGCCTGGTTGGGCAGGAAGCTTGCGGGGCAGGGAGCTGGGGAGCAGAAGGCTTGGAGGGATAGGAGGCCCATGGGGCTGGAAACCTGGAAGGCAGGAAGTCTGAGGGGCAGGAAGCCTAAGGGGCAGGAGACCAGCAGGCAGGAGGCATAATAATAATAATGATGGTATTTGTTAAGCACTTACTATGTGCCAAGCACTGTTCTAAGCACTGGGGTGGGTAGAAGGTAATCAGATTGTCCCATGTGGGGCTCAGTCTTAACCCCCATTTTACAGATAACTGACACCCAGAGAAGTTTGTGTGACTTGCCCAAAGTCACACAGCAGTAAAGTGGCAGAGGCAGGATTAGAACCCACGACCTCTGACTCCCAAGCCCATGCTCTTTCCACTAAACTATGCTGCTTCTCAATAGTTATGCTGCTTCTCAATAACTGACTGAGGCATGACTGAGGCACTGGCCCAGAGTGGGGTCCTAAGAGGATGGCCAGCTATGGCCTGACCCAGGCTGGTGGCCAGGGAACACTGTGGGCCCAGGTCCAGGGGTGAAGCAGCTGTCCCGGAGGAGTGGGAGCCAACCCCCTGGGCAGTCCCAGCCTCCTTTGCTCTGAGGTCTCATATCTGGGACCCTCGGAAGCTGGGCCCGAGTGAGCTGATATGAATGAATGAATGTTGGAGCAATCAGCTTCCCCTGCAGGAGTGGAAGCACTTTGGCTCTAGACCCTGTCCGGGCCTGCCTGGGCTGCCCCCAAGGGCCCCCATGCTTGGGGGGCAAAGCAGGTCAGAGCACATCCCTTCACAAGGCTTGGATGTGGGAGGGGAATGGAGGGGCCCATGATGGAGAATGGAGGGGCCCATAACAGGGTAGGGGTGGCCGGGCCAAGAAATGCTCCACTGGCTCTGGACTGGGAGCCAGATGTCATGGGGAATCAGGGGTGGTTTCCCTCATCTTGGTCTTGGCCCCCAGGACCCCGGTGGACATCTTGATTTTTCTGTATCTGTGGCCTGCCCCAGCCCTTGGCCTGAACCCATCCTTCCTGCCGCTGGGGACAAGGCCACCCGGTGAGGGAGTGGGAGCCAGGAGCGGGGCAGACTCAGACAAGGGGCCTTTCAGAGTAGCCCTGGCTCCCAGTCAAACCAAACAGGATGCCGGCCTGGGGCCCTCTCAGAGGCTCTTGAGGGAAGAACCTGGGCTGGGAAGAGGGGCCGCCGATCAACAGGCAGCACCTGGTCCTGGAGCCCCCGCAATGTTAGCCACTTTATCCCCCAGGCCTCACCTCTGGCCAACAGCACTTGCTAGTAGAGGGGCCGGCGGGGAAAATTAGACTCAGCAGCTTTGTCTGGGCATCCACTGCCCTGGCTGGACCTACTGTGGGACCTGTTGATTGGTCACTTCCTTCCTCGACCGGGGAGCCTGGCAGTCTGGAAAGGTGCAAATCGAGAAAGGACAGGGTTGAAGTCTTAGGAGAGGATGAAGGATGTGGCCAAAATAATAATAATAAAAATTTGTTAAACACTTACTGTGTGCCAAACACTGTTCTAAGCACTGAACAGATACAAGCTAGTCAGATAGGACACAGCCCCAGTCCTACACAGGGCTCACAGTCTAAGTAGGAAGGAGAGCCAGTATCCCCATTCGACAGATGAGGAAACAGAGGCATAGAGAAGTGGAATGACTTGCCCAAGGTCACACAGCAGGCGAGTGGCAGAGCTGGGACTAGAACCCAAGTCCCCTAACTCCCAGACTCGTGCTCTTTCCACTAGGCCATGCTTTGCTGTTCCCCATGTGCCACAGCCTCAGTATGAAGGGCACCCATCAAAGTTTGAGGGGATGAGCACAGGGAAATATCATTCTCCCCTAGAAGCTGGGCACCCCAGCAGGTTCAGGAGGAAGTGGGTAACTTCCTGGACACTAGAGGATGGCTCTCCAGGAGGAATTCCGCCACATTGTTCCCCTGGGCTCCTGGGACCGCTGTCAGAGACGCCCTCGGCTGGATGGGCCATGGGAAGGCTTACTCAGGCTGGAGTTGCTCACAGGTTCAAGACCTGCTTTGGCCCAGGGGTTCTGCCCCTCAGTTAATCAATTGATCATTAAGTGGCATTTATTAAGTGCTTTGCTGTGTGTAGGGGACTGTACTAAGTGCTTGGCACTGTACTAACCCCCTCCCAAGGGGCTAACAGCTCCACTCCTACAGACTCTGATGCCTTGAGGATCCCTCCACCAGAGGACTTGTCAGTCCCTGCTTTCCCAGGGCTTACGGGGAGAAGTAAGCATGCCAATTCTGTTATATTGGACTCTCCCAAGCACCTAGTGCAGTGCTCTGCACATAGTAAGTGTTCAATAAATGTCATTGATTGATTGGTGGATGGATGGTGTGTCCTTATGGCATGTCTTCATGGCATTCCCCATGGCTTGTCTCCATGGCATGTGTTCATATCTTGTTACCCCTGGTATGAACCTAAGGCAGTCAGTCAGTCAACTGCATTCATTGAGTGATTACTGTGTGCAGAGCACTATACTAAGCACGTGGGAGAATATGATATAACAATATAACAACTCAGTCTTGAGTGCTTTAAAGCCATCGGTGAGGAGTTTCTGTTTGATGTGGAAGTGAATGGACAACTCTATGGCATGGTCCCCATGGCTTATCGTCATGGCATGTCTCTTATAGCATGTGCCTCATCATACCATCATCATCATCGTGATCAATGGCATTTATTGAGCGTGTACTATGTGCAGAGCATGTTCCCCATGACATGTTCCCCATGACATGTTCCCCATCGTTTTCTAAGCAAAGGAAGATTCACATTTACCCACACCCTCATTTCCTAGGCCACAGCCCTTCTCCCCAAGTTTGCCCTCTTCCCTGGCTAGCCTCCCGCTCCACTCTGCAGAGTACAGAGATAATCTCTGAGATCATTTCTGAATGGCCAACTATGGCTAACGGACCCTCCGGGGAGGGGGCTCTGGGCAAGACTGCCTAAGTCCTCAGGAAGCAGGAGGCTGGGGCTGGCGGCGGCAACGACAACACTGACAATGCCGCCACCAAGCGCGTGGCTGAGATCGAGGCCAGTGAGGAGAGGTCCAAGTGGTTCAGAGTTCCCCGACTCCAGTCAGATGTCCATGGGCCTCTAGCCAGAGGAGCCCCCTAGCAGGACGGGGCTCGAAGTGAAATGATCAGTTGGGCAACTTCAGACTGGTGAGAGAAGGGGAGTCTGACCTCTCCATCCCTGGCACAAAGTATGCTGGGGAACAGCTCCCGGGCTGCCCCAAACCGAGGAGAGGGGCTGGAAGGGTCCATGGGCTCCCAGAGGGCCAGGGAACAGGGAGCCTTCAGGCCAACTCCTACAGAGGGAAGATGGCAGGCAATGGATGGGGGGTACGGGGGATGCCCGGGGAGGGGGACCAATTGCCAAAGAGGGGCATTGCGTGAGCTGGGACGTCAGAAAATCCTGTAGATTGTAAGCTCCTTATGGTCAGGGATCACATCTACCAACACTGTTGTATTGTGCTTTCCTAAGTGCTTAGCACAGTGCTCTGCACACAGTGAGCACTCAGTAAATACCATTGATTGATCAAGCTAGAGGGTGACCACATAAATATAATAATAATAGTAGCATTGATTAAGTACTTACTTAAGCCCCATCTCCTTCCTACCCTTCCTTTCCAAACTCCTAGAGCAAGTCATCTACACTCACTGCCTCGAATTCCTCAACTCCAACTCTCTCCTGGAACCCCTCCAATCTGGCTTCCATCCCCTCCACTCCACCGAAACTGCCCTCTCAAAGGTCACCAATGACCTCCTTCTTTCCAAATCCAATGGCTCCTACTCTATCCTAATCCTCCTCGACCTCTCAGCTGCCTCTGACACGGCTGACCATCCCCTTCCGCTCAAGACGTTATCCAACCTTGGCTTCACAGACTCCGTCTTCTCCCCGTTCTCTTCTTATCTCTCTGGCCGTTCATTCTCAGTACTCTTTGCAGGCTTCTCCTGCCCCTCCCATCCCCTAACAGTAGGGGTTCCTCAAGGGTCAGTTCTTGGTCCCCTTTTGTTCTCTATCTAGACTCACTCCTGTGGTGAACTCATTCGCTCCCACAGCTTCAACTATCATCTCTACCCAGATGACACCCAAATTTATATCTCCTCCTCTGTTCTCTCTCCCTCCCTGCAGGCTCACATCTCCTCCTGCTTTCAGAACATCTCCACCTGGATGTCTGCCTGCCACCTAAAACTCAATATGTCTAAGACTGAGCTCCTTATCTTCCCTCCCAAACCCTGTCTTCTCCCTGACTTTCCTGTCACTGTGGATGGCACTACCATCCTTCCCGTCTCATAAGCCTGCAACCTTGGTGTCATCCTTGACTCCGCCCTCTCATTCACCTCATGTATCCAAACCGTCACCAAAACCTGCTGTCTCACCTTCACAACATCACCAAGATCCGCCCTTTCCTCTTCATCCAAACCGCTACCTTGTTGGTACAATCTCTCATCCTATCCCCACTGGATTACTGCATCAGCCTCCTCTCTGATCTCCCATTCTCCTTTCTCTTCCTGCTTCAGTCTATACTTCATGCTGCTGCCCGGATCATCTTTGTGCAGAAATGCTCTGGGCATGTCACCACGCCCCTCCTCAAAACTCTCCAGTGGCTGCCTATCAACCTTCGCATGATGCAAAAACTCCTCACTCTCAGCTTCACAGCTCTCCATCACCTCGCCCCCTCCTACCTTACCTCCCTTCTGTCCTTCTACAGCCCAGCCCGCACCCTCTGCTCCTCTGCCGCTAACCTCCTCACTGTGCCTCATTCTCACCTGTCCCGTCACCAACCCCTGGCCCACATCCTACCTCTGGCTTGGAATGCCCTCCCTCCTCATATCTGCCAAACTAGCTCTCTTCCAACCTTCAAAGCCCTACTGAGAGCTCACCTCCTCCAGGAAGCTTTCCCAAACTGAGCCCTCCTTTTCCTCTGTTCCTCCTCTCCTCTCCATCACCCCTACTCCCTCCTTCTGCTCTACCCACTTCCCCACCCCACAGCATTTGTGTTTATTTATACATAGTTATTATTCTACTTATTTTATTAATGATGTGTACATATCTATAATTCTATTTATCTGTTTTGATGCCATTGATGCCTACTTGTTTTGTTTTGTTGTCTTGTCTCCCGCTTCTAGACTGTGAGCCCGCTGGGGAGACACGGTAATTCGGTTGTCCCATATGGGGATCACAGTCTTCATCCCTATGTTACGGATGAGGGAACCGAGGGACAGAGAAGTGAAACAGCTTGCCCAAGTCACACAGCAGACAGGTGGCAGAGCCGGGATTAGAACCCACATTGTGTCCCTACCTCACACCCGCATCAACTGCCCTCAGTCCTCATCCTTCGCACCCTTATCTCTTCCTCACCCCACCCTCCCGTCCCCAACCTCACTGCCCTCACACCACTCACCCACTCCCACCCCCCACTAACCTCACCCCCCTCACCCTGGAATCACCCAAAGATGCTCGAGGAAGTCGGGGACTGGATACCTGTGCCTGATTTTCTGAGTATTGATCAGTCAATATTTACCAAGCATCAACTATGTGCTTATGCTAAGTACTTGGATGAGTACAGCAGAGGTGCAGCAGATCTCACCTCCTCCAGGAGGCCTTCCCAGACTGAGCCCCTTCCTTCCTCTCCCCCTCGTCCCCCTCTCCATCCCCCCATCTTACCTCCTTCCCTTCCCCACAGCACCTGTAGATATGTATATATGTTTGTACATATTTGTTACTCTATTTATTTATTTATTTATTTTACTTGTACATATCTATTCTATTTATTTTATTTTGTTAGTATGTTTGGTTTTGTTCTCCGTCTCCCCCTTTTAGACTGTGAGCCCACTGTTGGGTAGGGACTGTTTCTATATGTTGCCAACTTGTACTTCCCAAGCGCTTAGTACAGTGCTCTGCACACAGTAAGCGCTCAATAAATATGATTGATTGATTGATTGAGCCCGTTGTTGAATAGGGATTGTTTCTATCTGTTGTCGAATTGTACTTTCCAAGCACTTAGTACAGTGCTCTGCACACAGTAAGCGCTCAATAAATACGATTAAATGAATATGTACCAAGTTCTATGTGTAGCAATGGGATAGACACAGGATTAATCAGATCAGACACAGTCCCCACCCCAGGTGAGGCCCCCCAGTTTAAGGGGGAGGGAGGACTGTGACCCTCTAGACTGTGAGCTTGTTTTGAGCAGTGATTGTCACTCTTTGTTGCTACATGGTACTTTCCCAAGCACTTAGTATAGTGCACAGCACACAGTAAGTTCTCAATAAATATGAATGAATGAATGACACATACTTCTTTTTTTGGTCTTTTTTTTGTTTATCTTTTGTCTTGTTTTTTTGTTGTTTTGTTACTTGTTTTGTTTTTTTGTCCATCCTCCCCCCTTCTAGACTGTGAGCCCATTGTTGGGTAGGGACCATCTCTATATGTGCCGATTTGTACATCCCAAGCGCTTAGTAGAGTGCACTGCACACAGTAAGTGCTCAATAAATATGATTGAATGAATGAATGAATTAACATAGCTAATCCCCATTTTACAGATGAGGACATTGAGGCTTAGAGGCATTCAGTAGCTTCAGATATTCAGTCACAGCGAAGCAGTGTATCTTAGTGGAAAGAGTAAAGGCCACAGAGTCAAAGGACCTGGGTTCTAATCTTGACTCCACCACTTGTCTGCTCTGTGATCTTGGGCAAGTCACTTCTGTGTGCCTCAGTTCCCTCATCTGAAAAATGGGAATCACCCATTATTCTTCCTACTACTTAGACTGTGAGACCCATATGGGACTTTCATTCTTTCATTCATTCAATCGTATTTATTGAGCACTTACTGTGTGCAGAGCACTGTACTGAGAGCTTGGGAAGTACAAGTTGGCAACATATAGAGATGGTCCCTACCCAACAGCGGGCTCACGTCTTATGTCTACCCCAGTGCTTAGTACAGTGCCTGGCACATAGTAAGCACTTAAAAAATACTACAATTATTATTATTATTATTATTATTTGCCCAAGGTCCCAGAGTAACCAAATGGCCAAGTCAGAATTACAGCCCAGGTCTCCTGACACTCCCTGTCCTGTGTTTTTTCCACCAGACCGAGCTGTGTCTCACCGTTCCCCAGAAGGGTAGGTGAGGGTTGTGGGTGTGGGGGGAGGAGGGTGTCTCACAGAGGCAGCCTCTGGGCTGCCAATCCCCCACTTTGGGGCTTGGGACATGTGGGTTTCCCAGGGAGGCTGTGGCCAGGTGGGAAGCGGCAATGGGACCTCAGCAGCCCTCCTGCATATCTGCCAGCAGCAGCAGCAGCAGCAGCAGCGACAGCAATCGATCAATCAGTGGTATTTATTGAGTGCTTACTGCATACAGAGCACTGTGCTAAGCACTTAGGAGATTACACCATAACAGAGTTGGTAGGCATGTTCCCTGCCCACAGCAAGCTTATAGTCTAGAGGAGGACATTATTATAAATAAATAAATTATGCATATGTACTTAAGTGCTGTGGGGCTGAGGGGAGGGGTAAATAAAAGGTGTAAATCCAAGTACAAGGGTGACGACAGAAGGAAGTGGGAGAGGAGAAAATGAGGGCCTAGTCGGGGAAGGCCTCTTGGAGGAGATGTGCTTGCAACAAGGTGGGGAAAGTGATTGTCTGTTGGATATGAAGCGGGAGGACATTCCAGGTCAGAGGCAGGATGTGGGGCGAGGATTCGGCGGTGAGATAGACGAGGTGGAGTTACAGCAAGTAGGTTGGCATTAGAGGAGTGAAGTGTGGGTGCTGGGCATTAGAGGAGAGTAGAGAGGTGAGGTAATAATAATGATGGTTTTTGTTAAGCACTGTTCTGGACACTGGGGTAGATACAAGGTAATCAGGTTGTCCCACATGGGGCTCACAGTCAATTCCCATTTTACAGATGAGGTAACCGAGGCACAGAGAAGTTAAGTGACTTGTCGAAGGTCACCCAGCAGACAAGTGGCAGAGCCGGGATTAGAGCCCATGACCTCTGACTCCCAAGCCAGGTCTCTTTCCACTAATAATAATAATA
Organism: Tachyglossus aculeatus; assembly: GCF_015852505.1. NCBI lineage: Eukaryota > Metazoa > Chordata > Mammalia > Monotremata > Tachyglossidae > Tachyglossus > Tachyglossus aculeatus. The sequence goes on from NC_052070.1 coordinate 101,543,455, forward strand.
ATGATGATGGCATTTATTAAGCGCTTACTATGTGCCAGGCACTGTTCTAAGTTACTCTGCTTCTCATAGGTAGGAGGGGACAAGGTGATTGAGGGCTTTAAAGCCGACGGTGAGAAGTATCTGATAGGGAGGTGGATGGGTAGCAGTGGTGGGGTGCCTCTCTAGGCAGAGCACTGTACACTCACTTCTGCCATAGTGCCCATTTTCACTCTGCTTTTTCTACCAGAGCATTCTTAGGGGATGAAGGGATGTTCGTCGGACACGTGAGCTTGGTGGCAGACAGCTCGGGATGCTGGAAGAAATGGTTCACATGCACAATTGCAGCACAAGACATGGTCAGCACCAAAGGGAGAGTTTTCCTTCATATGGGACTTTTCAAGCAGGCACCTTCTGCGTTACAACAAAATTGGGTGTTTTGAGTGTCCTTTGCAGGCAGAGCACCATAGTGGGTGTCCAGCATGCGATGGGCACTGTGCCAAACGTCCAGTGTGGGCAAAATCCTCTCCCAGGGCCCCGTCGTGGGCAGTGCACTCTCCTGGGGGCTTGGCACAGGCAGAGCACTGGGCTGGGCATCCAGCAAGCGAAGAACACCGCTCTGAACATCCAGTGTGGGCAGAATACTGTCCTGGGGGCCCCACTTTGGGCAGAGCACTGTACACTGAGCTTGGGAACATGTAAGAGAAGTAAAGACCTGATCCTCACTCTCAAGGAGTTCACGATCCATCGGGACCCAAAAGACCCTTGACTGGATCTACTACAAGGTAACTTTTATTGCTCGGGGGGAAATCAATCAATCAGTCAATAGTCTGTGCAGAGCACTGTACTAAGTGCTTGGGAGAGGACAATACAACAGAATTAGCAGACACATTACCTGCCCATAACGAACTTACATAGGGGACTTTGAGGTCCCACTACAACTACAGCTACTACTACCACTACGACAACCACCACAGATAATAATAATTATTGTGGTATTTGTTAACTGCTTACTACATGCCAGACACTGTACTAAGCACTGGGGTAGATACATGGACACAGTCCATGTCCCACATGGGGCTCACAGTCGTAATCCCCATTTTCATAAGAGGTAACTAAGGCCCAGAGAAGTGAAGTGACTTGCCCAAGGTCACACAGCAGACATGTGGTGTAGTTGGGATTAGAATCCAGGTCCTTCTGATTCCCAGGTCCTTGCTCCACATTCAATGCCTTGTTGGTGATGGGGAGCCCAGAGACTGCCCCACCCTGAACCAAACTGGAAAAGCTAGGGTCAGGCTGGAGAGCAGCAGCTGGCACCAAAAGTGGAAACTTCCGCAGAGCCAGAGATGGGAGGGGCCAGATGAACTCTCTCTGTCAAGTTCTTGTGCCCTGGCCTCACGCTGGCTTCCAATAAGGCCTCTCTGATTGGGACCAGTGCCCAGGGCCGGACACAGTCCCCACTCCGAGGCCTGACTTCAGCAGACACCGTCTGGACCGGAAGTCAGAGGGGCAGACCTGATCCTGACCTACCAGACTGAGCCCCGCTCCTGGAGTCCCTTTCATGTGGCCTTTCTGGGCTCCAAACCCCCTCCCTTCAGGAGATTGGTGGGGGTCATTTTCCTTGGATCAAAGAGTCCAGGGTTGTGGTAGATTTGCTGGTGAGGATGGACATGGCTTTAATCACATTGGGGTTCTTAGGCCTGGTGAGAAAAATCTCCTCATCCACCCCTTCATTTCCTCCTCCCTTTCCCCCTCATCTTCGCCCTCCTCCTCCTCCTTCTCCATAGAGCTCCCACCCCATAGAGACATATTGTTGGCAAGTAAGAGAAAGGGCAACAGCAGCAGGCTAGTTCCTGGGCCAAGGACCCACTCCCTCCAAAAGACCTGAAGAAAGAGGCCCGCTGAAGAACGAGCATTTCTGCCATCAACAGCATTCACCAAGCACTAACTGTGTGCAGAGCATGCTATGCTGAGAGGAACACCTTCCCACCCGCAGTAGCCTGCTGCAAGTAGCCTTTATAATGACTTATTTATAGTCACCTGCTTTAACCACTGGGGCAGGGGAGGACTGATAAAAAAAATTCTGTGGACCGGCATCTGCCAGGCTGGAGTAAAATCGCAATTAACATCAACTGGAGGTTGGCCAATCCCCTTTCCCCGTGGTGTGGGTTCTATAAATCAATCCTGCTGCCTTGGGGGAGGAGAGAGGGAATAAGAATGGGGGCAAGACCCAAAACGTGGCCAAGTGTTAAGGGCAAGGGCCCTGGAGTCATAGGACCTGGGTTCTACTCCAGACTCTACCACTTATCTGCTGTGCTTGGGTAAGTCACTTAACTTTTCCGTGCCTCACTTTCCTCATCTGAAAAATGGGGATTAAATCCCACTCCCTCCCACCTAGACTGTGGGCCCTGTGCGGGACAGGGACTGTATCCAACCAGACCAAGTTTTATCTACCCCAGAGCTTACTTAGTACAGTACTCAGCCACAGTAAGCACTTAACAAGTATTATTAAGTCTGGGGGTGGGGGAAGAGGAGGGGTTTAGAGGGCTTGCATAATAGGCTGGCCTTGAGAGCACATGCTCATTCAGAGCACAAGGAAATGCAGTCTTGGCTTTTTGGGCCCCAGCCCTAGATGGAATCCACAGAAAGGACAAGACAGACTTACACGCTCCACGGCTGAATGGATTTCATTCTTTAATTTTTTAAGTAAAGAAATTCCACTGAATCAAAGATAACAAAATTGACAGTTTTTGTCTGCAATAATCTTTGTTTCCCACCACACAGAATCAAAAGAGAACAAAAAGTAACACAAGAAGATTAAGAAACCGAGGATGCCATTGCTTCGAATAACTTGATTTCAAGGTAAACAATCAGCAGATTTAGAAAAATTGCATTGCTAGTTGCAAGTCTTAACCCCACAGAGCTGGAGGGTCTTGCGTTTCCCCATTAAGAACAGCAGCTGGAAGGTTTTCAGTTCACAAACTAAAAACGGAGGATTTTTTTTCCTTCCCCAGGGCAGCTTTTAAATTTCCAAAAGAATAACCAGTTAATCAGGAATGTGAAAGTGACGGAAGCAAATCTGCCAAAACGAGAACGGAAGTTGAACAGGAGTTCAACAGACAGGGTGCGTTCTTCCCACCCGCCCCCCCTCCCCCGACCCCCAGCTTCACTAAGGCAGCTGCAGTGGCAGAAGTCAAAGAACTCAGGTACAGTGAAGGTCTTCCTGAGGCAGCAGAGAATACCCCGTCGTCTGGAACTTGGCTGGGGAGAGGATTGTGGGCGTTTGCTTGGAATTGTGCTTTGGGAACACCCAAACGGTGCTGGGCTGAACCCGAGATAAATCACCAATTAGTCATGACCATGAGTCAACTTTTGGGGAGGCTGGCGGTGAGCAGGCCCTCGCTGGGCTTCTCAGCTTCCCGGACCTGCTGGCTGCCATTTCTTTAGAGGTGCAGCAAGGAACCGGGTCCCGGGATGGGTGAGGCCCCTGCAGGCCCAGCTTTCAACCGTTTAGCTTGGCCCTGGACGGCTGGCAAGGCGCAGGTGGGCTTTCGGCCCAACTCAGTCGCTGCCACCCAGCCAAGACCAAGGTCTGGGAGGAAGGCCTGGCTACTATTTCTGGGGAACCACCAAAAGACCTTCAGGAGACTCTTTGGGAACTCACTCCCCGGTTAGGAGTTCAGTGGGCCCATTCAGAAGGAAGGAATAAAAGCTTCATACACACACACACACACTCTCTCTCTCTCTCTCTCTCTCTCACCTATGCACCGATCAGGAAATCGCAGCCTGAGGAAGGGGGCAACGGGGTGGGGGTGGGGTACTCCCTAGATGAGGCAGCCCAACTGATTTCTCTGGAAAGGTCTGGCTGGTTTTGCCTTCCCACCCAGGGTGATGTCCCTCTTCCAAGCCTTACTAGGAGGAGAAGCAGCCGGGTGTTTCAGAGACCCAGGGTCCCCAAGGCTAGAGGCCACGTTGGCCGAAGGGAATCATCTTTGCCCTCGGTGGACTGACTCCTAACTGTCCTCGCCTCTTTTAATGCTGGCTTATCCCCCTTCCTTTCCAGTGCAATTTGGCAGTGGAAAGGCCACTTGGTTCTGGAAGCTACTTTCTAATGCTTGGATGGCAGAGGCCACCCTTCCCGACCTTCTCCTTTCCCCTGCTGGGACCAGCTTTAGAGATTCCCTTCAGAAATCCAGCCCAACCCTAGCCACTGTGAGAAACAGATGCTGCCTGGAGCCAAGACGGCTCTGTGGCAGCGAGGACTTATTAGACTGATGACTGATGGGTTTAGCTGGCCTGGGATCCCTTGCACTGGATGGGGGGAACTGCTTGAATGGACTTGGAGGATTCTGGGAAATTCTTGGCCCCTTTGGGGTTCCGGTCCATCGCTTTTGTGGATCATGGGGAGGTAAAGACCTGAGGACTTCTTGCAGTGCCAGGTTAGGCTCTGTGGCTTAATGAAAGGTGTCCTCAATTGAGATGATAAAATCCAGAATTGATTTTACATTAAATAATCTGTTTGCACTGCTGAAGAATCAAGACCTAGCAAAGATACTTCTATTCTGGTTTGAAGTTAGAATTAATGCTTCAGGGAAAGAGAGAGACAGAGACAGAGAGAGAACATGAGTACACATTCACCCTTCACACATTCACCCACACCTGTAAACCCAAATGAGAACGTGACACCATTTCCCTCAAGCGAGTCAAATGGGAACTGGATGTCTGGCCCAAGGAAAGAATTACGTTTAATGAAGGCTACGAAAGTTTTCGTCATGGAAAGCAAAGTGGGGAGCAGACAGGATAAGCCACCTAGGTTGTCCAGATTCCCGCTGGACTTACATTCCCGAAGATGACAGGTCTGTCTCTTCCCCAGCCCCAAGAAGGCACCAACGTAGGCCACAAAGCCCTCTGGCCACGGGGGCCTCTTAGTCCCACTTTGTTGGATGACCTGGGTCTTTACCAGTAAGGGCTTGCTCTCCTCTCCTGGCCCCTCCGAGATGCTCTTGGTTTGCAGTGAGGCAAATGAAGGCAAGGGAGGGCTGAGCTGACAATCAGCAGAGCGCTCAGCACACTGATGACATATTCCTACCGCCCGCCTTTTGCTCTCCACCTTACAGTGCAGTAGGGAATTAGGCCAGCTCTCTCAATGTGCTCCAGCGAGGACAGATCGTCCCCTCACTGCCTTCAACCCCACCCCAGTCTGCTCCCATACCACTCAGACCCAAGCGGGCCTGGAATCAGCTCCTGGATGGACTCTGCCGCTTTTTTCCAGTGGGCAGGGAGGGAGCAGAGATTCCATCTACTGTTGCATCTCACCACTTCATCCCGGTGGCCTTCACTACTTGCACAACGAGGGCCCCAATAGCATGTGAATGCTTTGCCCCACCAATGACTTTCTAAGGCTTCCAGGTTCGTTCTTGCCCTGGGCTGGGCCATGTCTCTATTCTGTTGGGGGAGGCAACAGAAGCACATGGGAAAAATAATGTTCTTTAACATTTGGAATATTTCAGGACCCACAGGTAGGGAAAGCCACAAGGAACAGTGATTTTTCTGCCTTTCCATCTGGATTCACCTGCTGACGGAAGGCAGCACTAGGCCAGAGAAAACCCTCTGCCCACCCCCCTGAGCTATCTACTGGCATCCTAGCTGGAGGGGGCCAGGGCTCACAGAGTTATCTGAGAAGACCACCTCCAAGACAAACAGAACAGGGGGCCTAGAGTGTCGGGAGATATCTACAGAGAAGGGGCTGCTGCCTGCTGTTGCTCAGCACAGGATGGGAAAGTTTCTGTTTATCTAAATTAGACCCCTTCCCCGGTGTTCCTTCAAGGCCAAGCAAGCTAAGACGAAATGCCACATCCACATTGTCACCTCTTAGCTGGAGCGATTGGGCCCCGGACCAAGGGTTCAGGTTGCTCCCACTCGATCCAAATTGGAAATGTGAGCCCCAATGGGGTTCTCACCACCCACGAGATTTCAGTAGAGGACCAGGTCCTGAAGTTTTTCCAGGTCTGGGGTCTGGAGGGTTGTGAAAAAGGCTAGGGAGACAGGCAAACCGGCCTGTTGTCCCCCCAAAGCCCAATGGAGAAGGCTTGATAAGAAATAAGAGACAGCGAGGGAGCTTTGGGAGATGGGGGCCTGTGACTGTCTCCCTGCTCTCCCTCCATCCAGGAAGGAACAGAAACCCCATCCTTCCTCCTAACGAATGTGCGCGGGTCGGCAGATCCGGCCTGAGGCCGTCGAAATGGCCCTTCTACTTCCTTGTCTGGCCACCTTAAATGGAGTTCATTATTGCTTCGGTCCCCTTCGACACATCTATGAATGCCCCTGGGATCCCGTGTGTGCGTGTGAGTGGCTGAAGTGGGGGTGGGGGTGGGGACATGGGAATAGGAGGAAGAAAGGAAGCTTTTAAAAAAGCCCAATTAAAGTGTCTAATTCCTAAATCACCAGGCTAAAGCAATAAAGTGCTAATTGATGCTAGGAGGGAAGGGAACCAATCATAACCCGGGGTGAACACTATCAGCGAGAGGGTACAGGAGGAAGAGTGGTGTAAGACTTGCTTTAGGCAACACCTATTTGTAGTTTTTAACAAGGGGAGGGGGCAGGGGCTGCTGAGCACGCCTTCAAGCGCTCAGTACAGTTTTCAGCACACAGTTAAGTGCTCAATAAATACCACTGATTGATGTTGCCGACTTGTACTTCCCAAGCGCTTAGTACAGTGCTCTGCACACAGCAAAGTGCTCAATAAATATGACTGAATGAATGAATGAAATTCTTTCTCCCAACTCGATCGGTAAGAGCCCTCTCTGGATGAGTTTTCAGATTTCATCTTTGCCTTATTCCAGCCTGCCCTGAGTAGGTAGGAAGGAGAGGATGGAAATAAAGTCTGAAGTCCTCCTCACAGCAACTGTTGGTGGGGAGGGGGGTCCACTGGCTTTGATGTAGCTTTGATGGGATAGCGGTGGACTTTGGTACCACGGTACCCTTCCCTCAAGCGGGGAACCTGGGGATCCTGGGGTGGGGGGCATTGGGAAGGTTGAGCTCTTGAAGCATCCTTCCTGACTGCTTCCAGGCAAAGGACAGAACTAGGATTTGTTAGGGCCCTTGTGAGAATGGCGCTTGGAAAGAGAATGTGGCTTTTCATCAACTGGTCCAGCGGCTTCGTTTTCCTTCTTCAAATCCCACCCTGGGGCCCCACAGGAACTGGAGTCTGTTGTATAGACACCTGGGGAAAGCACAGCTGTGTTCCAGGGCCAGAGGAAATCTCCCATGGAATGAGAAACAAACAAGGCAAACAATAACATCTAGACAACCAATAGCCTGACGTCTCCTTACAAGACGGAAAAGTCGAGGTGGGGCTGGGAGGCTTCCCCGAACCCGGAGGGACTGGGGGAGTCCGAGTGGCTGGAACGCAGAGCTGAGACCCGGCCAGACCATGGTGCCATTGCCAGCTGAGGCTCAGAAAACTGTGCTTCAGATGGGAGAGGCTTCTACCCTGCCGAAGGGTATATCATGCCAGTTGGACCCGACCCCTTGGGGAGAGGGGGTGGTCAAGTAAGAACGGCGTTTGGCTCAAACTTCGAGCAGAGTTCCTCCTCCACATTTGGAGTTTCCCCACCCAGGCACTCACATACACTGAGATGTCCTACCCAAACTGACCTGGACTTCCCCCTCAGCCTTGGGGAGGAACCGGGGGGCCCTCTGAAGGTCGACGTGAAGCTTTAAGACCTAACCTGCAAGGTCCTCAGGAGGATCCTTGATTGGCAAAGCAAGGACACCACTCCCGGGCGTTTGCCGGGAAATTAAATGACAGTTGGCTTTAAGGTAGCAGATCAAGGAGCTAGGCAGGCGGACACCCTGCCACTTGCCACCGCGACCTGTGATGTGCCAAGGAAAACCAGCAACCCAAGCGTAAAGAGCACTACACACCCTGGGCGCTACCCACCCACCCACCCTGTGCGAGACGCTCACGTCACGCAGACTTTCTGCTGCCGGCTCCCCCGTTCCAACACAGTGCGGTCAGACCTGGGGGGAAGCCTGGAACGGCAGGGAAGGGAGGGGAGGAGGAGGAGGAGGGAGAGGAGGAGAAGGAGGCGGTGTTCCAGGAGAGGGGGTGGGTGGGGGTTCCGGAGAGAACCGGAGAGTCTGTTGGGGTATCACTCCTGGTCAGCCTCCACTTGCTCTGTGTCGGAGCACTGGGACTTGCTGCGTTCCCACTGGCAGATGGCGTCGGCATACTGCACCACCAACTTATCCATCCAGGTGAGGGGCTCCGGGAACAGCACCGCCCCTTCAAAGAAGCCCAAGTGACCCCCGTGGAGAGGCAGCACAAACATGACGTTCTCCCGTTTCTCTGCAGCAGGGAAAAAGAAAAACACCCGGTCAGGGCTTGGGCTTCGGCCACCTCCTTTTGGGGTGGGGGGATAAGGTGAGGTGTGCGGCCGGCCAGTTGGACACTCACACGCCACAGAATCCCACCTGGCCGTGGGAATGCCTGAATGAGGGGATTCCTCTTCTCTGCGGGTCGGTCTTCCTCCTCAGAGTTGAGACAGGAGGGCTCAAAATAAATACCGCAGTTAGGGCTCACTACAGTTGGACTGATCGACTGATTGAGAAGGCTGGATCCTCTGGGCTCTGCTGAAGCATCGGGGCAGGGGCTGAGGGCACCACCTGCAACTGCCGGGCTTCCAGGTTTGATCACACCAGCCCTCCACCTTGAGGGGTACTAAGGAAAACCTAGGGTTCCAACTTGGGAAGACCCATATGGAATGCAGATGCCTGACCTCCATTTTTTATTAACGAGCCCCAGTGTGGATGACCAACTTCATGCATCTCTAGGCCAAGCGCACAGCTTCAAGGAAGGGGCTGTTTGGCAAAGGATGAGGCCCCATGGTTAAACTCTCCGTGAAAGCCCCAGAGGTGCTCCTGGCTCACGGAGTCAATCAGCCATGCGGGTGCAAGGCACTGGCTTGCTTTGGGCAAATGTGGCCAGGGGACAGATTCCTCACTCCGTGGCCACCCCGCTATCTTGTAGGGAGCAGTCCAGACTGCCAGGGCAGTAGAGTTCCAGGCCTGCCTTCTAGCCTTTAAAACTGGAAGATCGTTGTGGGCAGGGAACGTGTCTACCAACTCTGTATATTGTACACTCCCAAGCACTCAGTACTGTGCTCTGCACACAGTTTCAATAAATACAACTGAATGAATGAATGAATGCCACTGATCAATTGACTCTTAATAATAATGATGGTATTTGTTAAGCGCTTCCTATGTGCCAAGAACTGTTCTAAGCACTAAGAAGCTTGGGACTTCCATGGCCTATTCCTCAGAGCTGTTAGAGAGCAAGGTTTTGCTAGAGTGACCGTTAAGGGTGGCCCTGGGGAGAATCCTTCATCCTGCCACTGAAAACCTTCTCATTCCCCAATATAAAGCCGCAAGTATGCACATCCATTCTCAGCCTCTTTTGCAAGCCACTGGCTGTTAGGTGGGCTCGGGTGCCCTGCTCTAAGTAGGGTCTCTTCTCTTCAGTACTCAGATCTCAAGGGGTAACCTATCCCCGGAGGAAACCAGTTCACAGGACTGGAGGGAAGACCCACAGCACAGAGAAGCAGCCTGGCCTAGAGGACAGAGCATGGGTTTGGGGGACAAGAGGATTTGGGTTCTAATCTCAGCTCCACCAGCTGTCTGCTGTGTGACCTTGAGCAGGTCATTTAACTTCTCTGGGCCTCAGTTACCTCATCTGAAAAATGGGGATTAAGACTGAGCTATTTCACAAGTTGGCCGTTTCACAAGTCCGTGTCTTGCACTGGCAGAAGGACCCCAATGTTCTAACATAGCTTCTGTCCAAGTTGTCGGACTTTGAAATGCATCTGCTCTTGGTTTAATTGGCACTAGAAGTAACGGACCCCCCTCAGGTGGGACTCTGTGAGACCCTCAAAGGTGCAGGATAATAATTGTGGCATTTGTTGTTAAGTGCTCACTATGCACTGGGCACTATACTAAGCGCTGGGGTAGATAAGAGGAAATCGAGTTGGAGGTCTCCCTTGCATTTGCCTGACTATAAACAGTCAGTAGTAGGGAGCAGTCTCAATAACAGCCACAGTGCTTAAGGGCTTAGTACAGTGCGCTGCACACAGTAAGCGCTCAATAAATATGATCTAACTACTGAACCCCTTCTTCCGGCTGCTGCTGCTGCGGGGCCTGCCGGTCCTCCTGGGCCGTCAGATCAAAGATGCGACTTTCTGAGCCATGGAAAGGATCCGGAGGAATAAACTGGCCCAGGAAGAAGCCCAACCAATTTGGCACTCACCCGAAAGTGTTCTGGGGATCGATAAGAGGCTCTCGTGCACCAAGGGGTCATCGGCCGCGTTAACCAGCATGAGTGGGACGTAGATCTGTGCCAGGGAACAAACAGTTGAGGGGAGAACATGGTTACTGACTCAGTCCTCACACACTACTGATGCTTTAGCTGTCAAAGGACACTCGAGGACACTTGGCCTCGGTTTATTTTCTGACAAAGCAAACGGGAAAACCAATGAGCTTCCTGTACAGCTGCATAAGTGCTGTTTCAGGTGGGCGTGTGGGTACACCTGGGTCCCAGGGGCCCGTGGTAGCCCCTGGGGTTCTGCTGTTGGAATTAACTGAAGCATTTAATGCGCTGGACTGGATTCCACCAGGAACACATTTCTGGGGGCACATCACACCAGCGATGCCTTTGTAGGGAAAGGAGAACCACTAGAGGTTGTCATTAGCATTGAATTATAGAAAGAGAAATGTGGAAGGGACCTCAAGGGTCATCTGGTCCAATCTCCTGCTCCAGGCAGGAAGATACTTTTCTTAAGGAACATTGGCCAGGGTTTTACTACCTCACCCGTCAAGATGTTTTTGCTTATTTCTAATCTAACACTCTCTTGCTGCTATTAAATTGGTTTCCTCTCTGGTTCTTTTTGGATACGCTAACAACTGCTCAACACTCTCCTGAAAACCCTTTTCATAACCATGAAGACGGTTACCGAGTAACCCTATAGCCTTTCCTTTTCCTGGCTAAAACCCCCTCATTGGACAATCATCACTTCGGCACCCATGAGGGTGATAAGGCAGCGATATAGGCGATGGGCTGAACATTTTGGGTTCACTGCTCTACCCTCCTAAAAATCACATCTCCACCAAGAGGTCTTCTCTGGCTAAGCCCAGATTTCCCCTCTCCGCCCTCCTCTCTGTGTCACCTATGCATTGGCTGTGTGTATCCCTTAAGCACTCTGACACTCACTCCCACCCCAAAGCCTTTATACACATATCCATATTGCTCTATTCTACTACCTTTCCTATCTGTAATTTATTTTAATGTCTGTTGTCTCCCCCTGCAGACTGGAAACTTCTGTGGGCAGGAGTCATTCTGCAGTTCAGGAGTTCTTCTGGAGGAACAGCTGCTTCTGGAGAAGTACTGTGGTCTAGTGGGTAGAGGAGCACAGGGATTCAGGACCTGGGTTCTAGTCCCTGATTTGACACTCAATTTGCTTAGATCCCTGATTTGACACTCAATTTGCTTAGATCCACCCCTGCGCTTACTACAGTACTTAGCACATAGTAAACACTTAAATACCACATTTCTTCTTCTTCTTCTATTGTATTAGACTTTCCTAATTCCTTAGTACAGTGCTCTGCAAACAGTAAAGTGTTCAATAAATATCTTTGATGAATCTGGGGGCTAGACAGGGTGGGTGTGAGTGGCAAAGATTGGCAGAGTTGGACGACACAGCCTATCCTGGGCAGAGCTGACACACTGCTCTGAGGAAACTCTGTTCTGCCACTCACCCGGTGCAAATACCGCATGCAGCTCTCCTCCTCGTAGTATTCTTTCAGGGAGGTGTAGCCGTGAAACTTCCTGCAATACACGGAGATCGAAAGGAAATGCAAATCAGGAACACACACTGCAGCCTGAATGTTAGATCTGTTCTATCCTGCCTCCACACCCAAATATACATGCCACCAGAGGTGACATCTCTGTCGGATTTCAATCAAGACCATCTGTTCAGGTTCTGGGAAGCAAGACGCCGAACATCGCCCCGCGGCTTAGGAAATTCACCAGTTGCTCAGAGGGGCTCTTGGACAAGGCTCTCCCTAGGAATGGCAAGAAAGGTCAGATGGACTTCTAACTGGATGACCGTGCACTGGGATGAAGCAGACACTTGTCTTGATCATTCTCCCAAGGAGGGTCCCGAGATAACTTTCTGACAAAGCGTCAATACCTTGGCCCCAGTGCCGGGCGGGTAGGGGGGGAGAATGCAAAAAAGCAGTGTTGCCTAATAGATAGAGCACAGGCCTTGGAGTCAGAAGACCTGGGCTCCACTGCCTGTCTGCTGTGTGACCTTGGACAAGTCACTTCACTTCTCTGGGCCTAAGTTTCCTCATCTGTAAAACAGGAATTAAGACCAAGAGCCACATGTGGGACATGGAAAGTCCCATGGACTTTCGATCTTACCTTGTATCTATCCCAGTGCTCAGTAGAGTGCCTGGCACATAGTAAGCGCCTAACGAATACCATGAAAAATGCTGAAGTAAATGGCATCTGTTCCCTCCCTTCCTTAGACTGGTCATTTTGGCCCAGTTGGGACCTGCACCTGAGAGGTCAGCTTCATTCCAAGGCCAAGGACACTGAGAAAACCAAGAGACTTAACCATACCACCTCTCCCAACGCCCGCCTCCTCGAGGCCAGGCCTGCTCCAGACCTGTCAACCCCCTCAGATCACGTTAGAATCCCATCACACTACCTGGAGTGGGGGAGGGGAGCCAGTTATTCATTCGTTCATTCACATTTATTGAGCACTTACTGTATGCAGAGCACCATACTAAGCACTTGGGAGAGTACGATACAACAATCAACAGACACAATCCCCGCCCACAATGAGCTATATAGGATGCTGTTCTCCTGGCAGCCTCACTCCCCTGTGGGAGTCTGGAGAAAGGTTTGGATGCATCTGATAAGCATTAACAGCCCCGACCAGATTCTCCGCAGCTCTGGTGGGTGAGGGACCTGAGAGGGAGGCATCTGAGGTTACCTTTAAGAAGAGAATAATGAACTCTCTCTTTCAGGATCTAAACATAGTCAAGTCCTTGTGGGCAGGGAGGACACCTACGAACTCTGTTGTACTGTACTCTCCCAAGTGTTTATTACAGTGCTCTGCACACAATACTGGCTTAATAGATACCACTGAGTAGGAAGAGCTATGAACAAAATTTCCCAAGTGTTCACAGGTGCACATGTGTGAGTGAGAGAAAATTGACCCTATTTTTCTGGTCACTCCTGGTAAAAAAAGACCCTCCACCCCTAGGCTCACTGGAGTGCCAGGCCTCTCTCTCCCCAATGGGATCGGCTATCCTCTCTCTGGTCTCAGACAACTTCTAGAAGCTGTTCATTATCGGGCCGTCAACTAGTATTGTTCAGGATGCTGTCGCTGGAGACTGTGGGAACTGAAGGCAGAAGTCCACTTTGCCCTCCCTGCCTGAGGCCAACCCTACCAGGAGGAGGATGCAAGCCGCGCTCTCAGATGTACCTCATCACATTGTCATCGATCTGCATGAGGGACGTTGCCGTGTACAGCCTACTCAGGTCTGTATCCTCTAGGCTCTGGGGCTTCTTGACATTATCTCCAAACAGAACCTGCCTAAAAGAGGAGCAGAAGAGGGAGCGGGTCTGAGGAGGAAAATCAAACGAGCAGCATGGGGTGGGGCCACCGCTTGCCTAAAGGCGACCCGGAAAAGCAAGTCTGTCAAAGATCAAACAGGAAAGTTGGAAACGAATCCCTTCCACCCTCCGCTGCCTGGAGACTGGATTGTTCGCTTTAGAACCACGGTGCAGGGGGGTGTAAACCGAGACCCCCAAATGTCTGCTGGGGGACGAAGATGCATTCTGTGCAGCAGGCAGAGGGGGTTCTGAGACTGAAGCGCTGCACTCTGGAGACCCAACTGAACCCCTGGCACCTTCTCCTTCTGGAGAAGGACAGCCCCCACACTGGAGACACCCAGGGCTGGCAGACTGCCCGCGTGAGTGCTGTGGGATGGCCCGTCACCCCTCCATGGAAGCTGGCTTCGGTCACCCCTTCGGGAGTCGAGTGGGTTGTTTGTTCATCATTGGGACGGCAGTGGCTATCTCAGCCAAGGAGGAAATTAGCCATATCTTCCCAGGGAAACAGCCCTGGGAAACGTCAGCCAGATGGCCACCTCACCCCCGGGGAGGGCAGCTGTGGCTGAACAAAAGGCAAAATCCCCTGGCTGGCCTGATGGGCGGGTGACGGATGAGAAGCCGGGCCAAGGCAGGCCGGAGTAACTGCCACTTGCAGCCGCTCCAAATCACAACATGGAAAGGGCCCCTCCACAGCAGAAAAGATACATTATGGAAACTAAATATTTTGACACCCTCACAAATAACCTGGGAGCCTGGAACGGACTTCTTTGGCTGCCCCTTCTGGAATAAAAATCCATTTCTTATGGGGAATCTCTGCCAGCTGCAGTACAATTCAGATTTTAGGTTTGGTTCAATTGTCCAAATATTTGGTTTTCTGGAATAGATTTCCGATCTTTACAGAGCCAGAAATTTGCTTAAAAAGCAACACAAGCTTAGATCCATCAGCGTTTGGTCCCCTGCACAGCTTGCCTGTTTTTTAGTGAACAGACCAAAGGGCAAAGGGATTACAAAATTTGCAACAAAAACTCAAGTAGGAGTTCACACCCACGGTGAGCGGGGAAGTGCTTCTAAGTCCATTTTTTTACATGGTATTTATTAAGCACTTATAAGGTGCCAGGCACTATACTAAGTGCTGGGGTAGATACAAGTTAATCAGGTTGGACACAGTCCCGGTCCCACATGAGGCTCCCAGTCTTCATCTCCGTTTCACAGATGAGGTAACTGAGTCCCAGAGAAGCAACTTGCCCAAGGTCACATAGCAGACAAGTGGAGGAGCGGGGATTAGAAACCAGGTGCATCTGAATTCCCTGGCCTGTGCTCTATCCACTAAGCCACGCTGCTTCTCATTAATGATGATGCTCGAATGTGATGTGATGATTTAGAGAGGGGCCACAAGAATGGGAGATCCGGCTCTGTCAGACCAGAGGACTACATTTTTAGCCATGGGGTGCTATTTTAGCACTGGCTCATGATGGCTCCGAGGTTTTGAAGCACACAGAAATTAACTCGGCTATTGGGAAATTGACTGCGGAGCCATCAGCAGGACACACATTCTTCACTCTAGCCGTGTGTTAAATCTCCCTAAAGAGTTCTGAAAAGAACTGCTAAAAAGTTATTCCCTAGTTTCCCAGGCCAGAGGGCATCCTAAGGATGAAGGCAACTCAGAAGATGTAAGTGTGAGACCTGGTATTCACCAGTGGTTTGCCAGATGACGCTCTGGGAGCAAAATCTGGCCATCTTTCCATCCTGTGTTTACTGAGCATCCTCAGAAGGCAGAAAGAAAACAGAGCAACCTTCTGGAGTCAGGGGGAGGAATCTTAGAAGCATGCATATGAGCAAACAAGAGCAGGAAGAGCAGGCTCAGTTATCTGGGAGAAAATGGTTTTGAAGGTGCTGGTTGCATCTCTTTTGGAAGCCAGCCCAACTCTGCCCACACTCTGCAGGATGGGGTGGATTTTTCATGCCAAGCTGGGTGGTGTACAAAACCGTGTGCTGGTAAGGGCTCGAACCAAAATGATCCCCAGGGGAGGGGGTGCATCCAAAACAAATCACGGGAAACATCTTGTACACAGTGCAGGCCCAAAGAAGCTGAGCATTAGTGTGGGAAGCTGAGCAGTGAGAGGAAATATCCATGGTTTTTTTTTTTTGGGGGTGGGTGGTCTAGAGAGTCAGGGGTGGAAGGTTCATAATGGGTCGACAGAGGGACAGAAAGAGAGGGGGGTAGAGGGAAACAGGAGGGCTGTTGAATGGTTCAACCATAACTGAGGACGGATGCCCCAAGGTAGTCATCATATGAGTCCTTTAGTTGCCGCGTCCTTGTTGGAGACAAGGGTTTGGACTGGAGGGCCAATGGTCTACCCTGGAAATGATGGCGTTGCTGACTGGCTTATCCCTATGTGGGAGGGTATAGGTGGGACCAGCCAGTAATCTGCCCTAGGTATCTTTCTGCCCTGCCACGGCCTGGTGAGCTGAGCCTCGGGCTCCCAGAGACCTTTGCCACAGAGCTCTCGGGTTTTCCAACCTGGTTCTCCACCTCTAGAAAGCCCACGTTGTGTCCCTCAGAGGCTGGGGCAACAGGGGTCTGACTCCTGTTTAAGCTCCAGAAATCCCCGAGGGGAAATTAAGCGTCGGTTTCACCAGGAGCGCAGCAAAGTCTACGGTACCTGTGAGTCAGGATGATCTTCTTCAAGTTGTCGGCCATGAGGAAGTTGTAAAATCTCCGACACTGGTCCCACTGCATGAAGGTTTCCTGAGCCCTAAACAGAAACCCAAATGGTCAGGAAGAACCCAATGCGAGAAAGAAGAGCAAGGAAACAAGTCTGAGGCCCTCTTTGCAATAATGACCAGCTTAAATAGGCAGCAGTAAGCCTTTCAGGCTTTGGTTTGCCTTTGGGAAGAAGTGGCTCATGCAGGAATGTCCAGAATAAATCAATCAATGCGTCAATCAATAGCATCCTCTAGACTGTGAGCGCATTGTGGGCAGGGATTGTCACTCTTTATTGCTGTACCGTATTTTCCCAAGTGCTTAGTACATTGCTCTGCACACAGTAAATGCTTAATCAATCAATCATATTTATTGAGCGCTTACTGTGTGCAGAGCACTGTACAAAACCTTTGGGAAGTACAAGTTGGCAACACATAGAGACAGTCCCTACCCAACAGTGGGCTCACAGTCTAGAAGGGGGACACAGAGAACAAAACAAAATATATTAACAAAATAACGTATATAGAATAGATAGAGTAATAAATACGTACAAACATATATACAGGTTCTGTGGGGAAGGGAAGGAGGTAAGGCGGGGGGGACGGAGAGGGGGAGGAGGGGGAGAGGAAGGAGGGGGCTCAGTCTGGGAAGGCCTCCTGGAGGAAGTGAGCTCTCAGTAGGGCCTTGAAGGGAGGAAGAGAGCTAGCTTGGCGGATGTGGGGAGGGAGGGAATTCCAGGCGAGGGTGATGACGTGGGCCGGGAGTCAATGGTGGGACAGGTGAGAACGAGGCATGGTGAGGAGATTAGTGGCAGAGGAGCACAGGGTGCGGGCTGGGCTGTAGAAGGAGAGAAGGGAGGTGAGGTAGGAGGGGGCGAGGTGATGGAGAGCCTTGAAGCCGAGGGTGAGGAGTTTCTGCCTGATGCACAGGTTGATTGGTAGCCACTGAAGATTTTTGAGGAGGGGAGTAACATGCCCAGAGCGTTTCTGGACAAAGACAATCCGGGCAGTGCCGTGAAGTATGGATTGAAGTGGGGAGAGACAAGAGGATGGGATATTGGAGAAAAGGCTGATACAGTAGTCCAGACAGGATAGGATGAGAGCTTGAACGAGCAGGGTAGCGGTTTGGATGGAGAGGAGAGGGAAGATCTTGGCTATGTTGCGGAGCTGAGACCGGCAGGTTGCTGGCTTGTGAGACGGGAAGGATGGTAGTGCCGTCAACAGTGATGGGAAAGTCAGGGAGAGGGCAGGGTTTGGGAGGGAAGACGAGTTCAGTCTTGGACATGTTGAGTTTTAGGTGGCGGGCAGACATCCAGATGGAGATGTCCTGAAGGCAGGAGGAGATGTGAGCCTGGAGGGAGGGGGAGAGAGCAGGGGCAGAGATGTAGATTTGGGTGTCATCAGCATATCTGAGATGATAGTTGAAGCCGTGGGAGCGAATGAGGTCACCAAGGGAGTGAGTGTAGATCGAGAACAGAAGGGGACCAAGAACTGAACCTTGAGGAACCCCCACAGTAAGGGGATGGGAGGGGGAGGAGAAGCCTGCAAAAGAGACTGAGAATGAATGACCGGAGAGATAAGAGGAGAACCAGGAGAGGATGGAGTCTGTGAAGCCAAGGTTGGAAAGCGTGTTGAGGAGAACGGGGTGGTCCACAGTGTCGAAGGCAGCTGAGAGGTCGAGGAGGATTAGGATAGAGTATGAGCCGTTGGACTTGGCAAGCAGGAGGTCATTGGTGACCTTGAGAGGGCAGTTTCCGTGGAATGTAGGGGACTGGAGGGGGTCGAGGAGAGAGCTGGTGTTGAGGAATTCGAGGCAGCGCGTGTAGACAACTCGTTCAAGGAGTTTGGAAAGGAATGATAGGAGGGAGATGGGGAGACACTAGAAGGTGAGGTGGGGTCAAGAGAGGGTTTTTTTAGGATGGGAGAGACATGGGCATGTTTGAAGGCAGAGGGGAAGGAACCAGTGGAGAGTGAGCGGTTGAAGATGGAAGTTAAGGAGGGGAGAAGGGACGGAGTGAGATCTTTCATGAGATGAGAGGGAATGGGGTCAGAAGCACAGGTGCCTGGAGTAGCACTTGAGAGGAGGGAGGAGAGCTCCTCTGAGGATACTGCTGGGAAGGATGGGAGAGTAGCAGAGAGTGTTGAGAGCCGGGGGGTTGGAGAAGGTGGGGGAGTGACTTTGGGGAGGTCGGACCTAATGGATTTAATTTTATTAATGAAGTAGGAGTCCAGATCGTTGGGGGTGATGGAAAGAGGAGGGGGAGGAACCGGGGGCCTGAGAAGGGAGTTGAATGTACGGAAGAGCTGACGGGGATGACGGGCATGGGTGTCAATAAGGGAGGAGAAATAGTTTTGTCTGGCAGAGGAGAGGGCTGAGTTAAGGCAGGAAAGGATAAACTTGAAGTGAACGAGGTTGGCATGGTGTTTAGACTTTCGCCAGCAGCGTCCGGCAGCTTGAGCATAAGAGTGAAGGAGGCGGACAGTGGCAGTGATCCAGGGCTGTGGGTTAGTGGTACGAGAGCGGTGAAGGGAAAGGGGAGCGAGTGAGTCTAATTAATAAGATTGAATGAATTTATTGAGGACTTACTGTATATAGAGCACTGTACTGAGCACTTTGGAGAGTACAGTATAACAGAGTTGGTGGACACGTTCCCTGCCCACAATGAGTTTACAGAATCATGAGCGTCACCTCAACATTACAGGGGAGTAACCCCACTAAGGACAGCTCTCAGGAGGGCCAGAAATTTTCCTTTTCAGCAGCACTCATTGGGCTCCCACCTCGGTTTATTCCCGTCAGAAAAAACAATTTGGTGATGCCAGAGCCAGAATTATAAATGCCACCTTGGTGCTTTCTTTAAACATGACTCGCCTCAAGTTGGCCTTACAAAATAAGCTTTCAGTGTTTAATCTTAACCAGATGGGTGATAAAGAAGGGGTCTGACAGAACAAAACACCCCCTGGTCATGAGAGAGGTAGGGAAAAACAAATGTTTCTTCCCTCCTCTAACAGTAAGTCTGTAAGCTCCTTGAGGACCAAACCAGGTTGGGTGTCCTTTACTTCCAAAGCTCAGTATGAAGTTTGGCAAACAGGAGGTGCTTAATAAATGCTGGTGGTGAGGATGGTGACTTACGCTTTAGATTTGTGCACCCTAGATGTTTCCCAAATCAAAGAAATCCCTCCTCCGACTGGCTCTGGAATATACTGTGACTCCCGGAAATGGTTCCAAAATATCAATTCATTCAAGAGGGATTTAGTCATATAAATGAATGATTCGTTTGTATGTGCCTCAACAGCCAAATGGGGATTCAACTTACCTGTCTCTCCCTTAAGACTGTGAGCCCCTGGTGGGACAGGGACTGTGTCCAACCTGATTAACTTGTATCTATTCCAGTGCTCAGAAGTGTTTGACAGAAAGTAAGCGCTTAAGGAATGCAAAAATGATAAGGTAATAATAATAATACACTATGGACAAATTTGAGACAACAGAGTCCTGTGGCAGATGGTTGTCCAAGAGAGCAACCATAAAACAGTCCCTCCAACTGCCCTTTGGGGTCACGAATGGAGGCAGAATTCTGTGCTGGACAGGATCTGGGTCTGCTGATTTTCTTGTCAATGGGTGGGGGGGAAATGAAAACAGTTCAAAACAAGCAAGGACTGCCCTCTAGCCATGACTACTGGGGATCTGTTAGATCACACCAGGATGAAAAAGGGGAATTGCCACTCTTCCCTTCCACAGTTCCCTGAGCTACCAGTTTTTTTTGTTAATGGAATTTGATAAGTGCTTAGCATGTGCCAGACACTGTGCTAAGCACTGGGGTAGATACAAGCTAATCAAGTTGGACACAGTCCCTGTCCCACATGGGGCTCAGAGTCATAATCCCAATTCCACAGATGAGGTAACTGAGGCCCAGAGAGGTGACGTGACTTGTCCAAGGTCACACAGCTGACAAGTGGCAGAGCCAGGATTAGAACCCAGGTCCTTCTGACTTCCAAGTGCAGGCTTTATCCACTAGGCCACACTGCTTCTCTAGGCCTTCTGATAGCCAAGACTGAATAGTAATTCTGACAGGCCAGTCCCAGCTGTTTCCTGACTTCAGAGAAGCAGCGTGGCTCAGTGGAAAGAATGCAGGCTTGGGAGTCAGAGGTCACGGGTTCTAATCCCGACTCTGCCACTTGTCAGCTGTGTGACTTTGGGCAAGTCACTTCACTTCTCTGTGCCTCAGTTACCTCATCTGGGAAATGGGGATTAAGACTGTGAGCCCCATGTGGGACAACCTGATTACCTTGAATCTCCCCCAGTGCTTAGAACAGTGCTTGGCACATAGTAAGTGCTTAACAAATACCAAAAAATTAAATTGAATTAAGTTAAATTCCCGGGAGGCCCGGCCCTCCCCTGCCTGCTTATGGCCCTCATCCACCAGCAAAAATCAAAAACTGGGAGGTTCCTCACAGAGCCCAGGTTAAAAGAGCCAAACTGATCACTTTCAGGATGTGGGATGTTTCTAAGGGCCAAATGAATCCATTAATCAATTGTATTTATTGAGTGCTTACCATGGGCAAAGCACTGTACTAAGTGCCTGAGAGAGTACAATATAACAGAGCAGGTAGATGTGTTCCCTGCCAAAATGGGTCTGCCTGGTTGCTCCTGAATCACCACTTGTAAAGTACCCCTCTGTCACCCTGGCAGAGGGTGACAGCAGGAGGGACAGCACTCTAAAAGCCAGATGGTGGATGATTTATGCCAGTCAGTAGCCTAATTTGGCATATCCCAGAAATACTGTGTGCCAAATATTTCCATCCCGAATCCCTGAGGAGTTCACGTTTCATGCTCCCGCTCTCTAAGCGGGGCACGTGACCTTGTGAGCCTCTCCAGCTCTCGGGAGCTAGAGAAGTCATTTTTCCAAAGCTGCGCCCCATTTCTTTGGAGGACCTTGAGACTTTCTCCAGCAAAGAAGGGGGAAAATGAGGCATACCCGGGATGAAAAATGAAACGAGTTTTCCAGACTTAATGAGCTGTGAAGTACTAGAAAGAAATGCTGCTGTCTACAGCTGGTGGTTAAGAATGTGACTGCACTGCAGGGGGTCGGGGGGGCCGGCGGGACTAGAAATGCTCTGAGCCGGGATAAAACAGGAGGAACAGACAGTGCAATGTTGGTTAAAGATCACCAGCGCTGCAGCAGCTCCACAACTTAGCACGCACTAGGGACAACTTCCTTTTGACCCAAAGGACACACAGATCTGACTGATGAACAGAAACTTTTTGTTTCTGATCCACTCTGACCTCTACCCAATCAACCCCATATGGATGACATAAGCCCCATCACTCTGCTGCACAGCCTGACCCGTCAAGCTAGGGCTTCATTGGTTTCCCTCTCATTGCTGACACTTTTTTTGTAATGGTACTTATTATGCACTTACTATGTGCCAAGGGACTATACTAAGTGCTAGGGTAGATACAAGCTAATCAGGTTGGACACAGTCCACATACCACATGGGTTTCACCGTCTTAATCCTCATTTTACAGATGAAGGAACCGAGGCCCAGAGAAGTGAAGTGCCTTGCCCAAGGACACACAACAGACATGTGGTAGAGCTGGGATTAGAACCCCCAAGGTTCAGTGCTTGGTCCCCTTCTGTTCTCAATCTATACGCACTCCCTTGGTGACCTCATTCGCTCCCACGGCTTCAACTATCATCTCTACGCTGATGACACCCAGATCTACATCTCTGCCCCTGCTCTCTCCCACTCTCTCCAGGCTCACATCTCCTCCTGCCTTCAGGACATCTCCATCTGGATGTCTGCCCACCACCTAAAGCTCAACATGTCAAAGACTGAACTCCTTGTCTTCCCTCCCAAACCTTGCCCTCTCCCTGACTTTACCATCTCTGTTGACGGCACTACCATCCTTCCCGTCTCACAAGCCCGCAACCTTGGTGTCATCCTCGACTCTGCTCTCTCATTCACCCCTCACATCCAAGCCGTCACCAAAACCTGCCGGTCTCAGCTCCGCAACATTGCCAAGATCCGCCCTTTCCTCTCCATCCATACTGCTACCCTGCTCATTCAAGCTCTCATCCTATCCCATATGGACTACTGCATCAGCCTTCTCTCTGATCTCCCATCCTCGTGTCTCTCCCCTCTTCAATCCATACTTCATGCTGCTGCCCGGATTATCTTTGTCCAGAAACGCTCTGGGCATATTACTCCCCTCCTCAAAAATCTCCAGTGGCTACCAATCTGCGCATCAGGCAGAAACTCCTCACCCTGGGCTTCAAGGCTCTCCATCACCTCGCCCCCTCCTACCTCATCTCCCTTCTCTCCTTCTACAGCCCAGCCCGCACCCTCCGCTCCTCCGCCGCTAATCTCCTCACCGTACCTCGTTCTTGCCTGTCCCGCCATCAACCCCCGGCCCACGTCATCCCCCAGGCCTGGAATGCCCTCCCTCTACCCATCCGCCAAGCTAGCTCTCTTCCTCCCTTCAAGGCCCTGCTGAGAGCTCACCTCCTCCAGGAGGCCTTCCCAGACTGAGCCCCTTCCCTCCTCTCCCCCTCGTCCCCCTCTCCATCCCCCCCATCTTACCTCCTTCCCTTCTCCACAGCACCTGTATATATGTATATATGTTTGTACATATTTATTACTCTATTTATTTATTTTACTTGTACATATCTATTCTATTTATTTTATTTTGTTAGTATGTTTGGTTTTGTTCTCTGTCTCCCCCTTTTAGACTGTGAGCCCCATGCTGGGTAGGGACTGTCTCTATATGTTGCCAATTTGTACTTCCCAAGTGCTTAGTACAGTGCTCTGCACATAGTAAGCGCTCAATAAATACGATTGATGATGATGATGATGATGATGATGTCCTTCTAACTCCCAGATCTGTGCTCTATCCAATAGACCATGCTGCGTCTCCAGTTATAATGAAGGTACAAAACCCCACAGCCCTTATATACATATCCATACTTATTTATTTACAGTAATGTCTGTCTCCTTGTCTACATTGTGAGCTCTTTGTGGGCAGGGAACATGTCTACTGGCTGTTGGATTGTACCCCCCCCCCCCCCCCACCACATGCACTCAATTGCTGATCAGTTGACTGATTGATATAGTCCTGTCCTTGGAAATCACTCAGCTTCGTGGAGGGGTTAATGAAATGTTTCATGGTCAGACTGGGTGGGAAAAATGGTAGTTAAGACAAAGCCTAGCAGTGAGCTCAGTTAACGAATGGAACGCTGGCTCCACATCCAGAAGCAGCCAGCCTACTGTTTGATTGGAAGCCACAGAAAGGAGGCAGGGAGTAGTAGGAAGGGAGGTCAGTGGAATGGAAAGCTAAAGATTGGGAACAGGGATTGTCTCTATCTGTTGCTGAATTGTACTTTCCTAGCACTTAGTACAGTGCTCTACACACGATACGACTGAATGAATGAATTAGGCCACAATGCTTCTCTAACTGGTCTCTAACCACACGCTCCTTCTGCCCAGAGGGTGAAGCCCCTGCAGCCAAGTCTCAGCTGATGCACAATCTCTAACATCCCATTAAAATGGAGGGCCTTCCCCACACATCCTCCCTTGGCTCAGGCAGCAGCTGTTTATGCAGAGAGAGCCCCCACCTGGTTTTCAGGAATTTATGTTGCTCCTTCCCCGGTTTACAGATCATAAAATGTGAGATCATGCTCTAACTAACCACTAGTTTGCTGACACCACTGAGCAGGCAGCTTAGCTCCCTCTCAAGGTTCTGCTTGCTTTCTGCCAGGGGCAGGGTGCACTAATGGGGTACGGAGCCAGGGGGTGGGAATCGCTGCAGAGGTGATGGTGGAGGGCCCATGAGCCCTTCCTATTCAGCCATGATGCAAAAGGGAGGGGGCCGCAGGACTCTCCCCAATGGTATGGGCTACTCTCTGACCTAAACAGAATCCACCCTCCCCCACCCACCTCCCCCCTCCAAAAAATACACACAAGCACATTATGAAATGATCTGAAAAGTCACAGTAGATAAATGCAAGCCTGGAACCAGAAAGACACCAGAGTGGGGAGAGGAAATTAGTAATCTGGCCCAAGTCAGGGTCATTTTCCTGATTTGCCAAGACAGGGTGGGAAGAAAAATAAGGCCTTTCCACCTAATAATGCTGCAGGAGCCCAGTGATCTGTAATAAATACTATTGATTGGTCGATCTAAGAGTTGGGAGACCTGCATCCTGGTTTGACTGATAATACCACCACTACTACTACTAGCAATAATGGTGGTATTTGTTAAGCGTTTACTACGTGCCAAGCACCACACTAAGCGTGAGGGTAGATATGTGACTATCAGGTTGGACACAGTCCCTGTTCCCTGTCCTTCATCAGGATCCCAGTCAAATCACCCCTCACTTGGTGATCTGGGTGACTCGGACCCTTCTTTGCTATAGGTATATTACCGTGTGTCAAGCACTGTTCTTACTGCTGGGGTAGTTACAAGCTAGTCAGGTTGAATGCAGTCCCTGTCTGTCCTACATGGGACCCACAGTCTTAATCCCCATTTTACAGTTGAGAAACTGAGGCACAGAGAAGTGAAGTGACTTGCCCAAGACCATACACAGCAGACAAGTAGCCTAGCTAGCCTTAGAACCCAGATACTCTGACTCCCGGGCCTGGGCTCCTTCCATTAAGCCACGCTGCTCCTTGCAGGGCCAACATGAGGTTGAGCAAGGTAAGTAATACCTGTGAACCACCTTCTAGTCCTCCAAAGGGGCTGCAGAAACGTAACGTGGGGCAGGCTTCCAAACTTTCTACTTTGCTTGCCCTTGACTCCGACGCCACCGACCAAGCCCGGGTCAGACGGGCACGGAATGGAACCTCAATCAGGTTTGGGCTGCTCCAGACAGCCTCCCCCTTCTGTTGTGGGTGGCCCATAGCAAGGAGGGAAGTGGGGGAAAGGAGTCAAAATGTTCATTTAAAAGGGCCGTCAGCTCACAGCAGGAAGGGAAACCAGAGTCGGGAACCTGTAAATACGTATTTAGTTATTTAGCTCCCCGGCCAAAGACATTTTGGGGACTTCAAAGGGATGGCATTTCCCATAAGTGGTGGCCCTGCTGGCTAAATCCTTTTTGGACGACTATGCTCCGGATTCACTGAGCACGGTCTTGGGCCACGGAGTCAAACACCCAAATGCAGCCAGGCCCTCCCCCAACCCGAAATGGCCCGACGATGCCCTCTCGCCAACAGTAGATGGAGCTATTGAAGCAGAATGAGGAACCGTTTCCCTTTCCACAGGGTGCTCTTTGGAGAAGCAGGCTGAAGACCTTGGACTAGGGGGCCTGTCAGGTAGAGATTCGCTTGGCTTCTGAAAAAAACAGAATGCCCGACGCCTTGCTTTAGGAAAGGTCCATAAGGAGCCTGGTCCTACAGACGCTGAAAAGGGGGCCAGGTGATTTAGGGACTTGTCCAAAGTCCGGGGTATGAGGTGCTATCAGAGCGGGTAAGGCATTGCAGGACTCTCATAGCACTACCATGTACATATCGGTAACCTATTCATTTATTCATTCATTCTTTCAATCATATTTATTGAGCACTTACTGTGTGCGGAGCACTGTACTAAGCGCTTGGGAAAGTACAATACAACAATTGAGGAGGAGCAGGGGCATGTTACTCCCCTCCTCAAAAATCTCCCGTGGCTGCCAGTCAACCTACGCATCAAGCAAAAACTCCTCACTCTCGGCTTCAAGGCTCTCCATTACCTCGCCCCCTCATACCTCACCTCCCTTCTCTCCTTTTACAGCCCAGACCACACCCTCCGCTCCTCTGCCGCTAACCTCCTCACTGTACCTCGTTCTCACCTGTCCCACCGTCGACCCCCGGCCTGGAACGCCCTCCCTCCACACATCTGCCAAGCTAGCTCTCTTCCTCCCTTCAAAGCCCTACTGAGAGCTCACCTCCTCCAGGAGGCCATCCCAGACTGAGCCCCCTTTTTTACTCTCCTCCTCCCCCTCCCCACAGCACCTGTATATATGTTTGTACAGATTTATTACTGAATTGATTTTACTTGTACATATTTACTATTCTATTTATTTTGTTAATGATGTGCATCTAGCTTTATCTCTATTTATTCTGATGACTTGACACCTGTCCACATGTTTTGTTTTGTTGTCTGTCTCCCCCTTCTAGACTGTGAGCCCATTGTTGGGTAGGGGCCGTCTCTATATGTTGCCAACTTGTACTTCCCAAGCGCTTAGTACAGTGCTCTGCACACAGTAAGTGCTCAAAAAATACAATTGAATGAATTGAATGAACAATAAACAGTGACATTCCTGGCCCTCAGTGAGCTCACACTCTGGAGTGGGGTAGACGGACATCAATACAAATAAATAAAATTACAGATATGTACACAAGTGCTTTGGGGCTGGGACATGGGAAGAGCAAAGGGACAAATAAAATTACAGATATGAACCTAAGTTCTTTGGAGCTGGGAGGAGAGAACAGCATGCCTCCTCCTCTAGACTGCAAACCCCTTATGGGCCGGGAATATGTCCCCTACCTCTGTTACACGGTACTCTCCCAAGCACTTAGTATGGTACGCTGCACACACTAAGTACTCAATAAGTACCGCTGATTGACTGATTCTGTCTCCAGCCTGCTTCCTGCCTACATGCTTAAGCATTAGGAAAGAGAAGGAAAGGGAGTCCAGATGCTGGTCTTAAAGCAGACTCTCAGGTTACAGGAGGGCTTGAGAGATAGGTCTTTTGCAGCTACCTATTTTACCCTTAGGCGGGTGGCCCTAGAAGCACTCCCAAAGGATGCAGGAGAAAAACAACATTCTCTTACAGAGTTCTTCGTTGGAGGCGGAGACCCACCAGAAAAATGCTATTTTCATTCCAGGTCTGTGAACTAGCACTTGAGAAAAGCTTTTGGATGGAAGAATGCAATGCTCCACAGCCTCTAAGGTGTCAAGGCAACTGCCCGGCACCGCTGACATCGTTTGGAGGTTAATGGCTCCCCGATGGCCACCAGAGAGCTGGATTTACAAACCCCCCCGACGAGGAAGTTAGGCACTGGGCTGGGCCAGTTTCCTGGCCCGCATTTAGAAGATCAACACCAGTGCTTCATTCCTCTGAAAGGAGGGAAGGGATGGGTCCTCCATTTCCCTTGAGGGGTCCTTGTGGGCAGGGCACATGCCTACCAACTCTGCTGTATCTCTCCCAAGTGCTCAGTACAGTGCTCTGCACACAGTATGTGCTCAATAAACACCATTAACTGAGGGCAGAAGAGGAGGAGGTGTATTTAAACTGTGGCAGGAGGGATTTTGGGAGGATTTAAACAAATAGGAAGCAGCGAGGCCTAGTGCAAAGAGCCCTTTCCTGGGAGTTTGGAGATTCCAATTTTACATCTGGTTCCACCATATGCCTGCTTTGTGACCTGGGGCAAGCCGATGAACCTCTCTGGGCCTCAATCTCATCTGTAAAATGGAGATTGCCTGTTCTCCCTCCCTCAGACTGTGAGCCCTGTATGGGGCAGGATCTGTGGCCGATCTGTTTATAGGGTATCTCTCTCAGTGCTCAGTACACTGTTTGGCACATAGTGAGCCCTTAACAAATACCATGATGACGATGACCATTACTGGGAGAGGCACCCATCTATGGGGAATGGCTTAGACCCTGTCTTGTCTGAAGTAATAAATGGATGAGGCATGGGCAATGTCTGCCCACTGTGCTGCCAACCGTGGACAGAGACCGAGGCTTGTCTGCCAAAGTCCCAGAGTGCTAATGGTTGCCTGGTCAACCCAGGATTGGCACAGGACCTGGGGGTGGGCTCTGAAGTATCTGAGGCCAAGCTGTGGCCAGCGTCCAGCATGCCACAACTGATTTGGCCCCTCACAGGCAAGGGCCAGGCCTGTGGGAGTCACCAGAGATTCAACCTGGATGGTCTTGAACAAGGAGCAAACACAGTGGACGTGGCCTGAATTGGCTCCACCTGGGAGGCAGAGCTGGGAGGCAGTGCCTGGCATACAGTAAGTGCTTAACAAATACCATTATTATGATTATTATTAAGAGAGAGGGCACACTCACCGCAGCGCGCTATACCCTTGGCACATGCTGACGCAGCACAGGACCCTCTCCTGATTGGCTTGGGTCTCACCCAGGTATTTGCAGACGATGTTCCCTCCCAGGCTGAAGCCCACCACAATGAGCTGCGTCTGGGGGTAGGTCTTCTTGATGTGGCTCACCATGGCTCCAAATTCCCAGGTACAACCTGCGAGGAGAAGACCAGAACAGATGATTATCCCAGGTGGACTGGAGGGGCAAGGAATACAACTCTGAGGACCAGACAACCGAACCTGGTGTGGCCACCCGGATCTCGCTCTGAGGGCCAGAGTTTCCACTTGGGACCTCAGGTGAATTTACATTCAGAGGTTAAGCCTCGCCATCTTTGAACAGGCAAGGCAGTTTCGGTTCCGGTATCTAACTGCATGCTGCTCTTTTATGAATGGTTTGGAGCGAGTCTCCCTGACTGTCCCCACCATGCAGAAAGCTTGTCTGGGTCACAAGCCCCACTCTGCCACCCACTCACACAGCTGAGGGAGAAACCCTTCAGACTGTACCTCAGACACAGACTGAGATCCTCCGCTCTCCTATACGGTGACTCATAATGTTAAGAAAACTACAAACCCCACCGTTATTTGCAAGATGTCAATGGGAGCAGGGACAGCAGAGAAACTCTGACCCTGAGGGAACAGGCCTCGGGACTAGTCTGCTGTGTTATCTAGGGCAACTCATTTCACTTCTCTGTGCCTCAGTTAACTATCTATAAAATGGGCATTAAGACTGTGAGCCCTATGTGGGACAGGGTCTGTGTCCAACTCAATGAACTTGTATCTACCCCAGTGCTTAGTACAGTGCCAGGCACAAAGTAGGTGCTTAACACATACCACAGTTGTAACTGTTATTATTACTATCATCCAATTGATCCAAGACGCTGTTTGGGATGCAGCAGATGGGGAGAGGAGAGAATGCCAGAGGGAGAAAGACCGGCTCACTATAGCCCACAGGAGGTGCCTTGGAATGGAAACAAGTGGTCTGTTGTTGGGTAGGGACTGTCTCTGTTGCCAAACTGTACTTTCCAAGTGCTTAGTACAGTGCTCTGCACATAGCAAGCCCTCAATAAATATGATTGATTGAGTGAATGAAGTGGTTGGGACCAGCTCTTCCCAGGAGGAATGACAACAAATTCAAGCTCAAGTTCTCCCATAAAGTGGTCAACCACACTGTGTTATTTCTCTACCCTGAGCAGTCAGAACCCAGAGGGAATAGTAACCCATTCCCTCACCCCACTTCCCAGCTTCCTCAGAGGGAGGGGCAAATAAATGAGGCCAAGGTGAGGTGGGGATAGAGAGCGGGTGAACATAATAAAGCTATTGATTTATGATGGAAATACAGGCTGCTGGCACTGGCACCGGCTCAGGAATTTAACCTAATTCAGCCAGTTAAACAGCTCATCCACTGGTAAAGCAGACTACTGGCTAGGCGTCAAGGGGAAAAGCACTTTTAGAGGCTAATAGGCTTCCTTTTTACAGCCCCCACCTTCAGCTGTAAGCACTCAGCATCTGGCCCCGGTAAATATCTATGCCTATTGAGCAGCAGGGAGAAAGTAACCATTTGTCTCCTTGGATCTGAAAACCTCTGGCTACCTGGTTTTCCTGCCTGCCATCTGGGTAGCTGATCCTCTCGGCATGGGAGAAGAATGCTGGGGATAGGTAAGCCTTTGGTTTTTAAAGCCTGGCCCCTTGGCCTCACCCTCCCTCTCTCAGGTACTCATTCCTGAATCTGCAAGCAAGTCTTTCCTCTAGCAGGGGGTTCCAGTCCTGACACACCTTCCATCTAAGACAGCAGTGTGGTTAGTGGGTAGAGCACGGCCCTGGGAGTCAGAAGGACTAATCCCAGCTCTGCCACATGTCTGCTGTGTGACCTCGGGCAAATCATTTCATTTCTCTGGGCCTCATTTCCCTCATCTGTAAAATGGGGATTAAGACTGTGAGCCCCATGTGGGACAGGGACTGCATCCAACCTGATTTACTTCTTGTTTCTACCCCAGAGCTTAGAACAGTGCCTGACACATAGTAAGCGCTTAACAAGTACCATAATTATTATTTATTCTTCTTCTTATTTTATAGAGCACCTCTCTTCTCTGCCCTGGCAACTGCCACACCCAGCCTGATATGGCCAGGCACTGACGTATAATATGACTCACCTAGACCCTGAAATTAAAAAAATATATATATTCCTCCAGAGAAAGAGTGGAATCATAAAAGGGCTGTGGCCTCTTTAAAGGTTAATCCAATGACCTAGCGGCCTTTAAAGAACCCTGGTTAGCAAGAACCCGGGGTGCCTATGCAGCTCTCTTGAAGGCTCAGAAAGTCTCAGCCCCTGCAGTTCGGCCTGCAGGCCCAGCTCTCTTTGTTAGCCCTGAATGAGGGACACTGTCTTCAGCGTTTCTCAGTGATGATAGCTGGCTGGCTCTTGCAACTCTAAAATTTCAGTCCCTGCCTGGAGGTGAGTTAAGCCTAAATTCTTTAGTTGGCTGTGGTATTATGTGC
The DNA here is from genome assembly GCF_015852505.1 of Tachyglossus aculeatus. Classification (NCBI taxonomy): domain Eukaryota; kingdom Metazoa; phylum Chordata; class Mammalia; order Monotremata; family Tachyglossidae; genus Tachyglossus; species Tachyglossus aculeatus. The sequence continues at coordinate 101,574,378 of NC_052070.1, forward strand.
CCACCATGTGCCTGGCACTGGACTAAACATGGAGATAAAACCAACAAAAAAAGTATAGAGCAGGGTCCCAGTGCTACACTAGACTGTAAGCTCATTGTGGGCAGGGAATGTGTCTTGTTATTGTTGTATCATACTCTCCGAAGCGCTTAGTACAGTGCTCTGCACACAGTAATATGATTGAGTGAATGAATGAATACATGGGACTTACAACCGGGGGCAGGGGGAGGAGGATACACATGCAGAAAGGGATAAATACCTTGAGATAATGGGAGTGTGTATAAATACGAGAAGTACAAGCTAAAGGACACAAATTGGTGAACAACGCTAGGAGGGAGTCAGGAGGGAAATCCCAGCTTCCCAGTGTTCTGGCAGTTGGGAAGGCTGGCTGTTTCCGGCTCTCAGCTCCTGGAGTGGATGGTGGCGGTGGTTGGAATTCCTGGGTGTCAAGTGAGAGTAGTGAGGCTGCTCTGAGCAGGACCAGGCTTTGGAGCTCCCTGGGGCATGGTGGCTCCTTGTGCCCTGGTCTGGTTCTTTTTAATTCAAGGAAAGATGGTCCATTCTACATACTGGAGGGGCAGTGTGGCCTAGTGGAAAAAGCATGGACCTTCGAGTCAGAAGACCTGGGTTCTAATCCAGATCCATCACCCGCCTGCTGTGCGACCATGGGCAAGTCCCTTTGCTTCTCTGAGCCTCAGTTTCCTCTGGAAAATGGGGATTCAATCCCTGTTCTCCCTCCTACTTAAAACTCTGAGGCCCACGTGAGGCAGGGACTGTGTCCAACATGATTACCTTTCATTTGTCCTAGCACTTAGAACAGTGCTTGACACATAGTAAGTGCTTAAAAGGTAGCACAATTATTGTTACTATTGTTGTGAGATAAGAAACCTTTAGGAAGACCCAAATCTCCAGGGAACTCAGGCTTCAGTCAGGAAGGCTCTCCCAGGCCTTAGATGTGACTGCCTCTCCTGGGTGGCTACAGGATAGAAAGGCTGGGAAATGCCCTAGCAGCAGGAAGGACGGGAGGGGGCTTCATGTATGTCTTAAAGGTTCAATCTGGACCAAAAACACGCTTTGTAACCTCTTTTGATCATTTTAAAAGGCTTGGGTCAAAGAGTTCTCCCGGACCCCTCGGCTCACACCCCCAAGGGCTTCTTCAATCAGGACCCAAAGAGCTGGGGCAGGGGGAAAAACTGGTGGGCACCTGTGCCCAGTTTCATCAGTCCTGGCCTGCTGCACACTGAGGCTGCAGCTCTCAGAGTGGGGGAAGAAGCTGGGGAAGGAGCAGGGGTTTGGCTCAGCTTTTCTCTTGGGGAGTGGTCCAGCCTCATCATCATGTAACCCGGAAAGTTCTCTAAGCTGCTCCCAGGGCCCAATGCTCTGTGGAAATTCGTTCCCAGCTCATTACTGTCCAGCCTGAACCAGAATATTTGGACGGTGTTCAATTTCCCCAAGAAGTGCTTCCCGAGAACCCAAAAACAACCAAAAAAACCCATGCTTTAAAGTCCTTTAAATCTATGTTTAAATCTATTAAATCTAATTTGTGAGCCACCAAAACATCTGATGGTGATTTTCACCATCACAATTACTCATGCCCTAGAGGTGATGCCTCCACTGCTCTCTTGATGATGCCTGGTACGGTGGCTGAATTGGATCCGGCCCAAGTTTGCTCAGACCGGTGCTAACGACTGAGTGTGTGTGGCACTGAGTGTGTGTGTAAACGCCACTGAAGAGGTGAGCAGAGCTGGATCTGAGGCCCTGTTCAGGGGCAATTTTCCAGGACAGCGCTTTGGGAGGCAGTTGGGACGATACCTAGATTCACACCATCATCCCCTCGGGCCCTGGCACACTGTCATAAACGCTCTGCCAAGCGCCAGGGACAGGAGCGGGGAAGGCAGTGATTCGACGGAGCTCAGAGACCAGCTGCTGGAGAGATGGTCCCTCCCAGATTCTCTCCCTGTAAGCCGTTACAGCCCAGCCTGGCACAGAAGAGTTTCTGTCCCGGGTGCCCACGGCCCAGAAGGGTGGCACCCAGCCTCTGGCTTGGGTCAACTACTAGCTCATCTTAATGCCAAACAAGCTCTGTGATAAGCTGCCCTTCTACAATACAGAGACTCTTAACGAGGTTCTACATAGTTACGCCTTCAGGGATCAGCGTCAGTAAAGCTGCTCCCAGGTAGAAGAGTATAGAAGGAACCAAAAGGCCTTCCCTGACTAAGCGCCCTTCTCTTCTCCCTTCTGTTGCCCTGACTTGCTCCCTTTGTTCTTCCCCTCTCCCAGTCCCACAGCACTTATGTATCCTTCCTTCCTCTCTTCCTCCCTCCCTCCCTCCCTTTATATTAATGTCTGTCTCCCCTGCCAAGACTGTAAGCTCATGCAGGCATGGAATGTGTCTGTTTAGTGCTGTACTGTACTCTCCCAAGCACTTAGTATGGTGTTCTGCATACAGTAAGTGAGCGCTCAATAAATACGATTGAATGAATGAAAGAGTGTAAAACTGGGGCAGCCCTAGGTGGAGGGATTGATGATTATTATTACTGCCTCACCTCTGAGGCTCGAAATGAAAGGCACAGGCAGTGTGGAGCCTAATGGCCCTACTAGGAGATTTCCGGCCGAACTTCAGGCAAAGTCTGCTTAAGAACAACTTTGTTTGAAGAGGCATTTTCCCCCAGATGGAATGAAGAGGGTCAGGTGGCTTGAAATTCAGAGATTGAGGAAAGCAACGGGGATTTGGATCACGTGACATCTTGTGCTCCTTGTGGCTGGGGACAAGAAAGGGGAGGGGCAGAAGGAGGAGGAGGAAGTGATGCTCCAAGTGACTAAACTGGCCAGGCCATTACCCTGGTACCCTTCCTGGACTCAGGTTGGGGTAGGAGTGCTGGCTGGCTCCGTTGTTCCCAGAGGAAAAATGTTCTGATTCATTCTTGGGTCATTTCTAGGAGATACAGAGACGCTGCTGCAAGACTGATTCATCAGAGGAAATGTGACTCTAGAGTGGAAAAGTGACAGCCCCAAACAGCACCCCTCTATGGCAGCCCTGGGCATACATGCCACTGGAGCTGGCTTGGCTCTGATCGTGGCTTTTAGGGGAAGCAAAATTTCAGGCCTGCCCAACAAAGTCAACATCTAAGAATCGGTTCTAACAGCTCAGGTACCAACTGAGGGCTTACTAGGATTTACTCGAGACAGCAAAGCAGCATGGTGTTTTTTTATGGTATTTGTTAAATGCTCGCTATGTGCCAGGCACTGTACTAAGAGCTGCAGTGGGACAAGTCAATAGCATTGGACACAGTCCATGTCCCACTTGGGGCTCACAGTCTTAATCCCTATTTTCAAAGATGAGGAAACCGAGGCACAGTGAAGTGACTTGACCAAGGTCACACAGTAGACAACTTGGGGAGCCTGGATTAGAATAATAACAATGATAATAATGGTAATGATAATAATGGAATTTGTTAAGTGCTTACTACATGTCAAACACTGTTTTAAGCGCTGGGGCAGTTACAAGCCAATCAGGTTGGACACAGTCTGTGTCCCACTTGGGGATCACAGTCTTAATCCCCATTTTACAGATGAGGGAACTAAAGCATGGAGAAGTGAAATGACTTGCCTAAGACCACACAACAGTCAAATGGTGGAGCCAGGATTAGAACCCAGATCCTTCAGGCTCCCAGGCCTGTGCTCTATCCACTAGGCCACACTGTTTCTCACAATTTTTGATCATTCATTCATTCATTCAATTGTATTTACTGCATGCTTAGTGTGTGCAGAGCACTGTACTAAGCACTTGGGGGATTATCTCTCTACAGATCTTTATGGGCATGATTCCTTTCTCAGATGGAGCACCTGTCTTCAGGAGATCTTTTCACCCTAGTACCCTGCGCCTTTCTCAAGACAGGAAAACCACTGTCCAAGCTGGAGAGAGCGGGCTCAGAGCCCCCACAAATGCTCCATCCATCCTAGCTGGGGCAGGCCTAATTCTTGGTTCAATGGGAGGCTGGAACCACCGGCACGCCGGACCCCAGCTGGCAGCTCTAAAGGCCTAGAAGGGAAGGATGGGGGTGTGCTCTGCGGAATTTAGAGGCTCCCACAGTTGCCATTCGAGTCCTGCCCAGCCACCTCATACTTTTTCACAACAGGGATGATTCAGTGGGAAATGGGCACCACTGAGGATGCAGCAAGTCCAGGAATCCCCTCGTGTTTGTGGCATTTTTATTCGGAGGAGGAGAAAACCTGCTGGGGACAGATCCCGATTTCCAGCCCTTGAACTCCAGACCTAAATCAAAGGCCGGGACATCCCGCTGTAGGATGTGGCCAGCAAGGCTGGGCTCCCGACTCCCGAGGACAACCTTGGAAACACGGTGCCAAAAAGCCCAAGTGATCTGCTGGCTGGATCGCTCCAGGGTCCGGTAGATTCCCCTGGCCTAAGGGGCAGCAGGTCAGTTCCGCTCAGCCCTCGACAGGCACGCAGGGCTGCCTGGACAGGGTGTTTTGGCCCCAGGGAGCAGGCGGCATTCTTTATTTTACTAGGCCTTTGTGGGGCCACCGGTAGGAAATGCTGAACATTCCAAACATTGTGCAAGGTTATAAAAACAAGATAAATTAAGCCAACGGGCCTCCCCTGCCACAAGGTTCCAATTAAAGCCAGTGGCCCTTTCAAGGCTCGAATATTACGACAACCTCCCTCAACGTTAAAATTATGGCGATTGACTGATCAACCCTTCTTTCCAAGGGCCAGTGACCTTTCCCATCCCCAAACCATGGCAAATTTTGCTCCTGAACAAATCTCAATGCAATTCCTTTCATCAGTGCGTTAGTGGCTGTTTCGGTATGTTTCATTGCAGTAGGCCTGTTAGTCACCCCAACCACTTAATGTTTTATTTTTAGTCCTGCTGACTCAGTGCAGGTTGGGCAGGGTCTAAAACCCACCAGCAATCGTCCTCCATCCCAGCCACAATAACTGGGACAAATCTCAGAGAAACTTGGCCGATAGATCCAAGTCAGTTGCTAGCAAAGGGGTGAGGGTTTCAAAATTGTCTCTGGACATAGAACAAAGGAGCAGGCCAGGAAATAAGGTCTTCTGTAGCCTGACCCAGAGACTAGTAGTCAGTGGAATTTCAGATCTGGTTCTGGCATTTGGAGCAGGGCTAAATTTCATTTTTAAAAAATATATTTGTTAAGCTCCTGCTATGTGCCAGGCACTGTACTAAGCACTGGGGAAGATACAAACTAATCAGGTTGGGCACAGTCCATGTTCCACATGAGGCTCACAGTCTTAATCCCCATTTTACAGCTGAGGTAATTGAGGCATAGGGAAGTGAAGTGACTTGCCCAAGGTCACATAGCAATCAAGTGGTGGAGCTGGGATTACACCCCAGGTCCTTCTGGATTAGCACATTATTAGATAGCAAGACCAGACTCTGAATTTTAGGGGGAAGAAAGCCTTATGATCCATTAGGATAGTTCTGCAATTTCAATGCCGCAGTAGATAGATGATTATTATTATGGTATTTGTTAAGTGCTTACTATGTGTCAAGCATTCTTCTAAGTACTGGGGTGGATGCAAGTTAATCAGGTCAGACAGAGTCCCTGCAGTCCCTGTCCTGCTCAGATCATTACCTCATCCCTCTTTTCCAAACTTCTCCACAGCATTTGGAAGAAATAATTATTCACTGTGTCAGGCAGATTTGCCTGTCTGTATACCCGGCTGACTGGTAGAGAGGAGGGCAGTTTTGGTCCTAAAGCCTTGGGTTACTAATCAGCCTATCTTAGCCTGTTCAGTGGCAGTGTTCTGAGGTGTTCTTAAGCCTTTTCAGACCTTCTGCCTCACAACAGATCAAAATCAGACAGGACTCATTTCTTCCCCTTCATCCCACAGACAAGAAACAAACTCTAGAATGATATTCAGCACACACCCAAGCTTCCAAAGCCTCCAAAATGCTTCTCCTGCTGTCACGGAGAGAGGAAATTGTAAGATGAATTGTTCCATTCTGAATAAGGTAAAAAGGGTTCGGAAATGCCCAGCAGGATGTTTTTCCTCTAAAGATACTGAACAGGCTTCTACAAAGAGAGAAGAATTACTCTGCCCAGGAAATTATTTTGCTCAAGGGCAGGAGGGTCTTCTCCTCCTTCCACTGTTGACAGTAGGTCCCGGCTGTCATGTTTAGTCAAAGGTGTCTCTGCATGTGTGTGGCTCGGAGCAGCTAAGAGGGCAATGAATTGCCTCTCAGCTGCAGGGCTCGGAGTTACGGGAGGGAAGCCAAGGAGCATAAACTCTGCTCCTTCCGGGGTAGCCCCAAGTGCTGCAGCTCCGGATAACCATCAGTTGGAGAATAACTTAGTTATGCAGGGTGAGATATGATGGCCAGAAAGGGTGGATTGGGATGGCTTGTTGCCTTTTTGGGCCAATTTACCCTCTAGAGGTTCCAGGGCTCCTACAAAGATACCAGGGCTCTGCTCGCAGATTTCCCAGCTGACACCCTCTGTTCCTCCGAAGCTCTCCTCCTAACTGTACCTCACTCTCAACTCTCCTGTCGCTGACCCAGGTGCCCGTCCCTCCACACAGAAAATCCTCCACTCTAAAATACGCCAAACCACCCCCTCCCCAGCTCTGGAGTCCTTCTCAGTGCCACCTCCTGCAGGAGGCCTTCCCTAATTAATATCCATCTCTCTGGAAATGTCATTCCAGCTCAACTTAAGGCTGGTGTACTTCTTCCCTATATTAGTCACTGTTTGTCTTTTTCTATCAGTTGGTAACCTTTGCTTTTCTCCTTATTCCTGAGGCATGTTTACAATTTGGGTCTGCCTGCCTCCTCTGTTAGATTGTCTAATTCCCCAGAGGGGAATGACTCGTTTTTTTCTTTCTGCTATATGATCCCAAGTTCCCAGCCTACTGTGTTGCCTTCAGTAAGAGCTCAATTTGTACCGATGCTACTGAAAGTCATCTGGAATTTCTGAACAGTGGATTTCTCTCTATGTGTCTCGACATGGATGTCCTGCTGACACTTCCAGCTCCAAATGTCTCCAAAATGCAACTCATCATTCATTCCAAATGCTCTCCCCTCTCTAACCTTCCCATTCCAGCGTTCTGCACACAGTAGGCCCTCGATCGAAGCTTGGGAGCGCTTCATCTTTTCCATCTGATTTGTATTCCTCCCTGAGGCTAAGTACAGAGCCTTATATAGAGTACCTTTCCAATAAATGCTAGAGGCGATGATGAGGACGATGAGATGGACAACTGATCCACAGGAATCCATCAGGATAATCACCTTTAGAGAGAGGGGGGGTTTACATGCTACTTTAAAAACACGTTTAAAGGCTTATGGCTCAGACCGAGGAGGATCAAAACACAACTGGAATCAATGTAAAGAATCAGACTGTCCTACGTGTTTCCATTTTGCAGCTGAAGTTTCCCATAGAAGAAGAGATGGGCAATGGATGCACGAACTCTGAGGCCTAGCTGAACTACTGTGAGGCAAGGGCAGAGCACAGCCAGAGCAAGGGAGAAGAGGGTGAGACGCAGTTGAAAGCATGGGGCCCACGTACCGTAAGTGAACATGCGTGGAGATGTCAACTCGATGTTGGGCAGTGCCCCCAGGTGGTTCAGCACGGCACACCGGTAGCCATTTTTCTGGGCGTAGTCCACAAAGGTGCGGATGTACTGTTTCTCGCTGTGGTTGGCAATTCCAGGACAGATGACCATCGTGATGTCATCTACATGTCGGGGGAGGAAAAATACAAAGGTAAGATGAGCCAGGGGACTTTACAAGGAAATAAATCTGACTGCCACTTGGTCCAGTACGAGCCAGAGATACAAGAAATCTCAACAGTTCTTTAGTCCCAATTTGTGATGATAATATGAATAATAATAATAATAATAGCAGTGGTATTTATTAAGTCCTTTCAATGTGCTAAGTGGGCTAATGGGCTAAGTGCCAGGGTAGAAGCAAGATCCTCAAATGAAGTACCGTCCCTGCCCTCACAGGGTTCGCAGTCTAAGCAGTAGATTTCCAGATAAGGCACCCGAGGCCCAGAGGTGATCTATGCTTTCAGCCTTCTGGGTTAACTGCCCTAGTGGGAGTTTTCTGGGTTATTCAAGCCCGTGACTCTCTCAGGAGATTTACAGGCATTTTGTGAAGAAAACCCTGCCCTTTATTCATCAGCACACATTTCGTCTTTAAAAACTGAAGTGAGATAACCAATCGGCAAATACCACATCCAAAATTCATTGAGAGTGGCTTCTCTTAAGGCACTTCTTGAATCCTCAAAGCTTTGTCCTCCCATGACATTGCCATTCCTGAGAACACGCAGGAATGCCGCTAAGCAGAGATTCAAACTAAGCAAGGCTCTCACGCCTCTACCCCTCAGCTAATATTATTTTTCCAGGTATCCTAAAAGCTTCAATTGAAAAACAGTTTCTAATGAAGCAGGAAGCGAAGGCCATGCTAAAAAGAGGAAAAGCTGTCATGCTAACTGGGTACTGAAACAAACCAATGAAATATCAGGCCGTTTGTAAATACATAATAGAAACTTCTGCTATGAAGAAACTACGTATAAACTTCCTTTTCATTAAAGGTAATGACCACAGCAATGATAAGAACATTAGGTGCCTGGAAGTCATGAGAGTGGATAGAGCATGGGCTGAATGGGTTCTAAACCCTGCTCCACCACTAGCCTTCTGGGTGACCTTGGGCAAGTCACTTCACTTCTCTGTGCCTAAGTTACCTCATCTGTAAAATGGGGATTAAGACAGTGAGCCCCACGTAGGACATGGACTGTGTCCAACCTTATATCTACCCCAGCACTTGGAATAGAGCCTGGCATGTAGGGGCATTTGAATACCATCAAAAATACATATTGTGTTTTCTTTCATTTTCCACCAACCATATTTTCCGAGTCCTTCTGAAATATCAGGTCCCAAGCTTTACCCTACAGGGTACATACATTCAAAGGGGTTTTCTGTCTTCAACAAGTGGCCCCTAAATCATTGAAATTAATAGTTAATCACTGTCATTAGTACTTTCTGAATGCCTTCCGTGATTACTGAACTGAATGCCATGGGAGTTTACAAGACAGCAAACTGACTCAATCTGACCAAGGCTACAGCTCAGACTGAGATGGTCTCCATCAGTCATTACCCGTGGAATGCCAGGGTGGTCTGTTTTAATCCCTGAGACAAGAAGTTGGTAAGGCAGGGCCATTACCAACCTCACCCTCCTCGACCTTTCTGCTGCCTTCCATAACGTGCTCACCCCCTTCTCCTGGAAACATTATCTACCCTGGGCCTCAAGGACACTGTCCTCTCTTGGTTCTCCTCCTAGCTCTCTAACCGCTCTTTCTCAGTCTCCTCCTCTGCCTCCCACCCTCTGTGTGTTGGGGTACCTCAAAGCTCAGTTATGGGGCCTCTTCTATTCTCCATCTACACCCATCCCCATGGAGAGCTAATCCACACCCATGGCTTCAACCATCTCTACACAGATGATTCCCAAATCTGCCTCACCAGCCCTGATCTCTCACCTTCTCTGCGATCAAACATTTCCTCCTGCCTTTAGAACATCTCTAATTGACTTACCGCTGACACCTCTAACTTAACATATGTAAAAAAAAAACTTCTCATCTTTTCACCTAAACCTTGTCCTCCAAGTCTAGGTGGGAAGGAGAACAGGTGTTTAATCCCCATTTTACAGATGAGGAAACTGAGGCAGAGAGAAGTTGCGATAACCTATTAAAAGCACATCTCCAAGAGGCCTTCCCCAATTAAGTCCTCATTTCCTCTTCTCCCACTCCCTTTTGCATCAACCTTGCGTATGGATTTGCACCCTTTATTGACCCCTCCCTCAGTCCCACAGCATTTATGTATATATCTGAATTTATTTATTAGTATTAATGTCCTTTAGACTGGAAGCTTATTGTGGGCAGGGATCTTGTCTACCAAATCTGTTGTACTCTCCCAAGCACTTACTACAGTGCACTGCACATAGTAAGTGCTCAATAAATACAACTGAATGAAGTGACTTGCCCAAGGTCACATAGTGGGGATATGACAGAGCCAGGATTAAAACCCAGGTCCTCTGACACCCAGGACTGTATTCTTTCCGCTAGGTCATGCTGCTTCCCATTTAACCCCACTAGCTCAGCTTCAATGGCTGTCTTTTGATGTCCACCAAAACCTACACTGTGGTCCGGAAGATCAATTTTAAAGCCTTTAAAGACTCCTTAAAGAGCAGGTATCATCACGGATACAGATCCTGCAGCCATTTTTCTGGGCTTCCAACACCATAGGTACCATGTTCCCTTCTCAACCCAAAACTCCCATAAGCTCTTAGGGGAGGACTCTTGTTATACTATCAACTGGGTTGGCAATCCAGGAAGTGACTAGCAGGTGGTCAGAGAGAGGGCGAGACACAGCTCGGGAGAAGCCAAGGGCTCCCACTTCCTACCCTGTTCTCTGACTGAAAGAGAGACAGAGTCCTAGAGAAACCTGAGAATGTCCTACCGGCTCGAGGACAAGCTATGCAGACGGTGCTACTCGATCAATAGACAATTGATGACTGCGACGACAGTGCTTTGAAGACATCACATGGCTCGGTATCAATTTCCTCATTTAGCTGCAAAACCTACTGGACCGCTTCGAGCCATCAGGGTTTAGATCATCTCTAGTTTTTGGATTCACATATTACTTTTCTTCTGAAGAGCTTAAGAGATCAGAGAGCTTTTTGCAAGTACAAAATTCCCTATTAACATCTATCAGCTTCCTTAAAATACGCTCAGAGGTCGAGTAACCCTTTCATAATGACAGGTTTTGGACTCACCAGCCCCAGAGAAGCCACTGTAATGTATATTTAAGGATGATGAGTAGTGTGGGTTAGGAATCAGAGCTCTCTTAGATTGTCAGTCCACGGACAGAGATGGACCATGCTTAAATCTCACCTGTGTACTCTCTCCTAGCACGTACTAATCAATCAATCATATTTATTGAGTGCTTACTGTGTGCACAGCACTGTACTAAGCGTTTGGGAAGTACAAGTTGGCAACATATAGAGACAGTCCCTACCCAACAGTGGGCTCACAGTCTAGAAGGGGGAGACAGAGAACAAAACCAAACATACTAACAAAATAAAATAAATAGAATAGATATGTACAAGTAAAATAAATAGAGTAATAAATATGTACAAACATATATACATATATACAGGTGCTGTGGGGAAGGGAAGGAGATAAGATGGGGGGATGGAGAGGGGGATGAGGGGGAGAGGAAGGAGGGGGCTCAGTCTGGGAAGGCCTCCTGGAGGAGGTGAGCTCTCAGTAGGGCCTTGAAGGGAGGAAGAGAGCTAGCTTGGCAGATGTGGCCAGCTGTGCGACCTCAGAGAAGTCACTTAACCTTTCTGGGCCTCATTTTCTTCACCTGTCAAATTAATGAGTGAGCCTTATTAATGGCACATCTCCTCCAAGAAGCCTTCCCTGACTAAGCCCTCTTCTCCCACTCCCTTCTACTCCGCTCTTACTTGCTCCTTCATTCCTCTTCATTCATCCTCCCTCCCATCCCCGTAGTACAAATGTATATATCTGTAATTTATTTATATTAATGTCTGTCTCTCCTTCTAGACTGTGAACTCACTGTGGGCAGGAATGTGTCTGTTGTTATATTGTACTCTCTCAAGTGCTTAGTACGGTGCTTTGCACAAATTAAACGCTCAATTAATATGACTGAATCATACCTGCCTCTTCTCATCTCTCAAGCATGTTGAACGGACCAAATGAGAGAATAATAACTGCAGTATTTGTTAAGTGCTTACTATGTGCCGAGCAAATGTAAAAGCTCTCTGGAAAGACAAAAAATGTGCTGCAGATCCCAAGTGCCTTATTTACACTTTAAAAGCTCTGGAGACATGACACAGCCATCTTCCCAGGACCCACCTCCAATGCAGTGCTCCGCCAGGGGCTCGAAAAGGTCAAAAGTGGACGTGGCTCCATCTGACATGGTGATGAACTTGCGCAGTCCGTAAGGATGAGGGGACCTAACCCGTCCCATCTTCCCGTACAACGCCGTCTGGATGTGCCCGCTCTTGCCCCAAATCAGCGGGGGGATGTACCTAAGAAGAGATGAGAAAGACATGGAGAAGAGAGTTTCATCTTCTTAACCCAATGTGACAGGTCTTCGAGAACAGTAGCCTTTCCCTTTGAAGATCTGAGGAAAATCTAAGTGAAACAGGTGACCCTCTTAAAACACCAAGTAAGCCCTCACCATCCCTTGTGCTTGGCACCCACCAAAAAGGGACTCACAATTCGGTTCTTTTCTGTCCTGACTATTCACACTCCAAAGTCCGAAGATGTACCCATTTGAGAGAATTTACAAAAAAAACCCAAAGCATTGTAATAATGGCATTTCCTTTCTGTGGGCCCTCAGGTACTTCGAAAAAGTTATGCTGCAGACAACCAAGTACTCAGAACAGGAGGCTGGAACTGAACTATCCCAGTGGGGCCCAATCAACAGTTGGCTTGCATGATGTTAGCCATTTTTTCCCCACTGCTTCTCCCTACAGGCCACTGGTCCCCAAACTCTGGACAACTTTAAACCCAAAGGGGTTAGAACTGCAGCTAACTCACAACTTACAACTTCGGCTGTAATTCTGGAAGGAATCATGATATGGAGCCTCTGAAATCTGGGCAGCGTGGAAGGGGACAAGGTGGGGAAGAGCTGTAACAGCGGGATGGATGAGCACTGCGATGGGGGGTGGCAGCGGTGGAGCAGGTTGGCTTAGTGGAAAGAGGCCAGGCCTAGGAGTCAGAGGACCTGAGTTCTAATTCGGGCTCCACCACATGCTTGCTGTGTGACCTTGTGCAAGTCATTTAACTTTTCTGTGCTTCATCTGTGAAATGGAAATTCAACACCTCTTCTCCCTCCTGCTTAGACTGTGAGCCCTGTGTGTGACAGGGACAGTGTTTGACCTGATCATCCTGTATCTTCCCCAGCATCTAAAACAGTTCTTGACACATAGTAAGTGCTTAAGAAATTCCACAATTACTTTTATTATTAGGTCAGCTTTGGGGACAAGTCGCAGGAAGGAAGGTTTTGGCTCCCTTATTATCCCAGACTCCTCTAGGGCAAGGTTTCTCCCAGCATCCCTTACTCCTTCTTATAGGCTTGCTTATGGAATCATAGGGATGTCTTTGCTGATAAGAGGAGAAAAGAGAAGGAAAAAAATGTAGATTCTCCTGTATTCAGCTTAATGATGTCATTTGATATCCATGGGGAGAAATGGACCTTGTTAGAGAGGAGGCTAGAAACCGTGGTCAGGGGCAATGGAGTGTGGAGCCAATATGCCTTAAAAAGAGGTTGACCAGAGGTCCAGGTCTTCCACAGCCTATGTTTTCACTATGAAGTTTGGAGAGAACACTATTAGGGGATTAGGGAAAGTTTTTCTGACAGTGTGCATCCACCTAGTTAGATGAGGATGTGATGTCAAGAAATGCTTGTAGGCATGTGCACAGCAATCAGTGGTATTTACCGAAGGTTTTTTATGGTATTTGTTAAGCGCTTACTATGTGCTAGGCATTGTACTAAGTGGTTGGGTCAATACAAGTTAATCAGGTGCCACGTGAGGCTCACAGTCTTAATCCCCATTTTACAGATGAAGGAAGTGAGGCACAGAGAAGCCAAGAGACTTGCCTAAGGTCACACAGCAGACAAGAGGAGGAGCTGGGATTAGAACCCAGGTCCTTCTGACTCCGAGGACTGTGCACTATCCACTAGGTCACACTGCTTCCCTGTGTGCAAAGTACAGAGCACAGTGCTTATTGTGTGAAAAAGCACTGTTCTAAGCACTTGGGAGAGTATGCTATAACAGAGTTGGTTCCCTGCCCCAAACAGCTGTTACATGGAGGTCTGAAACAGGGAAACTGAGAGCCAGGAGGACAGAGGAAACATTTTAAAGATGTAGTTTTAATATTCTAATCATATGGAAATATTAGAATATGTCTAAAGGCAGGCATACTACAGTGTGAATTTTCCTTGATGGAAGAGGAAAACAGAGTATTGATTTTGTTTGAAAGTGGGACTTTGGAACCCTAAATCCTATTTACGGACCGTTTTGTCCCTTCTCAGTGACCTTGACGGCCTGAGGAGAGGGAAGGGAGGAGAAATCGAGGGGATACGGCTCACCCCAGCACTCCGAGACACCTGAATTTCAGGTATGTGTCCTCTGTGGGACCCACACTGGGCATGAAGCAAGCATTCTCCAACCCACAAGTAGATATCCACACACAGAAAATGAACTAGAGCATCTGGGGGGTCAAAATAAAGTAAGCTGACCAGTCTGATAAGGAAGGTTCCAATTATAGGACATCTGTAATTTTTCTAAAATAGCCTGGGGCGGTCAGCAGAAATCCATTCTGGGCCCAGCTAAAGTGGGAAGGGAGGTTGGCAGACTAAAATGCACGCTGGGGGTTGGAAGAGCCGAGGGGCGGGAAGGTTGCGGTGCCCAAGGAGTGCTCTCCACTGGCACATGTTGGCTTCAGATGGAAGGCAAGGGAGAAGCAGCTTGGCCTAGTGGAGAGAGCACAGGCCTGGGAATCAGAAGGACCTGGGTTCTAATCCCACCTCTGCCACTTGTCTGCTGTGTGACCTTGGACAAGTCAATTCACTTCTCTGTGCCTCGGTTACCTTATCTGTAAAATGGGGATTAAGACTGTGACCCCCACGCAGGACACAAACTGGGTCCATCCTGATTATCCTGAATCTACCCCAGTGCTTAGTACAGTGTCTTACACATACTATGCATTTAACAAATACTATTAAATGAGAGAAGCAAGTGGAAACAAGTTGTTTTTCTCTCTGTAGGAGACCAGGGCTCAACAATAACAATTCCCTAACCTGACATTTGGCCATGATTCTAAAATAAAACTTTTTTTTTTCCTGGCACATAGAGCCATAAACATTTTCAGTCCCTGGCCCGCCATTCGTGATACTCTTTCCAAATGGATGATGGCATCTCTCCCAATGCGAGCACTATTCTCCATGGGGCTTTGCAAAAGAGAACACCCTGTTTAATGATCATCGGGTACCTTGGCGGGCTTCCATCCAGGTATGGTATTGAATCAACTTGGTTGGGGAGATTAGAGTGAGAGGACTGGTGATTTGTAGGAGGTCTCAGCCCCTTCAGAATCAAGAGATTTTCCCAGTTGGATGTAGAGGGCACAATGTGGGGGAGGTATGTGCTCTTGGCTAATTCTCAGCACTAACACTTCCCCAACTTTAAAATGAAGGTAGGAGAGGTCAGTGTTTTGACTGGCCAAAACATCTCTTGATTAACTTGTCTCCTGGGAGTTATTCATCTTGAGGGTTGGATCATTGAAATATAGAATTTAAAGCTTGTTTTTTCTCCCCAAGGACTTGGAAAAAAACTTCTGGAAAAACAGATGTAAAAATGATTCAACTCTTGCCAGTAAACTAAACCAATTCTCACCCAGCCTCTCTAGGCACATCAAAATGAGGGAGAAAGAAATTAAACTGAGTCAGAGGACTTGGGTTTTAATCCTGGCTCTGCCACTTGGCTGTTATGTGTCCTTGGGCAAGTCACTTAACTTTCCCGGGCCTCAGTTTCCTCACCTGTACAATGGGGATTCAATAAATGTGCTCCCTTTTACTTAGACTGTAAGCCCCATGTTGGACAGGGACTTGTGCCCAGACTGATTCTCTTGCATTTATCCCAGGGTTTAGTTTGGTGTTTGGAACACAAATAAGCATTTAACTAATTCCATTATTGTTATAACTAGTATTATTATTGTTGACAACAACAATGATAGTGGTATTAGTTAAATGCTTAAATCATAATAATAATAGATAATAATAATAATGACAAGACTCCATTTCAGAGTTATCCTTTCTTTGTTTTCTAAATATAAATAGGAGATAGAGACACTTGAAGAAAATAGAAATCCTGAACCCAAATCATTAAGCATGTAGACTGATTTTAAGCATCAACAGTCCTCCCACCTCCAAAATACTTATTAAGTCAGAAAATCCGGCTGCGGTTGGGAGAGGAGAGGGGAAGGGAGAAGAAAGATGATTTGTCACCTAACCTGATGGCGCTCCTGCCAAAGCCCAGTTAATGAGGCATCATGGGGCTTCACTGACACATGACAGACCAGCCCTTTTCCCCATAATGGGCTCTGGAAAGGACTTGAGGGATACAGCCTTCAATCTCACCTCTCAAGGCAAAACAGTCCATTCAGAAACCAGAAGAAAGAAAAATCCATCTAGGTCTGAGTACAAGGAGATGAAACTGAGCTGTGATGAATGAGTGAAACAAACCTGACTGCTCTTCTAGAACCTGTAGTGGTCCTCAGTGAGTTTAGAGAAGCTCACGCCAAGTTTAGAAACTGTGGAGATATGATTCTTAACCACACTGCCTTGGGAGACGGGGCGGGGGGGAAGCTGCTCTCCCACACACATCCTCTTGACATTGCTAGGGAGGCCACCTGTTGAGCAATCCTGTTTTCTTGGTGCTTTGCTTCTTTCTTTCTGTTTTTTGTAAATGGAGGGCTGAGGGAGGGAGAAGGGGTTGCGTTTCCTTCAGGCTAATGGTTCCGAGACCTGTTCTGACTCCGGTAGATTATGGATGGATTTATTCAATTTCAACCCTTGGGTTAGGTGTGGTCTGTGGCAGGACACCACCCATTAGTAAACCAGCAAAAGGAAGGATTCTTTAGCCTTTCTACTCAGGTTCTGGAGGTGGAGAGAAAGCCAATCAGTTATTCGCCACTTTGCGTTCTGGTTTCTTCAACTGGTAACTGGGGAGAAGAACAACTGCTCCTTTCTCGTTTTGTGAGAATGTTGTGAACTCCCTCTAGAGTGTAAGCTCATCGCCATAGACAGTAAGCTAAATGTGGGCAGGGAACGTGTCTGTTATATTGTACTCTCCCAAACACTTAGAATAGTGCTCTGCAAACAGTAAGCGCTCAATGAACATGATTGATTGAATGATTGAACACAAAGAGAAATAGCATGGCCTAATGGATAAAGTATGGGCCCGGGAGTCAGAAAGACCTAGGTTCTCTAATTCTGGCTCCACCACTTGTCTTCTGGGTGGCTTTGGGCAAGTTATTTCAATTCTCTGGGCCTCATTTACCTCATCTGTAAAATGGGGATTAAGATCATGACCCTCATGTATGACATGGACTGTGTCTAACTTGATTAGCTTGTATCTACCCCAGCACTTACTACAGTGCCTGTTGCACAAAGTAAGTGCTTAACAAATACCATTAAAAAAACCCCAAAACCACACATACACACACAAAGTTAATAACATATAATCCCTGGCTGGAAGAGGTGGCCAGAGACCATCATCTGATTTTTGGCAAAGAAATGAATCATCCCTAAGGTTCACACTGGGCTTGCTAATCTCCACTTCTAGACCGAAAACTCCTTGTGGGCAGGGAATATGTCTGCCAACTTTGTTGTACTGTACTCCCCCAAGCATTTAGTACAGTGCTTTGCCCACAATACGTGCTCAGTATATACCACTGGTTGATCAGTTGATTGATCAAGCCCTAGTGGCAGGCCCTCTGCAGTCTTAAAGAAGAGTGTATGGAAAGGAATGATCAGCCCATGCTTTAAAGGAAATCTCTAACTAAATGGAAAAGCAGTCTCCAGCAGGTCTTTTAGCGGGGTTCGGAATTTTGAGACAAGCAGGGCTCATCCTAAGACTTTTGCACATTTCCTTGGTGGGGCCAGAATAAACAGGTGTAACTCCAAATCCGAAGTGATGAGGGAAGACTTTTCTGAGACTTTTTCCTATTGTCTTTGTGAAGGAGATGAGAGAATAATGAAACCTGACATGAGAAACAAACTGAAATGGTTCGCAAGAAATCTTAGCAAATTATTCAGCTCACTTTCCTTATTTCTGAGAAGCTAAGAGCCTTATTGGGCTTCTAACCCTTAAAACACTTCTTTTTTGGCAAAAGGGCCAAACCAGAGTGATCTATGGCTGCCACCTCTCAAAAGCCTTGGAATTAAATACCCAGAAACATGGTAAATCACAGAGATGGAGATTACAGGTAAATGGAATCAGCGGTCAACCTTGTGGGAGAAAAACCAAACAAAATCGCCTCAAGCCCTTGAACTGAGATCAGAACAGAACAGATGAGGGGCCTGCAAGTCCAGACTCAGGCCCTGAATGTAAATCTAAAAGATTTAACAAGTCAGTGACAGGGGGAAAGGGATGTTTAGGATGGGATCCCAGCTTAGGGACGGGACTTTGCCCTCCTGTGTTTTGCAACAGTGATAAAGGTCTGGACTTCCCAGGCGCTGGAAGTGTGGCTGTAGTAGAAGGAGTGATGGCATTTATTAAGAACCTATTACGTGTACAGCATTCCACTAGACTGTAAACTCGTCTTGGGCAGGGAATGTGTCTGCTAATTCTGTTGTACTGGACTTACCCAAGTGCTTCGTACAGAGTTCTGCACATAGTAAGTGCCCAACAAATACCATTAACGGATTGATTACTAATGGCTGAGAGGAAAAAAAAATCCACACACAGATGGGAATTAGATATGGCAGTCCTGAGCTCTTCCAATCTAAGAAAACAGTGGGAAGGAGTTTAAAGTAATGGACCCAATAGGAAAGACTAACTGATGTAAATAGAAAAACAGTCTAAAAGACGAGACTCCGAGTTTAGCAGCCCCGGAGGAGAAGGTGAGCAATTGGGGCCTCAGGGTGCTGCCACCCAGCTCATCCCCAGTCCAGTCACAACCCAGATTTCCCAGCATCCTCCCCTTTCTAGAGGTCTCTGGCTGCTGCATGCCCCACCTGGACAGAGTGGGCAGGAGGGCCCCGGGGGTGTGGGGGAGGGTGGCAGGGGTTCTCCCTGGTTTGGCTCAGCAGTCTGGAGGGAAGTGGGACTTGGAGTGCTGACTGCTGCAGTTTAAAGCCCTTGGGGTCTTGTAGCAGCAGGGTAGGGGGTGCCATACTGCCTGAAACCATAGTCATCCTATGCACATTCTAATGCTAACCTTCTCACTGAACCTCGATCTCATCTATCTCGCCGCCGACCTCACGCCCACATCCTACCTCTGACTTGGAACACCCTCCCTCTTCATATGTCAGATGACTGCTCTCCCCCACGTCAAAACCTTATTGAAGGCACATCTCCTCCAAGAAGCCTTCCCTGACTAAGCCCACCTCTTCTCCTTTCACTCCCTTCTACGCCACTCTTTCTTGCTCCTCCCTCCCATCCCCACAGCACATATGTATATATTTGTAATTTATTTATTTATTTATTTAGATTAATGTCTGTCTCCCCCCTCTAGACCATGAGCTTGTTGTGGGCAGGAATGTGTCCATTTGTTGTTATACTGTACTCTCCCAAGCACTCAGTACAGTGCTTTGCATATAGTAAATGCTCAATAAATACGATTGAATTGAATGAGTTCTGCATTGAAGGCGTTCTATGTCATGGACAAACACCGGTCAAGGAGAGGTCACGTCAGCTTGGCCTTGAATCCTTGGCGATTTTCTCATACCAAATTAAGGCAGCTGGGTAGACTCAAAATGTGTTATCAGGCAAAGTTTGGCTCCTGTCAGTTTTTAATCATGACTACTATTAATAATGATAATAATAATGCCATGATTCTTGCATAATTACTATGTGCCACGCACTGTGCAAAGTTCTGAGGTGCATACAACAGAGTCAGATTGCTCCTCACCGCACCTCGTTCTCGCCCATGTCATCCCCCGGGCCTGGAATGCCCTCCCTCTGCCCATCCGCCAAACTGGCTCTCTTCCTCCCTTCAAGGCCCTACTGAAAGCTTACCTCCTCCAGGAGGCCTTCCCAGACTGAGCACCTTCCTTCCTCTCCCCCTCGTCCCCCTCTCCATCCCCCCCATCTTACCTGCTTCCCTTCCCCACAGCACCTGTATATATGTATATATGTTTGTACATATTTATTAGTCTATTTATTTATGTATTTTACTTGTACATATCTATTCTATTTATTTTATTTTGTTAGTATGTTTGGTTTTGTCCCCCACTTTTAGACTGTGAGCCCACTGTTGGGTAGGGACTGTCTCTATATGTTGCCAATTTGTACTTCCCAAGCGCTTAGTACAGTGCTCTGCACACAGTAAGCGCTCAATAAACACGATTGATGATGATGATTGGACACAGTCCCTGTCCCGCCTGGGGCTACCAATTTAAGGTAAAGGGAGACTAAGCACTGAATCCCCATTTTACATGTAAGAAAACAGAGGTACTGAGTTGTTAAGTGACTGGCCCAAGGTCACACAGCAGATGAGTGACAGTCGGCATTACAACCCAGGTCCTTCCAGGCCCATGCTTTATCCACTAACGCCATGCTGCTTCTCTTACATTCCAATAAGACAGGACAGAAAGCATTAGAAATGCTATCAAGAAGAGGCTCTCTGAAGGAGATGAGCCTGCAGTGGAGTCAATAAAGTGATGCCTGATCTCAAGCCACGTAAATGGCCCTTAATGTATTTGAGAAATTCAATTGTTTTATCTGTAGCTTTCTGAAGAGCTTTGGAAGCCAATAATTGCATTTCTTTTCTAGCTGATTAACATCGATGGGAGCTGGATGCTTGCCATTTCCGAGCTCTCTCCAACCGCTTGAGAGACATTTCAACAACTTGGATCGTCAGTCTCTGCAATTAGTTCTCATATGGAACCAGGAGAGAAGCCATAACTGATTGGTGGCCTGGAGCCAGAAACTAGAGGAATAGCAAAACCCAATTCTGTGACTATGCAGGGAAATGAGAAAAGATCAGCAGCGCAATAGCGAATGGTGAGATTAATAACGGTTGCCACTTGCCACTTTCTCTCACACACTCACACACACATACACAACCACATGACTCAGATTAACCACATGACTTTTGAATGCTAATAACCACAACAAAATCCTCTTTTCTATCTGAATTTACCCACTGTCTAGAATCCAGCTTCAGGGCACAGAGGAAAGAGTTCACTCCAAACCCAAATCTGAAATCCATTATATAAGGGATAATCCATAGCCGGGAACACGGTGTGAAACACATTTTGCCTTGGGCCAATAGCTCTACTCTCTTCTAAGTGCTCTTTCTAAAAACTGCACCCCCTGAAGCTAGATTGACAAAAGGATAGGCTGTCTGATACCAAAAGCTCGAGCCCAACTTTCTGCACTCTGTGTGCTCAATAGACACTTGTTGGCTGAATGAATGCCTTGCCTGGAGGCCTAGTGAGTGATGCTTTTATGCGCTTGTGCTAGTTACAGCAACTTCTGCCCAGGATGGACATGGGGAAAACACATTTTATCAAAATATCTGAGGATGGAGTACCATCCTAGATGCTTGGAAGTCATACAGAAGAGGAAGATGCAATCCCTGTCTTCTAAAGGCTCAAAGTCTACCGTGACAGTCGGACAGGCATTTTTTCTGGGTCATTGCTACCTGGATGTCACACTGTTACCACAAATGCCTTACCAATCCTCCAGCCATCACCTTTTTTTTTTAATGGCATTTAAGTGCCATGTGCTAAACACTGTTCTAAGCGCTGGGGTAATCAGGTTGGACACAGTCCATATCCTACATGGGGCTCACAGTCTTAATCCCAATTTTACAGCCAAGGTAACTGAGGCACAGAGAAGTGAAGTGACTCATCGCTATCAACAGCACCTGCCTTCTCCCTCACAATCTTGCAGTTATCTTCGACTCCTCTCTTTCATTCACCATTTTTTTATGGTACTTATTAAGCGCTTACTATGTGCCAGGCACCGTACTAAGCACTGGGGTAGATACAAGCTAATCAGGTTGAACAAAGTCTGTGTCTTGATCCTCATTTTTCAGATGAGGGAACTGAGGCACAGAGAAGTGGAGTGACTTGCCCAAAGTCACACAGAAGACAAGTGGAAGAGCTGGGACTAGAACACAGGTCCTTCTGACTTCCAGGCCAGGGCTCTTTCCACTAGGGCACACTGCTTTTCACCTCCTTTGTATGATCCAACACCAAGACCTCAGTCAGTATTAGACTCTTTCTCTCGATTCCCACAGTTACCTTAGGCCTGGATTACTGTACTTGTTCATTCAATAGTATTTACTGAGCACTTACTGTGTGCAGAGCACTGTACTAAGCGCTTGGGAAGTACAATTCAGCAACAAATACTTGGCCTTCAACTCTTCTTTTCCTGTAAACTGGATCACTTCCTCATCAAAAGTCTGTGTATATCAGTGGTTTCCTGTCGCCCCATCTATCAAATTAAAACTTGTGATGATTTGTTTTTTATTTTATTTACTTTTTAACTGATTTTAAGCTCCTCACCCTCAGCTTCAAGGATCTCCATCACCTCGCCCCCTCCTACCTCACCTCCCTTCTCTCCTTCTACAGCCCAGCCCGCCCCTCCACTCCTCTACCGCTAATCTCCTCACCGTGCCTCATTCTCGCCTGTCCCGCCGTCGACCCCCGGCCCACGTCACACCCCTGGCCTGGAATGCCCTCCCTCCCCACATCCGCCAAGCTAGCTCTCTTCCTCACTTCAAGGCCCTACTAAGAGCTCACCTCCTCCAGGAGGCCTTCCCAGACTGAGCCCCATCCTTCCTCTCCCCCTCCCCTCCCTCTCCATCCCCCTGCCTTACCTCCTTCCCTTCCCCACAGCACCTGTATATATGTATTATGTTTGTATGTATTTATTACTCTATTTACTTATTTATTTTACTTGTACATATCTATTCTATTTATTTTATTTTGTTAATATGTTTTGTTTTGTTCTCTGTCTCCCCCTTCTAGACTTTGAGCCCACCGTTGGGTAGGGACCGTCTCTATATGTTGCCAACTTGTACTTCCCAAGCGCTTAGTACAGTGCTCTGCACACAGGAAGCGCTCAATAAATACAATCGATTGGTTGATTGATTCAGCTGTCCCTCTCACCACTTTTTAGATGGAGTGCCCCTGGGGAGCCAGGGCCCATAACTGACTCAATATTCTTCTGCCTTACCCCAAGGCCTCACTATAGTGCTTTGCACAATGTAAACTCTTAAGTTTTGGGAATAAAAAGAGCTGAGATTAGAACCCAGGGCTTCTGACTCCCAGGCCCATGCTTTTCCCAGTAGGCCCCTGGCTCTCGTGCTTTTAAAGTGAACTGAATTCATGTTTTTAGTTTAATCTGGTCTTCAACTGTTAGATTATTCTGCACCCTCTTTCTTCAAGAGAAAGAGCTCCTTTCTTCATTTTTTGGCTCTCTCCCACAATGTACAGTGGTCTGCAAACAGCACAGTGCTCAAACTGTTCGTGATTCTGTTTCAAAGTCAGGTTAATGAGGGCAGTTGACCTTCCAGTGAGTCTTCAGAAACAGGGCTCTGCCCGCTTCCTCACTGGGAAGGATGCTCATCAAGACTGGGCCCACCCAACAGTCTTTCATTCACTTCTCCCCCTCTAGACTGGAAGCTTGTTGTGGGCAGGGAATGTGTCTACCAACTTTGTTGGATTGGCCTCTCCCCCAAGTGCTTAACTACTGTGTCCTGCACACAGTAAGCGCTCCACATATATCACTCATAGATTGATTGACTTGGCCCCCAAATTTCTCTGTCAGGAAAAGAGGGCAGGCATTCCTGAAAGTAAGAAGCGATTAACCCGGTGACCTTTCTTTTCACTGAGGGCTTTGTTTCCAGTGTTCGGATATAGAACTTTGAAGGTGTAGCAGTGAGTGAGGCACCTGGAATGTAAGTAGTTCGACAGGATCAACTACTTCCGTCAATCCTATTTACTGAGCACTCACTGTGTGCATAGCACTGTACTAAGCTTCTGGGAGAGTACAATATAACAATAAACAGACACATTCCCTGCCCACATTGAAAACTTCTTCCTAGAATTTCATCAAATATCTTATTGCTTAGAATTCTCCAGGGAACCCAGGCCCTTAACTGTTTTCACTGGTCATCCCCTTTCTCAACTTCTCTGGCTACGTTACCCAGTATGAGACCTCTGTTTGTTTCCTTTCTATCACCCGCTCCAAGACCCCATAAAACCAATCCTGGTTCTGCACTTCTCCCTAAAAGAGAATAAAGTCCATTGGACTCAAGAAGGTATCTCCCAGAAAGAAAGCAACAGCATGGCTTAGTGGTTAAAGCACGGGACTGGGAGTCAGAAGGACCTGGGTTCTAATGCTAGTTCTGCCACTTGTAAACTCATTATGGGCAGGAAACATGTCTGCTAATTCTGTTGTACTGTACTCTCCCAAGAGCCTAGCATGGTGCTCTGCACATAATATGTGCTCAATAAATACCGATTGATTGTCCGCTTTGTGACCTTGGGCAAGTTAACTCACTTCTGTACCACATCAACTCGCTTCTGTGCCTCAGTTACCCCCTCAGCTCAATTTCCACTGCATCCTGGACATCTTTCTTCTCTTATTAAGTGCTCACAGTGGGTAGAGAACAAACTAGAGCTCACCAATTCTGGCTCCTCCTCTCCAGTTTTGGATGATCTACCCTGAAGATTGGGTCCTGACAGGTCATTTTTTACCAAAGCTTCTTGCTTTTTACAAGAGATGCCAACCTTTCCTCAGACCTTGGAGTGGCCAAGTTCATGGCCAAAATCTAGAAGCTCCACCCTTTCAGTACCCTAAAACCCAGAATCAGTCAATGTGTCTCTTACCTCACATTGGGTAGGCAGATGGGAGAAGGGGATGAGATGGTGGAAAAGGCAGGTCTATTCTTGGGTTAGGCTTGCCTCAGGGCCCCCTTAAAGATCAACTCTCGTGAGGGGAAAAGGGGCTTCTCAAAAAAGGTACCCAAATTTTACTACTAATATTCAGACAGGCCCAGAAAATCCTGGGAAGCAGCATGGCCTAGTGAGAAAAACATGGGCTTGGGAGTCAGACAATCTGAGTTCTAGTCTCTGCTCTGCCAATTACTTGTGTGACCCTGGGCAAGTCACTTTATTTTTCTGTGCCTCATTTAATCCCTCTTCTCCCTCCTACTATGTCCGACCTAATTAACATGCATCTACCCCAGAGTTTAGAACACTGTTTGGCACATAGTGAGTGCATAACAATACCATAAAAAAATAAAATTCTGTGCCATAAATTGAGGGGATATAGTCTCAGGGGGACTATGTCTTCTATACCCCTCCTTAAAACCGGGTCCACCTCCCAAGGATAGACCTTAGGCAATTCTTACACTATGGCCTTACAAAATGTCTGATAGCTGTTTTCAGGATATGCAACAATTAATATTCTGAAGACCAGCAACCCAGTCCTGCTCCCAGTGAGCAGAAAACAAAATGTCCAGCTTTCCAGACAACTGGTAAACAAGTGTGAGCCTGATTAGGGATGCGCTGTGAAAACAACAGCTTTTGGCCTAAGGCATGGATGTCTTGCATCTGTCAGACTTCCTTCTCAGTGCTGTTGCTAGCTATTCTGCTAAATTGCAAGGCAAGACACATGGAACCTGTGCCACAGAGAAAATGCTGCTTTCTGCTCCAACAACCTAGGACAACAGCACCTACGTCTGTGAGGGAAAGCCTATCGGCAAGATTTTAACGAATTCTCCATGTGTCTACGGCCTTCAGGCTAGCTAAGGTAACCAACTGTCCCGATTTGCCCAGGCCCCTGACAGAACTTGAGGATCTGTGGTTCTGAAAATATTCTGCACTTTATTCATTGCAAGTGATTCAGAGAACTGCAGCCTGAGGGGCCAAAACCCAAGTACTGACTGGTGCCCTCTTGTAAGCTGACACCTCTCCCTCCCAGCCTCCTCTCTCTCTTCCCACTTCAGGCTCCAGGAAGACTGGAGGGACGGAGCTTGATGGTATGACATGAGGGTGTGCCAGTGTATTCTGGAGACTGGAAGAACCATCCATCCTGACAACTCCTATGTGAGGCAACATACTTGGAGGTAGATTTCATACTACTGCTCCTGTCAATCAGTCAACTATATTTATTGAGTCCTTACTGTGTGCAGAGCACTGTACTAAGTGCTTGGGAGAGTACAACAAAACAACATAAGAGTAACAACATAAACACATTTCCTACCCACAACGAGCTTACAGTGTAGAGCCATAAGCTCCTTCTATGCTGTTGTGATTCAAAAGCATTAAGACATCCTCTTGATTGGCTGGAGCCCCTATCCAATCAACAGCTACTCCTCAGGGGTACTGGTGGCAAAGGATTCTGGGCACCAAGGCCCTACACAGCAGTAGGGAAAGAGAAGGGTTGAGAGGCAGAAAGAGCTGGAGTGATAGGTTGTTACTTGTGCTAACACCACATCTCTAGAATGGAACCTCGTTGTAAGCTGAGAACACGTCTACCAACTCTGTTGTACTGCACTCTCCCAAGAGCTTAGCACAGTGCTCTGCACCTAGTAAGTGCTCAATAAATATCACTGATGATGATGATGCCTCCAGAAGGACTGCTTCTGGATGCCTGGCGTAATCCAGGGGAAATATTAGATGTACTGTTGCTGTATTGTATTGTAGCTGTATTGTACTCTCTTAGTTTCTTCGTACAGTGCCTTGCACATCGTAAGCACTCAATAAATATCACTGATTAATAATAATAATGGTGGTATTTGTTAAGTGCTTACTATGTGCCAAGCACTGTTCTAAGCACTGGGGAGGATCCAAGGTCAGCAGGTTGTCCCACGCGGGGTTCACAGTCTTCATCCCCATTTTACAGATGAGGTAACTGAGGCTCAGAGAAGTTAAGTGACTTGCCCAAGGTCACACAACAGACATTTTTTTTAATAATGGCATTTATTAAGCGCTTACTATGTGCAAAGCACTGTTCTAAGCGCTGGAGAGGTTACCAGGTGATCAGGTTGTCCCACGGGGGGCTCACAGTCTTCATCCCCATTTTACAGATGAGGTAACTGAGGCCCAGAGAAGTGAAGTGACTTGCCTAAAGTCACACAGCTGACAATTGGCAGAGCCAGGATTTGAACCCATGAACTCTAACTCTAAAGCCCGTGCTCTATCCACTGAGCCACGCTGCTTCTCAGACATGTGATTGACTGATTGATTTAGAGGCTACTTACTGCTAGGTGGAGACAGCCCCATCCCGGACAAAACCAAAATGATTTTTGAAAAAATTACAGGCCAAAATTCCCCTGCTCCAGTTTATGAAACTGGGCCCCTGAAATATCAGGATTAATAATCCATGGGCAATCAGCTGTCTCTATGGCCTACAGAGCATGAAGTTCATATTATTAAACAAAAATGATTAACAAATACAGCCACGGGGTTTACTATACTCAGCTTCAACTATTCTAAAATACTCTTGCTAAGAGAAACTAATTTCAAGTACACTAGAAAAACGAAACTTAAGTATCTAACTGCAGTTTTAGTGAAGCAAAGTGATTCCACTTAGAGCCACCCAAGTCCACCTGGCCCAATACAAAGTGATCCCGCTAAGTGCAGTGTGGCCTAGTGGATAAGAGCATGGGCCTGGGCGTTAGAAGGACCTGGGTTCTAATTCCAGCTCAGCCACTTGTCTGCTGGGTGACCTCAGATAAGTCACTTCACTTCTCTGTGCCTCAGTTATCTCACCTATAAAATGGGGATTAAGACCGTGAGCTCCACCTGGAACATGGACTATGTCAAACCTGATTAGCTTCTATCAACCCCAGCACTTAGTACGGTGCCTGCCATATAACAGGCTTAACAAATACCATTAAAAATAAAACAAATAAAAATAAAATAAATAAATAAAAACTAAAAGAAAATGTGTTGGCAGAACTCCACCGGATAGTTGCCAATAACTATTCAATTGAATATGACAATCAACTGATGGTATTTACAGAGCACTTACTGTGGGCAGTGCATTTGGGAGAGTACAACAGAGTTAGCAGATATGAACCCTGCATCATGGAGTTTACACACTGGAGACAGACACCAGAAGGATTACAGGGAGGGGGAAGTAATAAAAGATAAAGATATGTGCATAAGTGCAACAGCGGGGTATGAGAGTCCAAGTACTTACTGACGTGGAAGTACTGAGGTCAGTGTCATAAAGCCCTGTGCAATGTCAATTAACTTCAGCAAAGGCTAATCACAACTCAGTGTGGCTAACACTGGCACATATGATTCCATTCCTGCAAGGGTTAATGAAAATAACTGCAGTATTCGTTGAGTGCTTCCCAAGTGCCAAGCACTATACTAAGTGCTGAGGTAGCTTCAAGGTCATCAGGTCAGACACAGTCAGTGTTCCATATGGGGTTTGCAGTCTAAGAGTGAGAAAGAACAGGTATTTCATCCCCAATCGTATTTATTGAGCTCCACCGCATAATAATAATTATTATTATGGTATTTGTTAAGCACTTTCTATATGCCAAGCACTGTGACAGAGAATTCACTTGACTTCTCTGTGCCTCGGTTCCCTCATCTGTAAAATGCGGCTTGTGACTCTGAACTCCACATGGGACAGGGACTGCATCCAACCTGATCTGCTTGTATTCAGCTCACTGCTTGGTACACAGTAGGTTCTTAACCAATACCACAATAATAATTATAGTATTTGTTATAGTAGTAGTATTTTACTAAGTGCTTACTATGTGCCAAGCACTGTTCTAAGCGCTTGGGTAATCAAGGTAATCAGGTTGTCCCACGTGGGGCTCACAGTCTCAATCCCCATTTTACAGATGAGGATACTGAGGCCCAGAGAAGTTGTGACTTTCACAAGGTCACACAGCAGACAAGTGATGGAGCCGGGATTAGAACCCACGTCCTCTGACTCCCAAGCCCGTGCTCTTGCTACTAGGACATGCTGCTTCTCAATCATCACCATCAATCGCTGCTAAACATTCGGGAGAGTACAGTAAAACAGAATTGGTAGATACGTTTCTGGCACACAGTGAGTTTACAGTCTAGAGAGGATGCTTTAGTATACTGAGGCACAGAGAAGCTCAGTGACTTGTCCAAGATCACATAGCAGGCAAGTGGCAGAGTCAGGATTAGAACCTAGCTCCTCTGGCTCCCAGGGCCGTGCTCTTTCCATTAAGCCAGGCGACTCTTGTTGGTTAGGTCAAAGCAAGCCAAACCCCTGCCTGTAAAAAGATGCCTAAGTCTCTCAAAGAAGCATATTTCCTTTAATACAGGCATAGGTGCTACAATTCTGGTTTTATGGAAGCCTCGCTTCAACTCCCTTCCTCTATGTGGGCATGCATTGGCCTGGGCATGCATTTTTTTTTTTAAAGATATTTGTTAAGGGTTTACTAGAGAAGCAGCGTGGCCTAGTGAATAGAGAACAGACTTGCGAGTCAGAAGGACCTGCTTCTAATCCCAGCTCAGCCACTTGTCTGCTGTGACCTTGGGCAAGTCACTTCACTTCTCTGTGCCTCAGTTACTTCATCTGTAAATGGGGATTAAGACTTTAAACCCCATGTGGGATAGGGACCGTACCCAACCTGATTAGCTTGTATCTACGCCGGAGTTTAGAAGAGTGCTGGACACATAGCAAGTGCTTAATAAATACCATCATTACTATTATCATTACTATGTGCCCAGAGCTATTCTAATAACTGGGGTAGATATAGGGCGATTGTGTTGGACACAGTCCCTGACCCACATGGGGCTTACAGTCTAGGTGGGAGGAAGTAGGATTTAATCCCAATTTCACAGATGAGATAACTGAGGCACAGAAAAGTGAAGTGGCTTGCTCAAGATAATGCAGCAGATGAGAGGTGGAGCCAGGGTCAGAACCCAGGTCTTCTGACTTCCAGGTCAGGCTCTTTCCAATCTTTCACGCTACTTATACAGGAAGAGTTTGTTACTCTTTAAGTTGGTGTTCCTGCAGTATGCAGCCTGAGATCGTCTTGGTGACATTTACTTGGTCTATCAACACTCTTTCTCTACCAAAAGAATAAATTCTCTATTACTCAGGGATTCACCATCCTGTTCTGGATTATTCTGGCCCTGGTTTCCTCCTCCCATTTACAGAAGCATGACCGTCTAGTGGATAGAGCTCAGCCCTGGGAGTCAGAGGACCTAGATTCTAATCCCAGCTCCACCACTCATCTGCTGTGTGACTTTGGGCAAGTCACTTCACTTCTCTTTGCCTCAGTTACCTCATCTGTGAAATTGGGATTATGACCGTGAGCCCCATGTGGGAGATGGACTGTGTCCAACCTGATTATCTTGAATCTACCCCAGAGCTTAGTACAGTGCCTGGCACAGAGTAAGCACTTAACAAATAGCCCCACCCCCACCAAAAATAAATATTAAGAAAAACTTTCCAAAGACATCAGGAGGAGAGGGTAAGCAAGGGAGAGGAAATACTCATAACAGGCAACTTTAGAGAATAAATTTGGCTCTTTTTACTAAGCCACGGGTTCTAAGCCCACTCTGCTACTTGTCTGCTGTGTGACCTTGGGCAAGTCACTTAACTTCTCTTTGCCTCAGTTCTCTCATCTGTAAAATGGAGATTATGACGTCAAGCCCCACGTGGGACAACCTGATTACCTTGTATCTACCCAGCACTTAGAACAGTGCTTGGCACATAGTAAGCACTTAACAAAAACCATCATTATTATTACGTTACTCCTTTCCAAGAGCTCTGATGAAAGAACTGATACAGAAGAAGGTTCTAACTAATGGCTAGAATAAGAATTTTCCACACTCTGTGGATTTTATTGATCCACGCTGCCCTCCTCCCTTAGCTAGCAGGGATAATTCAAGGACTGACAGGGACAACAAAGCCACTTTGCATTTAGCAATAATACCTGGTGCAGGCCTGCATTTTATACTCAAAGTATTTATTGAGCATTGAGGATGCATGGCCCTCTGCCAGGTATTTCAGGCCCATAGTTAAAGAAAAAAAAGGAATACTCCACCCTCAACATCCAGGAAGTAATTATTTAATAGGGGAGACAAGACAAACACACAAATAACTCAACTATGTATATGCAAACATGATAATTATATGAGATGTGTTGGGGATTGGGTAGGGCTAATCAGGGGGAATTTCTCAGGGGGTGATGGGTCTTGAGGCGTAATTCAAAGGAAGAGGCCCATGGTTTACATTTCAGCGTCTAATGGAAGAAATATGGCACCAAGAAACAGAAGCCATTAATGAAGTGGAAATGTGATTTGCCATTGCTGACATATCTCTCTCCTGTGGCTCTCAAACAGTGTAAATTATTTCCTCCAAATGTAAGCAACTTCACCCTCCTCAAAACTCTGCTCCAGCTGCCCATCTGATATGCTCCACAGCCCCTGGAATGCCTTAAATCAACTCCTAGCCGCTCTGTAGGACAAGAGTCTGTTGTGGTCAGGGCCCAACTCGATTCCATTATTCTGGCTGACCAGAAGGGCAGCAAGAGGAAAAGCTATATATTCAGAAAACTGAGGATCAGATAAAAAAACCATTTAGTGTTGAAACTTATCAATTCAAATTCCAATGACGGTTACCTTATCTTGTGGCCTAGTGGAAAGAACATGGGCTGGGGAGTCAGAGGACCTGGGTTCCAATCTTAGTTCCGCCACTTGTCTGCTGTGTGACCTTGGGCAAGTCACGTCACTCCTCTGGGCCTCATCTGTAAAATGGGGATTAATACTGGGAGTCCTATGTGGGACAGGGACTGTGTCTGACCCGATTATCTTGTATCTACTCTAGCACTTAGTACAGTACCTGGCACATAGTGAACACTTAAAAAATATCAAATTTATTATTGTTGTTGTTATTATTTTTCAAGGTAGATACTAGTAGATGATAGGTTTCCAACATGACTTCTTTTTGGGATTCTCTTCGGATAAGACGTATACTCAATCAATCAATTGTATTTATTTATTCATTCATTCATTCAATCGTATTTATTGAGCGCTTACTATGTGCAGAGCACTGTACTAAGCACTTGGGAAGTACAAGTTGGCAACATATAGAGACGGTCCCTACCCAACAGTGGGCTCACAGTCTAGAATGGGGAGACAGAACAAAACAAACCATATTATCAAAATAAAATAAATAGAATATGTACAAGTAAAATAAATAAATAAATAAACGGCCTAGTGCATAGAGCACAGGCCTGGGAGTCAGCTGGACCTGGGCTCTAATCCCAGCTCTGCCACTTGTCTGCTGTGTGATCTTGGGCAAGTTGCTTCACTTCTTTGTGCCCCAGTTACCTCATCTGTAAAATGGGAATTAAGACTGTGAGCCCCAGGTGGGACAGGGACTCTGTCCAACCTGATTAGCTTGTAACTATCCCAGCACTTAGAACAGTGCTTTAGTGCTTACTTATTTAGTGCTTACCATGTGCAGAGCACTGTCCTAAGAGCTTGAGCCAGAACAACAGAGTTGGCAGACACTTTCCCTGCCCATAACAAGCTTACAGTCTAGTCTTTGGCTGAATTCATTCATTCATTCAATCGTATTTATTGAGCGCTTACTGTGTGCAGAGCACTGTACTAAGTGCTTGGGAAGTACAAATGGGCAACATATAGGGATGGTCCCTACCCAACAACAGGCTCACAATCTAGAAGTGGGAGACAGACAACAAAACAAAACAAGTAGACAGATGTCAATACCATCAGAATAAATAGAATTATAGCAATATGCACATCATTAATAAAATAGAGTATTAAATATGTACAAATATATACAAGTGCTGTGGGGAAGTGAAGGGCGGGGGGGGCATAGGGGAGGATGAGGAGAGGAAAAAGCGGGGGGGCTCAGTCTGAGAAGAACTCCTGGAGGAGGTGAGCTCTCAGTAGGGCTTTGAAGGGAGGAAGAGAGCTAGTTTGGTGGATGTGTTGAGAGAGGGCATTCCAGGTTAGAGGTAGGACGTGAGCCAGGGGTCGACAGCGGGTGAAGTGAGTCCACTGTGGGCAGGGACTGTCTCTGTTGCTGTACTGCACTTTCCAAGCGCTTAGTACAGTGCTCTGCACACAGTAAGTGCTCAATAAATACGATTGAATGAATGAATGAAGTGACTTGTCCAAGATCACCCTGCAGATCTGTGGTGGAGCAGGAATTAGAACCCAAGTCCTTCTGACTCCCAAGCCTGCGCCCTATCCATTAGGCCAAGCTGCTACCTCACTGCTGTTCTGTGGTTTTTCTTGGGAGACTTCATCATCATCATCTGCACAAGTAAGCAAAGACTAGTTATGGTAAAAGGAAAACTTAAGGCTTCTGAATTCTTAGGTTGCAAAAACTCAGAAAGCCTCACAGTTCCAGGCGATCATCCTGGCCCTAAAGTCAACATCAACGGTAGTACTAACATATATTGAGCACTCATTTTGTGTACAGTGGACTAGACGCTTGGGATGTCGGAATAAAGAGGTGATTTTCCCTGTTCATAAAGTGTTTACACTGTAATGGTTGTGTAATATAAATAGAATATAATGTAACAAGTGTAATAATAATTTGTAATAATGTAACAAATATATTTACAACTAGAAAGGTGCCAAAATAAATAACTGAGCTCTCACATGATGTTTGGCAGATTTTTAAATGGAATAAACACTTATGTGGCTTTTCTATACACTCTAATAATTCCAAGCTTTAGCCCTCTGGCTGGGAGCACCAGTCCAGGAAAAGAAGACCTGGTGCCCTAGATAACCAAGGAAAAGTATAGCAGGTTTGCACAGCAGTAACCCCTAAATTAAGACAGTCATAGTTGAAACATTACAGGGCAGATAAGAAGTTGGGATCTGTGGGGGAATTCAATCCATCAATGGCTTTTATTGAGTGCTTAGTCTGTGCAGAGCACTGTATTAAGCGCTTCGGAGAGTACGATACAAAAGAGGCAGAAGAAACGATCCCTGAACACAAAGAGCTTACAGACTAGAGGGGGAGATGGACATTCAAATGACAGGTAGGGGATGCAGTGTACGGACATGTACATAAGTGCTGTGAGGTTGGGAGTAGGATAAACAGTAAAGGGGTTAAGGGGAGCAGAACCAAGTGCATAGGTGATGCAGAAGAGAGTGTGAGGAGGGGAAATAAGCAAATGGAAAGCAGTGTGGCATAGTGGAAAGAGCACAAGCTTGGGTTTTAATTCCAGCTCCGCTGCATGACTGCTATGTGACCTTGGGCAAGTCACTTAACTTCTTTATGCCTGTTTCCTCACCTGCAAAATGGCTATTCGATACCTGTTCTTCCACCTAGACTGAACTCTATCTTCTACGTACCCCAGTGCTTAGAAAGGTGCTTGACACATGGTGAGTTCTTAATATAGACCACAATTATTATTCAATGAAGGCTTATTCAGGGAATGCCTCGCAGATGAGATATGATTTAGTAAGGCTCTAAAGATGGGGAAGAACAGTGGAATTTCAGATATGAAGGGGGAGTTCCAGGCCAGAGAGAGGATGTGGGCAAGAGGTTGGTGACACGACAGATGAGCTCATGGTACAATGAGGAGGCTGGGGTTAGAGGAACAAAGTGTGCAGGCTGAGTTATAGGAGGAAATCAGTGAGATAAGGTAGGAGGGAGAGAAATGACTGACTGCCTTAAAACCAATGATAAGGAGTTTCTGGTTGACGCGGGGGTGGGTGGACCACCAGTGGAGGTTTTCTGAGCAGTGCAGAAATGGGGACTGAAATTAATTTTTAGAAAGATGATCTGGGTA
Organism: Tachyglossus aculeatus; assembly: GCF_015852505.1. Lineage (NCBI taxonomy): Eukaryota > Metazoa > Chordata > Mammalia > Monotremata > Tachyglossidae > Tachyglossus > Tachyglossus aculeatus. Next base: position 101,608,920 of record NC_052070.1, read on the forward strand.
GCTAAGCGAAGTAAGGACTGGGGAGGAGAGAGACAGGAGGCAAAGAGGTCAACAAGGCAGCCGATACAGTAAAAGCCTGGTCAGCACTCAACCTTCTTTTGCCTGTCGAAGACCTCTGTTCCGATCTGTTAACAGGCAATTTTCACAGATGTTGGAGTCCAGGGAGAGGGGAGGAGGGAGTGGAGGAGGAGGAGCAAGGAGTGTTCAATGCTGCAATTTTCCACTTCCCTAGGTGATCACCTCAGGAAATAAGCCATATGTCTTACTTCCACCCACAGGATATCAACCTTTATGATTAAAGACTGACACACCAGAAGAGATCTAGGGTGGTTCATTACTAGCTGCATATCCCATAATGTGTCACTGATATAGAACTACCAGCAGCAAGCTCAAGATGACTGACAGCACTCAAAGAACTTGTGCAGGGCCTAATCACTCCTGCCCCATTAAGATCTGCAAGGAAGATTCCTGTGCTTGGGCCACAGACTTGGACTTAGAATCTAGAAAATGTCACAGTCAATTTGTTTTTCTATGAAGCACTGTCAGTATCAGTCAGAGCCAGAGGCGACACATATTTTCCCCTGAATTACGAAGTAAAATGTGTTTTCTGGGATTAAGCATTAAATCACTGAAGCTATTCTGATCCTAGAGCCTGATTCTTGAAAACAACTCCCATTTTAGGGCCTGGCCTCAACAGCTCAATTCAAATCATTTATTTCAGGCCTGCATTCTGCCAGTTCTCTCAGTCCCATATCACCCAATCAGATGGGAAGCATCTCAAGGGCCCCATTTTAAATAATAATAATAATTATGACACTTGTTAAGCACTTACTATGTGCCAGGCACTGTATTAAGCACTGAGGTGGATAAAAGCAAATCAGGTTGGACACAGTCCCTTTCCCATGTGGGGCTAACAGTCTCAATCTCCATTTTACAGATGAGTTAACTGAGGCACAGAGAAGTAAAGTGACTTGCCCAAGGTCACCCAGTAGACAAGTGGCAGAGCCGGAATTAGAACCCATGACCTTTGACGCCGTGACTTGTGCTCTACCCGCTACACCATGCTGCCTCCTATATATTCCACTTGGTCCCAAGCACACTGTTGAGGATGATGATGAAGGCACCCCACAACACTGAGGAACGATCCAACCCTCTGCTAAGCGCATGGGCAAATGGGGCTGGTTTTCTTACTTACACAGCTGGTTTAGACCCAAACTGGGCCTGGAGGGTTGGCTGGCTTCTGGAGGGCCCCTGGCTAGGCCGGTATACGCTAAGCATTTTTTCTTAAGTCTGTTTGGGGTAGACCTAAACTCCTACGGGGACTCTCAGGCTGAACCAGGCTACAGCAGCCAGAGACAGGCACCGTTTGTGAAGAATTAGAATTGCCTTCTTTTAAAGGAAAAAAAAAAGTCATAATGCCCAGTTCCATCTACAACAGAAGCTCCTTACCATCTTCTTTAAGGCATACAATCAGCTCACCTCCTTTTAGCCTTACCCAATCCATACACTTCACTCCTCTACGGCCAACCTGCTCGCTGTACCCCGATCTCGTCTTTTTCACCACCGACTCCTTGCCCACGTCCTCCCTCTGGCCTGGAACTACCAGACAGCTCATATCTGACCCAAACCCCTTTCGGAGCCCTACTCAAATCACATCTCTTCCAAGAGGCCTTCCCTGATTAAGACCTCTCTTCCCCTATCTGCCCTCCTTTCTGATTTGCCTACGCACTTGAATCTGGAACCCTTAAGCACTTTGATTTTCAACCCACCCCCACAGCAATTATCTATTCTGAAAGCTCCATATATGTAGGACTTGTGTCCACCATCTCTATTCTGATGTACTCTCCTAAGTGCTTAGTACAGTGCTCTGCATACAGTAAGCGCTCAATAAATACCACTGTTTGATGGACAGGGTTTGGGACTGGATCACTCATTAGCATTTACTGAATGTCTATTGTGTGCTCAGACTGTGTACTGAGGACTTGGAAGGGTACAACAGAATTAGTAGAAATGTTCCTTGCCTTCAAGGGGTTTTATAACCTAGGAACAGGGAGGCAGATCTTTCCATCAGCTACATACAGAAGGAAGTAAATGAGCAGATAAATTAAGTACATACCTGCTGAAGTGCTGAAGTGGCAGCTGGGGACAGAAGGTGGAGAAATAAGAGGTTGTTCAGGGGTTTCAGAAGGGGCCTTAAAGATAGGGAGAGCTCTGTGGTCGGTTAGTGGGAGGGGAAGTTCAGCTAGGTGCAAGGAAGTGAGCAAGAGGTCAGCAATGGGAGAGGCAAAGTGGGAAGCTCAGTTTAGGAAGAACAAAGAATGTGAGATGTGGTGATAGGGGGGTCCACAGTTGGGAGTTTCTGCTGATGTACATACTCTGTACATATTTTTAAATTATATATATTCATTTAAATTATTATTTATTCATTTATATTAATGTTTGTCTCCCCCTCTAGACTGTACGCTATTAAAAACATGGCTCAGTGGAAAGAGCACAGGCTTGGGAGCCAAAGGTCATGTGTTCTAATCCCGGCTCCACCACTTGTCAGCTCTGTGACTACGGGCAAGTCACTTAACTTCTCTGTGCCTCAGTCACCTCATCTGTAAAATGTGGATTAGGACTGTGAGCCCCACGTGGGACAATCTGATCACCTTGTATCCCCCATGGCACTTAGAACAGTGCTTCGCACATAGTAAGTGCTTAACAAATGCCATCATCATCATTATTAAAACACATGCACAAAAAAACCAAAAACCGTGATAATTGAGGCCATGGAAATGGATGAGCTTCCTAAGGGAATGAATGTAAAGTGAGAAGAGAAGGGGACCTGAAAAGAGATGTGAGGGACAGCCACAGTTAGGGGGTGGGAGGGAGAGGAAGAGCCACTGAAGGAGATTGAGAAGGATCCTGGGAAAGGTAAGAGGAGAACCAGGAGAAGCCCAATGTTAGGTAGTGTTTCCAAGAGAAGGGAGAGGTCCACTGTTAAAAGCAGCCACGATGTGGAGGGAGATGTCATCTCGAGAAACAGCATGGTCTAGTGGGAAGAGCATGGACCTGGGAGTCGGAGGACCTGGGTTTTAATCTCAGTCTGCCACCTGCCTGCTGTAAGACCCTGGGCAAGTCACTTCAATTCTTTGGGATGCAGTTTCCTCACCCGTAAAATAGGGATTCAATACTGTTCTCTCTCCTTCATAGACTGAGCCCCATGTGGGACAGGCACTGTGTTCATAGTGATTAACCTGTATCTACCCCAGGGCTTATAACAGTTCATGACACATAACAAGCACTTAACATACACCATAATTACTATTATAAGATTAGAACAGAATAGAGTTCATGAGATTTGACAAGAAGGAGGTCATTGGTGACCTTCAAGAGAGTGGACTCGGTGGAGTGAGGCACGTGAAAACCAGATTGTAGAAGGTCAAGAAGGGAGCAGCGAGGACTAGTGGAAAGAACAAGGGCTTGGGAGTCAGAGGATTTGAATTCCAATTCCGGTTCTGCCATCTGTATGCTATGTGACCTTGGGCAAGTTACTTAACTTACCTGTGCCTCAATTCCCTCATCTGTAAAAGGGGGATGAAGACTGTGAGCCCCATGTGGATCATGGATTGTGTCCACTCTGATTAGCTTGTATCTCCCCTAGCAGTTAGTACAGTGCCTGGCACATAGCAAGGGCTTAACAAATACTGTTGAAAAAAAAAAGGAAGTTGGAGGAGAGGAAGAAGAGACACTAAGTATATATATACATATATATAAAACATTAGAATAATTTGGACAAGGAAAGGAGGAGGGGGCTAGGGAAATAGCTGGAGGGGGCAGTAGGATCTAAAGACTTCATTTTTTAGGAGAGGAGAAACATGAGAGGTTGAACACAGCAATCAAAGAGAAGAATAGTGCTTTGAATAAATACCATTGATTGATTGATTGGTTGCAAGAGTAGTTTTGGAAAGGGAGAAGAGATGAGGACAGAGGCACACAGAGGGAGTTGTTTTTGAAAGCAAATGGGAGATCTCGAGACACAGCCGAGAAGGGCGAAAGAGTGGACATCGAGGCAGGAGGGAATTCACACCTGACGGTTTCGATTTTTGTCAACAGAGTAATTGCTGCGACTCATGAGTCCTACAATTTGTGACCTTTGCGCAGAGCTATCAGAGGAGAGAGGGGGGGCTCCTTCACTTCCCCAGGAGATCTTCAGCATTTCAGTGCTCTCCATAAAAACCTGCTCAGTATCTCCGCTCTGCAAACAGAGGGGAAGAGGCGGGAATTCTATTAGCTCATCACAAACATTCCTATCTCTACTGCAGGGAGGGATCTCCAAACGGTCTTTTTCTCCAGCCATCTAAACATAAAAGTCCTTGTTTGGGATAATGTCTTCAGTGTAAGCTCTCTGTGGGCAGGGAATGTGTCTACCAGTTCTTTCGTACTGTACTCTCCGAAAAGCTGCTCTGCACACAGAGAGCGCTCAGTAAATACCACTGATGGACTGATTCGGATTTTGGAAAGGATGCTGCACTGATAATAATAATAATAATAATAATGGTATTTGTTAAGTGCTTACTGTGTGCCAAGCACTGTTCTAAGAGCTGGGGTAATAATAATATAATGATGGAACTTATTAAGCGCTTACTATGTGTAAAGCACTATTCCAAGCACTGGGGAGGTTACAAGGTGATCAGGTTGTCCCACGGGGGGCTCACAGTCATAATCCCCATTTTATAGATGAGGCAACTGAGGAACAGAGACATTAAGTGACTTGCCCAAAGTCACACAGCTGACAGTTGGAGGAACTGGGATTTGAACCCATGACCTCTGACTCCAAAGTGCATGCTCTTTCCACTTAGCCACGCTGCTTCACAAGATAGATACAAGGGATAGATACAAGGTAATCCAGTTGTCCCATGTGGGACTCACAGTCTTAATCCCCATTTTACAGATGAGGTAACTGAGGCACAGATAATTTAAGTGACTTGCCCAAGGTCACACAGCTGACGAGAGAACACAGTCATGAGGAGTACTATACTGAGTGTCCTGCAAGGCGAATCTCTTTCTCTGCCTTGTTGAAGGAGGAATGATCTACTTGGCAGCCTGCTCCTTCCTTGGAGAGAGTTAACAAGGCAGGTTGGGATCGGAACCGGGATTAACATTAAGCAGTAGCTTTTGTTTGGTATTGGCTGGGCTGGCCCAATAAACAGGTTACCCGATGGAGCAAAACTCGTAGGAGCCGAAAGGAATTGTTTCAGACTGCTGACAGAGCTAAGGCATCCCGTCCACCCCAGCTCCCACCCACTATTAAATGTAGATTTCACCGGGGTGATCGTGCCTGCTGAAAGTCGCTCCCCCGGTAGGACGACTGAAGCACAGGCCAAGGCAGAGCCCCACTGTGGGCCACGGTCCAGACCCGGAACAGGTTGGGGCACTGAGCCCCGACAGCTGGGCGGGACAGGTCCGGGCTCTGAGAGGGCTGAATCGCTATGCCCAAGGGCCAAACTTCTGGAGCCCGCTGGCTGAACTCCGAGACTGGGCCGGCCTAAGGGGTGAGTCCAAGGGACGGGAGAGGCTAAGATGCCAAGCATCAGTGAGTCACCCAAGTCAGGGTGAAGCTGAGGCCAGGGCCAGCCGGAGGCTAGTAGGTGGGCCGCGCCGCTTGGACCTTCGGCTCTTTGAAGACCTGGAAGTGGAGGGGGCACAAAGGAAGGCATCTTTGGAGTCCCCGTGGGAAGCAGGGTAGCCTAGAGGAAAGAGCCCGGGCCTGCGAGGTGGAGGACGTGGATTCTAATACTGGCTCTGCCACTTGCCTTGGCAAATCACTTAACATTTCTGTGCCAAAGTTTTCTCATCCGTAAAATGGGCAGTCACTACCCATTATCCATCCCCTCACCCTTAAGCTGTGAGCATAATGTGGGACAGGGCCATGTCCAATCAACCAATGGCATCGATCAAGTACTTACTGTGTGCCGAGTGCTGTACTAAGTGCTTGACTGGCCAACCCTGATGTCCGATCTTGTACCTACTCCAGCACTTAGGACAGTGTTTGGCATACAGTATGTGCCTGACAAATACCACAATTATTATTGCTACTAAAATCATATCTCCTCCATGAAGCCCTCTCTGATTAACCTCTCATTTCTTCACCTTCTTCACTCTCCCTTCTGCATCGCCAACACACTTTGGGTCCATACCTCCTATGCACTTTGATACAGCCCCCTCACACCAGAAACACTTATATCCTCATACTTTGCTGTTTCTCTTATCTATGGTTTATTTTAATGTCTGTCTCCTCCACTAGATTGTAAGCTCCTATAGGGCAGGGATCATGTCTACCAACTCTACTGTACTCTCAAGCACTCAGGAGAGTTTTCTGATTTACTGAGCTCCTTGAAGGCAGGGACTGCATTGTTCATTTCTACTGCCCGTTTCCAAGTACCAAAGACAACTGCAGGCATCCAGGACATTGCTAGGGATGAGGAAAGTTGAGAGGAAGAGAGAGAGGCTGGAGTTTGCTAGATTGTGCTGAGGAGCCAGATAGAGAGGTGGGGAAGGAAGGATGGAAGAGGACAAGATGGAAGACATGATAGGGGACAAAGACATAAAGTCCTGTGAATGGTTCCTAGGCACCACCCTGACCAGTTCAAATAGAATTCCATTAAAAGAGTGTACATGACACCATTCAAATAGAAGACTGTACACAATGAGACAGGAATGCCACCATTTATGGTATTTAAGGAGCGCTTACTGTGTGGTAAGCCCTGGGCTAAACACTAGGGTGGATATAAAATAATCTGATTTTGTGACATAGCTTGCCCTAGTGGATGGAGCATGGGCCTACGAGTCAAAAGGACCTGGTTTTAATCCCGGCTCTACCACTTTTCTGGGCCTCGGTTACCTCATCTGTAAAGTGGGGATTAAGACTGTGAGCCCCATATGGGCTATGGACTATCCAATTTGATTAGCTTGTGTCTGGCCCAACACTTAGTACAGTGCCTGGCTCACAGATACCAATAAAAACAAAAGTATGGACATGATCTCCCAATCTAAGGGACCAGAAGCCTATAGACCAGTATGACTGTTTAGATCGATCCATTTCATGTAGAAATTAGTGCAAAGTTCTTTACTTCTTGGGCTGTCTCCTGAATAACAGGCCCAGGATTTCTGTTGAATCTACAGGAAAGCCAGTTGAACTGAAGTCAGAGAACCACAGGACAACTCAAACACTCGTGCTCGGTCTCTGTCAAGACAAGTTTGGTTTTTTAAAGCCTGGGAGTCGGAGGACCTGGGTTCTAATCCCAGCTCCACCACTTGCCTGCTGTGTGACTGGCAAGTTTCAAAATTTCTTTGGGTCTGAGTTCCTTCATCTGTAAAACGGAGATTCGGTAGCTGTTCTCCCTTCTACTTGGACTGCAAGTCACACGTGGGACCTGATTATCTTGTATCTAGTCCAGCGCTTATTACAGTGCTTGGCATATAGCAAGAGCTTAACAAATACCACTGTTATTATTACTGAAGGCTTAACTATCAACATGGGTCTCTACAATTAGCTTGTATTCACCCCAGCACTTAGCACAGTGCCTTGCACATAATAAACACTTAAATACCCTAACTACCTAGGCAAGTTCCTGTTGAGTTCTGGTGCCTGCATAATCAATCACATTCGTGCTTCCAAGGCTGCCTTATCAATTTTTAATATCTTACCTCAGGCCTCCAAGTCAATATATCTACATCATTGACAAAGAAATGCAACCATTTCAGAAGATGAGGTGAAAGAGTCAGAGTGATTAATATTTTATAGAGGAACGGTCAAAGCCTTAGCAGTCAGCATGAACTACAAACATACAGGAAGGGGAAAAAAGAGACTTGAGTTGATCTGATTTGGAATGCCTCTGTAGCCAAAGGGATATTAATAAATGTAATTTATGTCTCCTCATTACCAATGAAACTCTTCACAGGTTTTAAACTCCTCTCAATAAATTTGGAGACAGAGATCATGTTGGATGGAGGTGAAGAGAGCGACAGAAAGAGGACCAAGAATGAACGAGTCTGCACCAGGATTAATCTTTCTATTCAACCTGCCTGCAGAACAATTCTGCATATTAAAAGACAAAACAAAGATGCAAACATTTTCGTACATACTTCGTAATAGGATTTAATAAGCGCTCACTGGGTGCAGAGCACTGTACTAAGTGCTGGGAGAGAACACACAGATGAGAATTAGACATGGTCCCTGTCCCTCAGGGGCGGTCTCACAATCTAAGACTGATAAGGCTTGAGAAGCAGGACCCCAGTTCATTATTAAAATGAATTGTGAATTACTGAATGCTAGGAAAATCACAGACCTCTCCCAGGCCAGAAACACACAATCCAAAGACTCATCTGGGATCTCATCAGAAAGGGAGTACCACCATTAGGAGGAAAGGCCGGATGTGGGGGCAGAGGGGAAGGCTAATTTTGTGAGGCAGGAGGGAGAAAGAGGGGAAGAACTGAGCCTCTGCCTTCTCAGAAGCAATTTGGAATTGAAATTTAATGATAAATGGTTCTCCTGACATACATAAGGCTGAAGAACTACCAACAGAGAGGAATAGTGGCCTAGTGGATAGAGCTTGGACTTGAGAGTAAGGAGGACTTGGGTTCTAATCCCAGCTCCTCCACTTGCCTGCTTTGTGACTCTTCGGGAACTCACTTCACTGGGCCTCAATTCCCTCATCTGTAAAATGGGGATTAAGACTGTGAGCCCCAGGTGGGACATGGACTGTGTTCAACCTGATTAGCTCGTACCTCCCCCAGCACTTAGTACAGTGCCTGGCACACAGTAAACACTTAAATACCACAAAAAAACAATTCAGACATTACTGTCATGACAGTCGCAGGGCTAGGAAGGCAGGCTCTTTGTCTAATAAGCAGTGAAAGACATGTGCTAATTAATATCCCTGTACTATTTCCATTAGGAAGATGTACCAGGCTAGTGAACTGTGGGGGGAGGAGAAAAATGGAGTGCTGAAACCATGGGATGGAGAGGCAGGAAACAGGTCAGCCCAAGGGGAAGTCTTGGATTTCTGTTCTTTTGTTCCCAAGCTGCAGGCTAAAAAAGACTTAATGAAAAGTGCTCAGAGGAAGAGGAGCACGGTGCATTGCAACTAACTAGCTTGTGGGCTCTGGTTACATTCTACATGGAAACCCACCTACCAGTCTCAGGTACCTGTCAGGTTCCCCAGCAACAATAACATCAAACTCTTTCAAGTGACCCAGGCCAGCAGCTGGTTCGCGGAGAGATGCACAAGTCTCTTGGGCAGCAGGGATACAGCATGCCTACTGTCCTTGGATCAAGCCCTTCGACTTCTCAAAACTGTGCAGGGGCTCCCCACTGGCCTCTACATCAACTTAAAACATCGGATCTTGGACTTGACAGTTCTCCACCATCTCCTGCAGGACGGCTGGCATGAACTGTTTTGACCAAGCAAATCTCCCTGCGGTGTCTGTCTTACACTCACTTTGTCCTCTCATGCCTCAACCACTCCTCCCGCCTTGAATCAATCAATCAATGGGATTTACTGAGTGCTTACTGTGTGTAGAGCAATCACTCAATCCATCAGTGGTGTTTACCGAGCGCTTACTGTGTGCAGAGCACTGTGTTAAGCACTTTGGAGAGTACAATACAACAGAGTTGGCAGGCACGTTCCATGCCCACAAGGAGCTTTCGCTCCAGAGGGAGAGGCAGACTTTAAAATAAATTACAGATATACTAAGTGCTTGTGAGTACGACACAATTCTTCCAGCTCTTCTTCCCCAAACCACGGCTCTCTCCCCACCTTCAAAACTCTGTTCAAGATCTGCCTCCTCTAGGAAGCTTTTCTCACCTATTTCCACTTGGTTTCTGTTCCTCCCATCACTTCAGTAACCAACCAATTTGTCCTAGGTCCTCCCTACTGCCTCAGACATATAGTGTGCCTGAGGGTGGTTATTTTATTTTTCCTCCTGTTCAGCTACAGTTAATCACATTATGGCACTTTACAGTGATTCCCCAGAGGCTGTAAAACTCCCTAAAGCCTATGACTAGAACTTCTTCTACCTTCGTAACTCCACATAGGACCTAGCGCTTAGATATTATTACCAACTGTTTGTAGAACAAACATATTCAAGGAAAGAAATTCAAAGACAACAGCACTAAAATAGAGATATGGTACAATTCCACAGGGTATTCAAAGCAAATGAGCCCTTCATCAGTCCCGGTTGTTTTGTAGAAGAAAATCCTCAGAGCCATGTGGCAGTTTTGATGGTGCACATATTGTCCCTCCCTCGGGGAGTGACCTTGTCTCCAATGTCATGCTCACATACGGAAGCCCAGGGCATGCTTGACTTCCTCTCTCCTCTTTGCGTCAGGCCTGACCCAAAGTAAAACAAGAATGGGGCCTGGGGTCTCTCTCCAAACCTCCCTCAATATTGCTGAGCAGTCTGGCTCCGTGTTACAGAATGAGAGGGCTGCTGCATTGTGGCGGCCTCTGACATAGTGGGGCTCCATGCAGAGCACCCCAGAACCTCCAAAATGGCACAGTGGTAGCAGTTCCATCAGCACTGAATAGGTGCTGGGGGAGATAGGCGCTTAGGCTCTGCGATCAGGAGGGTAATCGTCAGAACAAAGCTACACCAAGTTCATCCAAGTGCCAATGTCACAATGTCAGATGTGGACTACTAGGCCAGAAGAACCATTGGTCTGCTTACAGTATCAGCACCTCTTGCGCACTTATAAAGTTTGGGAGGAAGAGAGCAAAGTTAATGGTGTTAGTCGAAGGACCTGATCCATGAGGATAGGTGTTCAGATCAACGAGCAAGTGATTCCACCAAGCACCATGTCTGGCCCCTCCTGGAGTCCAACTTGTAGGGTGGATAGGCCCACTGAGCTGACCCAGAAATGGCCTCTCTTGCATTCTAATATCTTTCCCTTCCTCCATGAAGACAGCAGGTATTGAGGAATACGACCTGCCTGCCTGAGATCATTCTGACCCTTCCAGCATACTGATTATTAGGTTAGCTTCATACAACGCTCTGAAAAGCTCAAGGCAGCTAAGAGGTTCCCAGCCCTTTTAAATTCAAGAGCATTTATGGACATTACACTCCAAAAAACTGAAACTACTGGGCAAACACTGACTCATTTTTATGGGTAGGGGATGTGTAAAATCCCATTTAGCCTAACCCCTCCTCTCCCTCCTATAAGTAAATGGTTCACCAGTAACTTCCATTTCCATATGAAAAACGCCATATGAAAGTAGGTTTTTGCATTTGCTCTAAGAAAATTAAAAGTAAGCACTTAAGAATGCCTTCCTGCATACACCCAGGGAGAGAAGACAAAGTGAAGAATGCAAACTGATATATATTTTTATTTTAGTTCAAAGCCCATTATGACTGATTTTTCATTACAGCATGTTTTTGAAAAAGAGGAACAGCTTTCTAGTGAATGAGCTAATCAGCCTTATACCTGGAAAAGCAAGATCGTTCACACATAGATGATTTCTCCCTCACCAGTCTTCCCTTTCTTCTTTTTCAAGGTGATGCCTTTGGCAGTGATAGCCATCTGCATGGAGGAGGGGGGCGATGGGGACAGCATTTGCAATGCCTGGTCTTATTGACTCGTCCATCAGATTCAGTCTGCCCAAAGCCCAGAATAAATCTCCCGTGATCTCGGTTCTGGGGAGGAGCCAAGGCACACATTTCTCTCTATATCATAGATTTCCTCTCCTCAAGTTTTGAAAAATCGGTGGGCCAATGAGATGACTCTGATGAATGGCTTGGGACAAACACTAACCAGAGTGCATTGCAAGGGGAGGAAACCAAGAAGTCAATGTTCCTCACTGTGGCTCTGCCGCTGTCTCTGGCCTTGAGGAAGTTCATTCTCCATCTCTTTTAGTCTGTAACCTTCTTGTTGGGCAGGGAACATGTCTACCAACTCTGCTGTGCTGTACACTCCCAAGCACTTAATACAGTGCTCTGCACAGAGTAAGTCAATAAATATCACTGACTGACTGACATCTCCAAAATGGGAAAAATATTATGTATCCCTTCCTGTCCTTCAGAGAGGTACTACCTGAAAGTTCTTGGGCAAACTGCTCTACAGGTGAGGGAAAATCTTGTTGGTTATTCCCAGAATTGTAACCACCCCCAAAGGTTTGTAAAAGGGGGAGTCAGTTTTCGACATATATCCCACGAAAACAGGTTCTCAGTCCCGGGGGTGCTGGCAGTTCGACTGTTCAATCATGCCACAAAGGTAAGGGCTTAAGCTACAGCAAACAGCTGTTCTTGAAGACATTTCCGGCATACAGTGTAGGCAGATCCCCACAAGTAGTCTATCACCTAGTGTCAAACCTGGCCCACAAGAGCTCAATGTTCATTGGCCAGTAACTCTGAGGCCCCCTCTGACTTGATGCAATTCTTTGGGCTCTAACTGTTGAAGAGCCTAAGGATGTTCTCTGGATGGGGATGTTGGCCAAGAAAACTGGGGCATAGTGTTTCACATAGCATCGCCATACCAATCAATTACTGGTATTTATTGAGCGCTTACTGGGTCAAAAGCACAGTATTATGGGCTTGGGAGAGTACAACACAAGAGAATTAGTAGGCGTGATCCCTCCCCAAGGAAGGATCTAGATGGGGAGATGGACATTAAAATAAATGACAAGAGAAATGGCAAAGTATAGGGTTATGTACATATGAGGGGCAGATAGTGGGGTGAATATCAAGTGTTTAAGGGGTACAAATCCAAATGCCTAGGTGATGCAGAAGGGAGTATGAGTAGGGGAAATGAGGATTTAGGGAAGGGCTCTTGGAGATGCAGTTTTAGGAGGGTTTTGAAGGTGGGGAGAGAGGTGGTCTGTCATATACCAAAGGGTAAGGAGTTCCAGGCCAGAGGGAGAATACAGACAAGGAGGCAGAGGTGAGATAGACAAAGCTTGAGGTACAGAGAGTAGATTGGTGTTAGAGGAGCGTATTGTGCAGGCTGGGCTGTAGTAGAAGATCAGTTAAGTAAGCTTAGGAGGGAGAGAGCTGACTGAGTGCTTTAAATTCAATGGTAAGGATTTTGTTTGAAGCAGAGGTGGATAGGCAACAACCGAGGACCAGCACGGCCTCATGGAAAGAGCCTGGGCCCGCGAGTCAGGGGACCTGGGATCTACCTCTGCCACTTGCCTTCTGTGTGACCATGGGCAAGTGGCTTAACTTTTCTGGGCCTCAGTTTCCCCATCTCCCTCTTACTTAGATCAGGAGCCCCACGTGGGACAGACACTGAGGAGTTCCCTGACTAAGCCCTCTTTTCCTTATCTTCCACTCCCTTCTGCGTCGCCCTGACTTGCTCCCTTTATTCAACCCCACTCCCAGCCCTACAGCACTTATGTACATATCTGTAATTTATTTATTTATATTAATGTCTGTTTCCCCCTCTAGACTGTAAGCTCACTGTGAGCAGGGAATGTATCTGTTATATTGTACTCTCCCAAGGGCTTAGTACTGTGCTCTGCACACAGACAAACACTCAATAAATGATTGATTGTGTCTAACCTGATTAACATATCTACCCTAGCGCTTAGAACAGTGCTTGACATAAGTAAGCGCTAAACAAATATCAAACAACAATAATAATAATAACTGAAGGTTTTTAAAGGAATCGAGAGACATGATCTGAACTTTTTTTAGAAAAACAATCCAGGGAGCGAAGTATGGACTGGAGTGGGGAGAAACAGGAGGCAGGGAAGTCAGTGAGGAAGCTGATGCCACAGTCACAATCAATCAATCAATCAGTGGCATTTATGGAAGGTTTACTATATGCAGAGAACTGTTCTAAGCACTTGGGAGAGTACAGTACTACAGAGTTGGTCAACCCATTCCCTGCCCATTGTGAGCTTACAGTCCAGAAGATAGGATAATGGTTCATCATAGCAGCAATTTGGATGAAGAGGAAGACAGATTCTAGAGATGCTGTGAAGGGAGAACTGACAGAATCTGATGACAGACTGAATATGGTGAAAGAGAATCAGAGAGTTGAGTAGTGGAAAATGCCCTGGTTATGGGCTTGTGAGACAGGGCAGGTGATGGTGCTATCTAAAGTGATGGAAAAGCCAAGGTGGTTGACAGATCGACGAGTCGAAGATTAGGCCATGATTATGGGCTTGGGAGACAGGGAAGATGGCAGTGTTGACTACAGTGATGGGAAAGTTACGGTGGCTGAATGAGAGTAATGAGTCGAGGGTTGTACCATGGTTTCAGACTTAGGAGGAAGGGAGGATGGTGGGGGGTTGTCTACTGAGAAGGGAAAGTCAGGGTGAGGGGAACAGGTGGTTGAACAGGTGAAGGTCAATGCCATCCCGCATCATCCAGGACTAATTTCAGCTGCCAGGCCTTATGCCAATGGGCCGCAGGAAAGGGAAGAAATGGAGGCACTTAATGCTTTGTGCTTTGAAGAGAGGAAAGAAGGAGAAATCCTTAAAAAGAGAGTGTCCTAATCAGCTTCCTATACACTCAGAACAATTAGTAACCTCATGCAATGTTTCCCTGGAGTCTGGGCACCAGCAGCTTCCCCACAGCTTCCTCTAATTAGTCATGAGTGAATACTTGGTTGGATATCTGCATTGATCTGCATATCAATTTGCAGAGTGTTAAACACATTTGTTTTTGAGGCTTTTCTTCAGCAAGGGGAGTCACATGGGTGGAAGGAAGCTGCGTTTCTTCAGCCCCTCTGCTCTCCCTTGCAAGTAAGACGAGGTGGAGACTTGAGCAGGTGCTCAAAATGTTAGCACTGTGGGTGTTCTGGCTCTGGATCATTTCTGTGTTAGTAGAGGAGGCAACAGGCCCCATGTTCAACAGGAAACTCTTGATGCTCTGCCAAAGTCAGGCTGCCGTGTAAATCCAGGCTCCAATTTCCCAGATAGGTGCTCTGCTCGGCACTGGAAGTCCGAATTCTTGCCCATCTCCCAACCCAGAGCTGATTGGTCTTGCCAGTTTTGAGAATTATTCTGCTAGGCACTTGTCTTATGTCCCATAGAGCACCCACAGTCTCAATGATGCCACTGACATTAGATCAATCGATCAGTCATATTTATTGGGCACTTACTGTGCGCAGAGCACTGTACTAAGTGCTAGGGAGAGTACACCTGAGTTGGTAGACACGTTCCCTGCTCATAATGATCTTACAGTCTAGGGGAACAGATGGTAATAATAATTGTGCTACTTGTTCAGCGCTTGCCCAGTCTTACAGTAGTAATAACTGCGGCATTTATTAAGTGCTTAGTATGTGCCAGGCACCGTACTAAGCGCTGAAGTGGATACAAGCAAATCAGGTTGGACACAGTCCCTGTCCCACATGGGGCTCACAGTCTCAATCCCCCTTTTACAGATGAGGTAACTGAGGCACAGAGAAATGAAGTGACTTGCCCAAGGCCACACCGCAATCAAGTGGCAGAGCCAGGATTAGAACCCATGACCTTCGGCCCATGCTCTATCCACTACGCCACTGTGCCAAGCACTTAGGCTGGGGGGCAAGGGTAGATACAAGACAATCAGGTCAGACTGTTCCTGTCCCAAATGGGGCTCGCAGTCAAAGTAGGAAGGAGAATGGGTATTGACTAATTCCTGGCTCTATCACTCCCCGGAAGGTATTTTGGAGGACAAAGGTCCTGGATTCTCTCCATGAGAAGACAAGGCCTGGAACTAGGGTGCCGAGTGCAGGGACTGACAATGAACCTTGTCTGATATCTAGCCCTAATGTTCTAGGGGCACAGAAATCCCATCGGCAGAAAGCCTGCACCGAAAGAAAAATGGACTAGCCTAATCAGGTATAGGTTTCGCCTGAGTGGGAATCGCACATAAAAGAAAGAGCTCTGACCACAGAGCATTGTGAAACCAGTAATTGGCAATCTCTACACTGTGATCTGTCGATGCTTCGGGTGAAAGAAGCCCCCAAGAGGGGCTATTATTTCTGAGAAGGAACCACTGACGCAAGCCCATGCACACATTCACAATCTCTTTCCCTCTTGGAATCTCATGGCCACATCACTGACTTCCTAGTACCAGTCCCAGAGGCCCTGGAGAGCTTGAGCTCTTGTCCTGCAAAACCAATTTTCTAGAGGAATATTTTCACCATTTACTTTGATAAGCATGAGCAGAGGGAATCCTGCAGAGACAAGGCAGAGGGCAACGCATTTAGTCGGCTGTTCAAACGTGTGCTTTAAATATACACTCTCCAAAAAGAGAAGGCAGAGAGGTATGGAGCCAGAAGCACTGTCTGAATTTTTTTTGACCCAACTGCTGAACACCTCCCGCTTTTTGCAGAAGAGAAAATTAACGAAGTTGCCATCGACAGGCACAGGTTAAGAAAATCTTCCAGGAATGAAACCATTCCATGAGCCAATTACAAAGCCATATGGACATTGAGGCAACATGCTCACATGTTCACTGCACGGGGAAGTAGAAGATGACCCTCACTGCCCAGCTGACTGCTCTGGGGCTAAAACCACCAGGCTATTTTCATTCTCCATGCCTCCGATTCCTGACCGCCAGGAAATATAAATATAGGGATATATAGGGCCAGAATAGAAGAAGTTTGGCTCTTGGGAAAGGGACCTTCTGGTATTTCTTTTTTAAGCTATTTTCATCACTCACTTCCTGAAATCTTGACATGGCAGTGAGAGGTTAGGCTGCCTTGCTTTCTGAACCTTTCTTTGTCTTGTTACAGTGGGGAGAAGTAGCATGGCCTAATGAATACAGCAACGGCCTGGGAGGCAGGAGATCTGGGTTCTAATCCCATCTCTGGCCACTTACCTGCTGTGTGACCTTAGACAAATCACTCACCTCACTTGTGAAATGAGGATTAATACTGTGAGCCCCATATGGAACATGGACTGTGTCTAACTTGATTAGCTTGTACCTACCCCAGCGCTTAGTACAGTGCCTGGCACAAAGCAAGTGCTTAACAAATACTATTGAAAAAAAAAGAGGCCACAGAGGAGAGAAGCCAAATGTGTGCTGCCTCTGGGGCTTCTGGGATCCACAGTGCTTTCGCCTGTTTCGGTCTCTCACCACAATGTCACCGCTTCTGAGCTGAGGGTGAGCAGGGGAGCGTGACCACAGGCATGGGAAGCTGGAAACTCTATGGAATGGGCTGGGGGTTCCCAGGACTTAGCCTTGGAGCAATTGCAGCTCTCCTTAAACTTTACACCCCCACTGTGAAACAACATGAGAGCATCCTCTTGGCCCCACCAGTGAAGCTGGTCACAGTAGGATGGGTTATCAACCCTTCCTGACTTGAAAGAAATGCCTTTATTAACTAATGGAGGAAGTGTGATGCATTCTCCCATAAAATAGCTGGCCAACACATCACACCCCTGCTTTCTCCTCATTAAAATACCCAATAGAGGGCACGTCTCCGCTCAATATTTATGATGGTTTCACCTGACCGGAAATGGAAACGGGACATTTGATAAATGTCTCGAAACCTGGCAGGGTTTTACTGCGGCTTCTCGAAATATTGCCGTGTGCTTTTCGGGAAGGATCATTCTGGATTCTCTTGTCCCCAACGCCCTGACCCCCCTTCCCCACTACCTAAACAGCCCTCAGTGAATGAATTTACCCATTCCTGATGGAACTACTACCACCATATCATGGCATAGGACTGGGCTGTGAAAGTGGGGAAAATGTTAATCAGTCACATCTGGCTCACTGTGGCCCTCGCACCCAACAGTGTCAGAGCAGAGGGCACCAACAGGGCCCTCAACCTAATGTGGCTGCCTGATCGCCGGACCATATTCACTCACTTAAATCCAAAACACAACCCTCTGTGGCAGGAAAAAGCCAAACAGTTTAACAACAGAGCACGGCGGTCAACTTACTCTTTGGTCAGCAGGGGACAGGATTTGAGCAGGAAGCGGGAGAGGCCCGAGTCCTGGAAATAGAGGTCTGGTGGGGCTGTCGGGCTCTTCAGATTCAGGCAGCGGACAATCACGTAGAGGACAGCGGCGACGGCCGCTAGCTTCACCCCATCAAACATGGCAGGCAGCTCGGTGGTCTCCAGCATTTGATCCATCTTGCCCCTGTAGGAGATAAGAGGGACAAGTACAAGGGTGGATGAGAACAAATGTAGAGTTCCCAGCCTGTTGGGGAGGGGATCTGCTTCCATTCTCGTGACAGGAGCAAGGGGGCGGGGAGGAATTTCTAGTGACTAAGAGTAGTGCCAACGAGGCAATATGAGACCATTGCCCCTGCAGAAGAATCAGAGCTTGGCCAAAGCACAGTTGGAATTCCAAGAGCCTCAACCACCTGCTCTGCAATCAGCTTTCCCAACAGCCCTGAGTTCTGCTGGATGAGCCACAAAGGGCTTTTTTTCTCCTGAGCACGCCCCTGGACGTAATCGCCTGGGCAGCTGTCCCGCCGGGAACATTACAAGCACATTTTGGAGAAGGTGAACACATCTAGAAGGGCAGCAGGCAGAAGGAGCAATTTGGTTCTCACTCACAGTTGGCAAAATACACACACTTCTCACACCAAATGCACGGGTGTGTTCACTTCCATTTTCCCAGCTACACTGCCTTTTTCAAAGTGCTGAATTCAATCAATCAATTTATCGAACGCTCACTGTGTGCAGAGGGCTGTACTAAGTCCTTGGGGGAGTAGGATATAACAGACATAGTCCCCAAAATGCAGCAATACTTCCGTTTCCAAGACGAATCAGCGAACAGGCTGAGGAAATTTATTCCCTGGTCATTTCCTCTACTGGTGGTTCTTCTTCTTGCTCTTCTGGGAGGTGATCAGACTCATGGGTCATTTCACGGCTTAACTCTGGGGTTTGGGGAGATGGGGTGAAGCTGGGCTGGGTTTTTCTGGAAGTGGAGGACAAAGGGGAAGGCACCGTTCATCAAAAGACACTGGTGACTGGTGTCCATGAATCTGGGCCAACTGGGCCTGCCATTTTGTCCCCATAAGTGTCTATCCTCCTCCTCTCCTAGACTGTGAGCCCAACTATGAGCCAAGGACTGGATCTGAATCATTATTCTTTTCAGTGCCTCATACGGGAGTGGCATATTGTAAGCATTAATCAAGGCTATTAATGATTGGTACAATGAAATCCAAGAGCCCAGAGACCATAAACACAGAAGCCTGCAACCCTGCCATTAGTAATCCCTCAACAACCTGGTTTTCTAAAGTGGTGTTTGCCCTATCTGAAAAGATGACATCTTTCTTCCTGGTGGTCAGAAAGAAGAACATGTCCCGCCATACCCAAGGACAGGTAGGGAAGAGAGCCCACCCACCGGTCAGCCAACAGTGGGAAGGAGTCTAACATGACTCAGAGCTGAAGCAGTTAAGTCCTTGGGGTTTAGTGACCTTCTCTATCAGTCTAGGTCTAGGGGAGAGTTCATCCTTTCAAAGAACTGATGACGAGAACACTGGGTAATGAAAGGGAGGATGTAGGATTTCAAGATTTCAATACCATGCTATTCCAGACAGAAATGTGGTTGCAGCGACAATAATACATGTGAGTCTCCCCCAAAAAAGAGAAGTAGTGTGGCCTAGTGCAAAGGACACGGTCCTGGGAGGCAGAAGGACTTGGGTTCTAATTCTGGCTCTGCCATTTGTCTGCTGTGTGACCTTGAGCAAGTCACTTCACTTCTTTGGTCCTCAGTTCACTCATTTGCAAAATGAGGATTAAGACTCTGAACCCCATTTGGGACACGGACTGTGTCCAACCTGATTAGCTTGTATCTACCCCAATGCTTAGTACAATGCCTGGCACACTGTAAGCACTTAACAAATATCATAAAAACAAAGACAGAAACCACAAACAAGATGTGTTTTCACTCAGAGGACTCCAGAACAGCCAGGAAAATCAGTCAAAAGGACTGAACAAATAGTCTTGGGGCAGAACTGAATTGTCAAGGTAAAAGCTGCAAACTATATTCAGAATACAAGCCTTGTTCATCCCTCCTGAATGGAGACTCTCACGATACATCAAATCCAGGCCTACATGCCAGGAGGCCTGCCCCGACTGAGCCCCCTCCTTCCTCTCCCCCTCCTCCCCATCCCCACCCCCCCCACCTTACCTCCTTCCCCTCCCCACAGCACCTGTATATATGTATATATGTTTGTATGTATTTATTACTCTATTTTATTTGTACATATTTATTCTATTTATTTTATTTTGCTAATATGTTTTGTTGTGTTGTCTGTCTCCCCCTTCTAGCCTGTGAGCCCGCTGCTGGGTAGGGACCATCTCTATATGTTGCCAACTTGTACTTCCCAAGTGCTTAGTACAGTGCTCTCCACACAGTAAGTGCTTAGTACAGTGCTCTCCACACAGTAAGTGCTCAATAAATATGACAGTGAATGAATGAATGAATCTGGTGTTATGTCCATGAGGCAAGACCAATCCATCAGGGCTCTGGCTATCCAGTAACTGCTTTAAGATAACCCAGTTATTTGATCCCATTCATTTTAGGAGTTTACTTAAAAGTTGGTAAGATCTCAAGCTGGATTTCTCACTTGTGTTAGCTCTCCATTGAAAAATAAGAACAGTAACCGGTCCACCCAAGCCAGATAGCTAGGCAAGATTTAACAACATCAATCAATCAATGGTATTTATAGAGTGCTTGGTGCGTGCAGAGCGCTTGTGAGAGTAAAATATGACAGAGTTGGTAACACGTTCCCTGACCGCAATGAGTTTACACTGAGGATGCTGTGCAAAACAAGGATTTTTATGTTCAGATGGCTGGAGAAAAAGAGCATTCAGAGATCCCTCTCGGCAGCAGAGACAGTAGGAAGGTTTGCAGTGAGTTAACAGAGCTCCCACCTCTGCTCCTCTGTTTGCAGAGCAGAGATTTTTAACAGGCTTTAACTTTTTGTAGAAAGCGCTGCGTCTGTGGTCCACAAAGAAGGCAGAGGATCAGAGGGAAGTGAGGGGTTTGGGTCTCGGAAATGTACCTCTGTATTGGTAATGAAACCTGGGAAGAACGTCCATTAAGAGAAATCGAAATGTTTGGATTCATAAAGGAAGCTGGTTGGTGGGCTTCACTCTGGGGGTTTGCTGTGGGTCAACGCTTCAAAAACCAGAAAAGGTCGCAATAACCGAAAGTCAAATCAGAGAAATGAGATTGGTGGACCAAGGCTAAGAATGATTGTTGAAAGCTTAGGGAGAATAAGGTCTCCTCACTAGCCTGGGAAGAAAGAGGAAGCCGGCTGTGTGAAGTGGAGACACAGGGGAAGAGTCTACGGAAAGCAAAGAGGGGGCCCACATGAGGCACATCTCCTCCAAGAGGCCTTCCTTGACTAAACCCTCCTTTCCTCTTCTCCCACTCCCTTCTGTGTCACCCTGACTTGCTCCCGTTATTCATTCCCCCTTCCATCCCCACAGCACTTATGTACATATCTGTAATTTTATTTATTTATATTACTATCTGCTTCCCCCTCTAAACTGTAAGCTCACTGTGAGCAGGGAATGTGTGTTATATTGTTCTACTGTACTCTCCCAAGTGTTTAGTACAGTGCTCTGCACACACTAAGCACTAAATAAATACGACTGACATAGCAGTTTTGGGAGAAGCAATCCTTGTCTTGGAAGCTGAAGTGAAATGAGTATACTTGTCAAAACACTTCTGTCATTAGACTGCACCTCATCAATCATCAATATTTACTGAGAGCTTACTGTGTGCAGAGCACTGTACTAAGCACTTGGAAGATTACAAGAGAGTTGGTAGACATGTTCACTGTCCACAGAAAACTTAACATCTAGAAGCTCCTGCCCACCAACAGCACTCATCTCCTATAAAAATCAATATAAACCGGGTTTGCCCTGAACATAAGCCCCTCTAGACTCTAAGCTCATTGTGGGCAAGGAACGTGTCTGTTTATTGTTGTATTGTACTTTTCCAAGCACTTAGTACAGTGCTCTGCACATGGTAAGCACTCAATAAATATGATTGAATGAATGAATGAAACCACCTGGGCAAAGTCCAGGCTTCTGCCAGGTTTTGATGACCTTGTTCTACTTTCAGTGCCAAATAGCAAACAATCATAGGGGGTTATTGTACCTTCCTTTCTGCCTCACTAATCTGGGGATGAAAAGAAAAGAAAAATATTTTCCCAGCTCACCTATGTCACCAGTTTCCTGCTACCGAAAACACTCAGTCAGGTCCGAAGGGCAGTCCAGGTCAAGGTTCCTGGTCAGATGCTCCTAAAAGGCAGAGAGTTGACATTAAGATGGACCTAGGAGAGGAGACATACCCGAGCACCTGGCAGTGGGAGAGGAAAATGATGTCGATTAGCTTGCTCGTAGCCCCGATGAGCCACAGTCAGCTCTAATAGATCTCCTCCATCAAAGCCTTTGTGAATTCACTGACAGGCATCGCTGCCCGATTGATTTGCCAGTGGGAAATGGTTCCTGACCCGGCCCATCACACCTATCCTAACAAAGGAAGAGGAATTTTCAGTTCAGAAACTGCAAAGTTTCCCCCAAGCACTGCAACCCAACACCATCTTGAGAAGGGCTGAGCGATTATTTATGGGGGTCACTGTGCGAGTTTTAGGAAGCCGTTGAGGACCGCACACATAAGCTATATAGTGTCCTCAATACCCCCAATTAATCATTATGATGGTTATCATATACATGTTATTTCCACAAAAATTTACAACACATATACATTCTAATAAGCAGAGAATAATAACAACAATAATAATAATTGTGGTATTTGTTAGGCTCTTCCTATGTGCCAAGCACTGTACTAAGCGCCGGGGGAGATAAGAGATAATCAGGCCACACGTGGGGCTCAACCTAAGTAGAAGGGAAAACGGGCATGATATCAAATTTTGCAGATGAGGGAACTGAGGCACAGAGAAGTTAAATGACTTGTCTAAGGTCAAATAGCAGGTAAGTGGTGGAGCTGGGTCTACAACCTAGGCTCTCTGACTCCCAAGCCCATGCTCTTTCCACTAGGACACGCTGGTTCTGATGTCATTATGGCATTCAAAAGATATTGGTTTCTTTTTTTTTATTATTTTGCTAGACCAGTGGTAGGAGGCAACCAAGAGCCATATTTTGCCCTCCACAATATTGAGAGAAACAGAATGAATGAGATTTTTCTGATAGGAGACAGAGTTCTGAAGAGGGAGTCCGGCTCCAACCACATAGTTGTTAGGTGATCTTCGACAAGTCCCTTGAATTAATTGAGGCTTAATTAACTCATTTTGCATGGGGGCGGACGGAACTGGGGAAAGAACTCGGGATAATAATGCTTCTTGACCACTCTGCATTACTCAAGGATATTAAGAGGACCTTAAGTGCTTTCCGGGGCTTAGTCGTAAGGGCTGTATAACACAAGTTACTTCTCCTTGTCTTCCCTCCCAAACCCTGCCCTCTCCCTGACTTTCCCATCACTGTTGACGGCACTAACCATCCTTCCCGTATCACAAGCCCGCAACCTTGGTGTCATCCTTGACTCCGCTCTCTCATTCACCCCTCACATCCAAGCCGTCACCAATACCTGCCTGTCTCACCCCCGCAACATTGCCAAGATCTGCCCTTTCCTCTCCATCCAAACCGCTACCCTGCTCGTTCAAGCTCTCATCCTATCCCGTCTGGACTACTGCATCAGCCTTCTCTCTGATCTCCCATCCTCGTGTCTCTCCCCACTTCAATCCATACTTCATGCTGCTGCCCGGATTATCTTTGTCCAGAAACGCTCTGAGCATGTTACTCCCCTCCTCAAAAATCTCCAGTGGCTACCAATCAATCTGCACATCAGGCAGAAAATCCACACCCTTGGCTTCAAGGCTCTCCATCACCTCGCCCCCTCCTACCTCACCTCCCTTCTCTCCTTCTACAGCCCAGGCCGCATCCTCTGCTCCTCTGCCGCTAATCTCCTCACCATGCCTCGTTCTAGCCTGTCTCACCGTCGACCCCCGGCCCACGTCATCACCCTGGCCTGGAATGCCCTCCCTCTGCCCATCTGTCAAGCTAGCTCTCTTCCTCCATTCAAGGCCCTACTGAGAGCTCACCTCCTCTAGGAGGCCTTCCCAGACTGAGCCCCCTCCTTCCTCTCCCCCTCGTCCTCCTCTCCATCCCCCCGTCTTACCTCCTTCCCTTCCCCACAGCACCTGTATATATGTATATGTTTGTACATATTTATTACTCTATTTATTTATTTATTTTACTTGTACATATCTATTCTATTTATTTTATTTTGTTAATATGTTTGGTTTTGTTCTCTGTCTCCCCCTTCTAGATTGTGAGCCCACTGTTGGGTAGGGACTGTCTCTATATGTTGCCAACTTATACTTTCCAAGCGCTTAGTACAGTGCTCTGCACACAGTAAGCGCTCAATAAATACGATTGATTGATTGATTGATTCTTGTTATGATTAACCTTACCTTAATGACTACCAATGCTAAGCTTGCTTGGGCACCTCGCAGGGCAAGGGATTGGGCAAGACTAAGTGTTAGTGTCCTAGATGCTGCACTTCTAAAATCTGGAGATCCCCGGGTTCAGAAGCTGGAAAGCATTTTCCAGAATAGTTTAAGAACCCTGACAGATGAGGAAAGGGAGGACCCTGAGGGAGGACTGGAGAGTCAAGGCTATGGATGAGCAACTAAAGAGAGCAGGTCCCAGGAGAGCTCAGAAGCCAGGTGAGACATTCCAGAGTGGGAAGCCCTACTCTGTCGGCCTTCCCTGCTGGCTTCCCTCGTCCAGCTTCTCCAGAGACCCTTGGCTGCTCCTCCCCAAAGCTCTCCTGAGCTGTCATTCTCACAGGACCCATTTGCTATTCCTCAGGTGGGAGTGGCAAGGTGAACTGGCCAAAATTTCTGAGGCATGCGCCAGAGTCTCCCAATCCAATCAACATTCTTGCTGCTTTCATATACATGATGAGCCCTCTTGCCCATATACACACTAGAAGACGGACTTAGAAACGATGGTGCTCACTGCCCGGTGAGCAGTATCTAACAGCACAAGGTTTTAGTGAGCGTCAATGACATACACAATTCAGGTCTACAATCATTTCATGTTTCAACCGAGTGAGCAGCTAGGGGGACTCCTACAAAGGGTACCCATATTAGACACCCCCTGAACTCCCTATCATTTTCATCGCCCTGGGAAGAATTACACTGGCAAGGCAACCTAGGCAATTCCAGGCAATTCTGATGGTATTGACACCTGTCTACTTGTTTTGTTTTGTTGTCTGTCTCCCCCTTCTAGACTGTGAGCCCGTTGTTGGGTAGGGACCATCTCTATATGTTGCTGATTTGTACTTCCCAAGCGTTTAGTACAGTGCTCAGCACACAGTAAGCGCTCAATAAATAGGATTGAATGAATGAATGAATGAACCCAGAGATCATCATCAGTGGTATTTACTGAGCGCTTTCAGTGTGCGGAGCACAGCACTATGCACTTGAGAGAGTACAACAGAGTTGGTAGACATGTTCCCTGCTCACGAGGAGCTAAAGTCAATCAATCAATCAATCAAAGGTATTTATTGAGCACTTTCCGTGTGCAGAGCACTGAACTACATGCTTGGAAGAGTACAATACAATGGAGTTGGTGGACACTTTCCCTGCCCACAATAAGCTCACAGTCTAGAGGGGGAGATGGGCATTAATAAATATAAAGACGTTATACTATGTAATAGAACCTGCTTGTGGGCCCCAAATCATCCACGTATGAACTCTGTACTGTATTGCTGTTTAACTGAGGAAGAGAAATGTGTCACTGCATCTGCAACTATCTGACTATTTGGAATTGGTACTGAGGTCAGAGGGATGAATGTGTTGGTAAGATTGGGAAGCAGCTTGGTCTAGAGGATAGAGCAAGGGCCTGGGAGCCAGAAGGACCTGGGTCCTAATCCCAGCTCTGAGACTTGTCTACTATGTGACCTTGGGCAAACCACTTCACTTCTCTGGGCCTCAGTTCTCTCATCTGCAAAATGGGAATTAAGACTAAGTGCCATGTGGGCACAGACTGTGTTCAAACTAATAATCTTGTATCTACTCCAGTACTTAGTACAGTGCCTGGAACACAGTAAGTACTTAAACACCATTAAAAAAAACCCCCCAAATCCAAGATTATGCCTCTTTTTTAAAAAGTCAGACACACAAACAAGAATGGACTAAGCTGAGAAAATGAGAGACAGGGCCTGGGAAAAAAATATGTCCATCAGACTGTACGACTGTGGTATCTTTAAGATTGAAAATTTGACCCTTAGCAGACTCTCCGCATTGGCACCATAGTTCCTTCAGGCTCCTAATCCTCACTGTTGACAGATGCCACATGACAACACCAGGGGTAGATGCAGGAAGGGTTTGGGAACACTTGGAACTTGATGGATCTCATAGTCTTCTAGCCAGGCTGTCACTGTGGAGTCTGACAACCTCCATAGGGATCTCCTTCAACATTTCTAGAAAATCTGAGTGGCAAAAGTGCCAGGAATCATAAGTGTCTGCTTTTATCTATGAAGTCTATGTACATAGACCCAAAGTCACATTAGCTCCTTGTCACTGGAGAGCTTTTGGAAGTTTTGGGCCTCCATTTTATTTCAAATGCTCCCTGCCACTGAATATTAGTGTTCTGGACACTGACCCAGATGAATTACCTTTGTATTTGGTTTCACTCTCTGAACCGCAAGCTCGTGCCGGGCATGGAATGTGACTACCAACTCTGTTGTATTATATTCTCCCAAGCACTTCGTACAGTGCTCTGCACAAAGTAAGTTCTCAACAAATACCACTGATTGGTTACTTTTTTCCTAACCTAAAGACTTCCCGATTATTTTTGTCTCCAATGCTGCTTTCACTACCTAATTTAGCTGTCAAAAGCACATTAAAACACCATCCAACCCTTCATGCCTTTATGCCAATGGCCAAATTTAAATGGAGGTAAAACCAGCTCCCCTGAATTACACCCAAACTGATTGCCATTTGCCCTTTTTCTGGGCTTATGATCCCTTATCCAGTAATAATAATA
This sequence comes from Tachyglossus aculeatus, assembly GCF_015852505.1. Classification (NCBI taxonomy): domain Eukaryota; kingdom Metazoa; phylum Chordata; class Mammalia; order Monotremata; family Tachyglossidae; genus Tachyglossus; species Tachyglossus aculeatus. Next base: position 101,635,888 of record NC_052070.1, read on the forward strand.
ACTATAATAAATACTATGACAATTTTTCCAGTTTGTAGTTTCAGTCCAATGTTGTGAACATCCACATCAGTCTGAAAGATATTTACATGTCTGTTCCGGGTAAGATTCTGAAGGACAGATGAGCTGAATTTGTTTCCTTGGTCTTCATGGTTTTTTTGTTTTGTTTTATTTTTGTTATAATAAATACTCTGTCTTTAATCCTGCTGCTTATTGTACTTGGCTCTCATATCCTCTAGATTCCTACAGATTTTCCAAATCAGCCCACTGCACAACTGGTCTGGAGGTGATACTGACCAGATGAGGTTTAGACTACAAGACTGCAGGTATTGCTCTTGGTGAGTCAGATCAGTAGTCCTTTCAGACCTAGATTTTGTTTTCCACAATGATGCCTAAAGGTGTTTGGAGGCACAGTGTGATCATTGCTCTTGACATACACAATCATCTGTTTCAAGACTCATCGCCTGCCATTCAGTATGTGTTCCACCAATTCCCTAGAAAAAACAGGATATACATGGCCCAGACCTCTTTCCTGGAATGCAATTGGAGGTATGAGGATTGGGGTATTTTTCCCCATTACTAGCTACATCTTTCTTTTATGTCTCTTGCCTTTTAGGTTCAGTTGCTCTCACCTCTACACTGTATGCTCGTTATGGGCAGGGAATGTGCCTGCTAACTCTGTTGTACTGTACTCTCTTCTAGACTGTGAGCCCATTGTTGGGTAGGGATTGTCTCTGTTGCTGAATTGTACTTTTCAAGTGCTCTGCACACAGTAAGTGCTCAATAAATACGACTGAATGAATTTAGTACAGTGCTCTGCAAACGATCTCCCTTATTTATTAAGGATCTTTATTTTTCCAGTCTTTGGATTATGAGCCCTTCAAGGGACCTGGTTTGTGTCGAATTCCCCCCATGTACTCTTTCCCAGCACTTAGTACTGCGCTTTGCACACAGTAAGCAAGCACTTAATAAACACTGTTACTACCATTTTTAAACTTGTCACCTTGTCACACTTTTCAGCTTACGATGTTTCCCTTCACTTCTTCACCCTCAGGAAAGTCATACAGCCTGAAGGTCACAAGAAGAAAATAAAGGTCACTGGTCTTTATGACTGGTCCTCCATAAATGGCCCAGGTCTCTCAGGTACCTAGCTCTCCGGGCAGCCATCTGCAAACAGAGTCCTACAAAATTCTACAAAATCAACATCGGAAAACAGCCGCTGACCTGCACAGTCAGGGGAAACAAGAGTGTTTGTGAACAGACAGCAATACTGACTTCATTTTACTACCATTAAGTTTACCTAGTCATTTACTTCCCTCTTCAGAGCAGTATATTTGCCTGGGTTAGTAATTTGTTTTAATGTATTGCTTGCTGATTTCCCACTACAACCCAGCCCACACACTTTGCTCCTCTAATGACAATCTACTCACTGTACCTTGGTCTCATCTATCTCACCGCTAACTCTTTGCCCAGGTGCCCCTCTGGCCAAGAACTCCCTTCCCTGACAGATCTGACAGACCACCACCCTCCCCACTTTCAAAGACCTATGAAAATTACATCTCCTTCCTCCCCAACTAAGCTCTCATTTCCCCATCTCCCTTTTCCTTCTGCCTCACCTATGCACTTGGATCTGTTCCCTTTAAGCACTTGATATTCACCCCATCCTCGGCCCCAGAGCCCTTATGTACAGTGCTATAATTTCTTTTGATCTCTGTCTTCCACTCTTGACATTACATAAACTCCTAGCAGGCAGGAAACGTGACTACCAATTCTGTTGCACTGCACTCTCCCAAGTGCTTAGTACAGCGCTCTGCACACAGTAAGCGCTCAATAAATATGATTGAGTGAATGAATAGATACCATTGATTGACTGGTGCTAAAAAACTGTAATCATTTGTGCCACAAAACTGGGAACCCCAACTTAAAACTCTTCAGTAGGATTACAAGTCAAATTCAACATGCCTCAGAAAAATGGAGACTTCTTCCTTCAACACACTTTTCAATTATGTTGTACTAAACTCCCCTCAATTCTAAAACAGATATAAACCAACATGGCAGATCATCTTTCTAACACAAATCAGTTAATACAGTCTTCACTTTCAGGGCCAGCTCCAGCCAAAACTAATCTTGAAATACACATCCACTAGGTGTATTATTCATCTAGTAAACATCAGTGGTAGTAGTCAAGGCACCTATTTTTTCTTCTGTCCAGAGAGCTACTGTGGGCTCTGGGCAGTGAACAGGGCCAGACTGATCTTGGCAAGAGGATTCTGGGAGAAGCATGCCTCAGTGTCTTTCACTCCTGCTGAGAGCTTGCCCGGACCCCACAGAGGGGACCTGCCTATAACACAGTCCGGTCATCCAACAGTTGCTACTGAAGTTGGTGCCATTGTATCCCTGGCTTTGGGAGTCCATCTGACCTTTCAGTCCTGATCAAACAGGGGGAAAGGGAGGGGTTCAAAGGGGGCAGCAGGCCACCTTCCCCTCTGTTTTCCTGAACTATTCCCACCATCTGCTCAGGTATCACTTGAACCAAAAGTTGGCCCTGTACTTATATCTGTGCTTTGTCCTAGACCATCAATCGTATTTATTTAATCAATGGTATTTGAGCCCTTACTGAGTCCAGAGCGCTGTAAGCGCTTGGGAGAGTTCGGTGTAACTGAGCTGGTAGACCTGTTCCCTGCCCACAACAAGCTTACAATCTAGAGGCAAAGTCCTATAGAGAGGAAGGACACTCATGGTTAGGGAAAATGGAATCAAATCTTGCTCCTTTCCCTTTTGGGAGCTGTGGAGGTACTACCTTCTGGGTGAGGTGGCCTTTGCTGCTATGGGATTGTGGACACTAGCACAGAGAAGCAGCATGGAAGAGTGGATAGAGCATGGGCCTGGGAGTCAGAAGGTCATGGATTCTAATCCTAGCCCCGCCTCTTTGCTGTGTGACCGTGGGCAAGTCACTCCACTTCTCTGGGACTCAGTTATTTCACCTGCAAAACGACACTTAAGACTTGTGAGCTCCACGTGGGACAGAGACTGTGATTTGCTTGCATCCACCCCAGCACTTAAGTACAGAGCCTGGCACACAGTAGGCACTAACAAATACCACGATTATTGTATTCGGAGAATGCCCCCATGAAAAGAGGGGCAGTGAATGAAGACCAGAAGAAGATGGCTCAGAAAGTCCCACAACTCCCAGCTTTTCTCTTTTCTGAGTCACTGCCTTCGGGGTTGGGAGTGTCTCTGTGCTTGCTGACAGAATACGTTCCAGGGTGTGTACTTGCCTGTCAAGAACTGTGTGTGCAGAACCATTAATTAGATTTCTTTTTGGCCCATTCGTGCCTCACGCCTAGTGTTGAAAGGATTCGATTCTCCTGCAGACGCTTTGCCAAAACCTGACAGTGTTTCCTTGTGCCCTTTTACCTAACAACCCTACCCCCAACTCCATCCTCTTTGCTGGTTTAGGCCAATGTCTGCAATGTCTGCTTGACTAATTTCTTCAAAGCAATCCAATGAAACAAAATACACATGACCTGGGAAACGGAAACAACTGAGATGGGAATGGTTTGTTTGGGAATAACCTGCCAATGACAGGGCCAGCCCGGGTCAGAAGAGAAAGCTATTATTCGGTGGACAGTTTCAGTCCAGGAGTTCACTAGGTATAAAGATGGAGCTCCAACTGGTGGAAAGCTTCCAAAGAGCGTTTGAAAAATGAAAACCTTTAAAGAATGAACTGTTTTTCAACTTTCAATGTGAAGCAAGCTCAGTTTTGAAATGAGGATACTGAAGTTGGGCGGTGAGGGGGTAGTATGGGGGAGTGAAGAAGAGGGGAGAAGCATGAAGAAGAATTAATTTACTGAGAAAAATAACCTGGAGTTGCTTTCGCTTCCTTTTCAGCTTTACAAAGTGTGGTAACTCTAACCTGGGCAAGAACTTTTGTGAGTTGTGCAAATTTACCCATGTAGTAACAATCTGATTTAACTGTGTTCATCCCTGCAGCCATGAAGGCTCACACTCACACACAACAAGCGCTGATTCTGTCACTCAACATCCCATACACGGTCAAAGACGGGACGTAGCTTCTTCAGGGGGGTGGTGTCCGCAGCATTCAAGTGACCAGAATTGTCACTAACCCACAACCTTGCCCGGGAAAGACACCAACCTAAAAATAAATATATCTTGAAAGCTGAGTCACTGGTTTAAAAAATACACTTAATTGAGCACTCTTACACATTGCAACCGAAATAGTAGATGAGACTTCTCAGGCTGACAATCTTGCCACAGAACCAAGTATCTTGGAGAGGAGAGAGAGTGCCGGCTATCTTTTGCTACCTACATTTACGCAAATTTGTTCTCTACCACAAGGAAGCCATTCAATCAATCAATCAATCAATCATATTTATTGAGTGCTTACTGTGTGCAGAGCACTGTACTAAGCACTTGGGAAGTACAAGATGGCAACATATAGAGACAGTCCCTACCCAACAGTGGGCTCACAGTCTAAAAGGGGGAGACAGAGAACAAGACCAAACATACTAACAAAATAAAATAAATAGAATAGATATGTACAAGCAAAATAAATAAATAAATAAATAGAGTAATAAATATGTACAAACATATATACATATATACAAGTGCTGTGGGGAAGGGAAGGAGGTAAGATAGGGGGGATGGAGATGGGGGACGAGGGGGAGAGGGGGAGCCATTCCTTCTCCTTGGGTGGAAAAAGAGAATCAAGAGTGTTTTCTTCCAAAAATATAGGTAATTTTCTAAGCAGGTAACTGGTTTCTAGAATAATAAGGACCACAGCACAGCTTTAAAAAAATGGTCTCCTGCTAAATCATACTAAGAACTGCAAATAGTCATGTCAAAATCCAGCCTCACCCCAAAGCTGCATCTACTCGAAGTTGTTAGCTGGTCAGTGTACATTTACATACCAATTCACACATAAAAATATTTCTGATCAAACATAACAGATTCTCTCTAGCCACTAAAGGAGTACAGTTTTCACAGACAGCGAGGCATCACTGGCTCCTCAAAATTTTGCCACCCTCTTAAGATACCATCAATGCCCAACCAGAAGCACTCAAGCCACTAGATTTCCGGAGATAAGACCAGCTGGCAAAGTTTAACAGACTATCGCCTTTGTCCAATGCCTATATGAGGCTGGCCTGATCCATTTTCAAATTTTACTTTCCACTGACAATACTGGCACCCCGACACCCCAAATGATCTTGGGGCTGGAATGAGGAAGTGTTTGAAAAGCAGTCATCGATCTACTTCGCACTTCCCTACTGAGCCTGCACAAGAATTAGAGAGCAAGTTTACAGTTTGAATCACCATCTTAAGGAAGTCTTGTCTTGTCTTACGCCGTCGAGTCATTTCTGACCCATAGTGACACCACAGACACATCTCTCCCAGAACACCCCACTCTCCATCTGTAATCATTCTGGTAGTGTATCCATAGCATTTTCTTGGTAAAATTTGGAAGTGGTTTATCATTGCTGCCTTCCGCGCAGTAAACTTGAGTCTCCATCCTTGACTCTCTCCTGTGCTGCTGCTGCCTTAGCATGGGTGAGTTTTGACTTGTAGAAGATTGCCTTCCACTCACGAGCCACTGCCCAAGCTAGGAATGGAATGGGTATGCCTCTGCTTGACTCTCCCTCCCTTAGCCGAGACTGGTAGACTACTGGAAACTCTCCAGGTGCGACTCTGAGAGGGGCTCTTAAGGAAAAGCCCACCCCTAAAAAAACTGTTATGGAGAGCTGATGCACTGGTACAAACTTTCAGAAGAGAAGCAGTGTGGTCTATTGGAAAGAGCATGGGCCTGGGAGTCAGAAGAACCTGGGTTCTAATCTGGGTTCTGCCATGTGTCTGCTGTGTGACCTTGGGCAATTCACTTCACTTCTCTGGGCCTCAGTTACCTCATCTGTAAAATGGAGATTAAGACTTGTGAACCCCACGTGGGACAGGGACTGTGTCCAACCTGATTATCCTGAATCTACCCCCAGTGATTAGTACAGTGCCTGGCACATAGTAAACACTTAACCAATACCATTAAGAAAAACAGGACATTTAATGGACCCAAATTTCCAAATAGAATCAGATGGCTAGAAACAGTTCGGCTCCTCAAATGACTTGTAGTTAAAGTAGAAAGAAGCAGAATGCACACTATTTGTGAGGACAAAGATAGGTGGGTGTTCTTCCTGCCAATTCTGAAAGTCGGTGCACCCAGAAGCCCCCTCTCTTGACTTCACTAGAAATCAGCAAGTGGGATGACCAGGTGGGCAGGGCCAGTGGCATTTTCAAGGGTGCTGAGGGTAGTGGTGGTGGAGATGATGGTCACGGAGTCCTTCCAGCCTAGCCCCTTTCTCACTCTCAGACAGTCTGACTCTACTGACTGGGAGTCGGAGGGTCATGGGTTCTACTCCCAGCTCTGCCACTTGTCTGTTGTGTGACCTTGGGCAAGTCTCTTCACTTCTCTGGGCCTCACTTACCTAATCTATAAAATAGGGATTTAGATTGTTGGCCCCTGTGGGACTGGGACTGGGTCCAATCTGATTTACTTGTGTCCACCCCAGCTCTTAGTACAGTGCCTGGCATATAGTAAGCACTTAAATACCACAATTACCATTATTAATTATTGTTATAATTGCACTACGGCTGGCACCCTTTGGAACGTCCATGGGAACTTAACCGGAGTCCCTGACTCCAGCCTGATCGGCAGTGTTATTCGTTTACGGCAGCCAGCTGGGCAGTGAGGTAGGAAAACTGCTGGGGAGGCCATGTATGGAACACAAGGACGGGGGAGGGAGGGCTACATCATTGGTTTGGCCTCAGAAATGAGAACAATGCCGGCTATGACTTGCTGCTTTTGTGGTTCAGTGGAAAGAGCCCGGGCTTTGGAGCTGGAGGTCATGGGTTCAAATACCAGCTCCACCAATTGTCAGCTGTGTGACTTTGGGCAAGTCACTTAACTTCTCTGTGCCTCAGTTACCTCATCTGTAAAATGGGGATTAAGACTGTGAGCCCCCCATGGGACAACCTGATCATCTTGTAACCTCCCCAGCATTTAGAACAGTGCTTTGCACATAGTAAGTGCTTAATAAATGCCATTATTATTATTATTAAAGGGCTTTGAGATCACTCGGTTAAATCAACACCACGTGGCTCATTTGTTGAGAACTTTACAATGTTAAGAACATGGGATTTGGTTCTAAACCTTTGCCGGTTCCTCTTAGGAATGCTTTCGGAACAGCTTTTTCCCAAGTTCCGAAGGGCAGGGCATAGAAGAATGCTTCCCATAAGTTTCAAGAGCTCAAAGGCTGTGCCACAAAATCAAGACTACACATTGATTTTTGTCTTTGTTCACTGTTAAACCGATCATCTCTTCCGAAGTAAAGAAAGACAAAAACTCCTCCCTGAAGGCAAATTTTTCTCTCTTTCCACTGATCCAACACAACCATGAAGTCACCTCCTTCTCTTCTTCCTTCAGAGCTTGCCACAGGGCTTCCTTTGCCTGGAAGCTTATTCTAAGCTCTCTTTAAGCACCAAGACCACATCCCATCACCTACAGGATATTTCCATCACTGCCATAAGACACATCATCGTTAATGGTATTTATAGAGTCCTGTGTGCAGAGTACTGTACACAGCATTTGGGAGAATACAACACAGTCAGTAGACACATTCCCCGCCCGCAATGAGCTTTCATTCTAGAGAAGGCTCTGGACCATGGGCTCTAATAGTTAAATCTGTACAACCCACTCTAGAAGCTCGATAAACATGAAATCACCATAGTCCAGAATGTGGTGGGGTTCAAGAGTAGGATTGATACAGAGCTTTAAATTCCTAGTCTCTGAGGATCTTAGAAAATGAGAAGCAGCAGGACCTAGTAGCTACAGCCCAGGCCTGGGAGTCAGAAGGATTTGGGTCCTCATCTCGGCTCTGCCACTTGTCTGCTAGGTGATCTTGGGCAAGTGTCAGTTAACTTCTCTGTGCCTCAGTCACCTCATCTGTTAAATGGGGACTAAACCTGTGAGTCCCATGTGGGACATGGCCTGCGCCCAAACTGATTAGCTTGTATCTACCCAGCGCCTAGTACAGTGCCTGGCACACAGTAAGCACTTTACAAGTACCATTTTAAAAAATGAGATGGAGTGAACCAAATCTGAACTCACCTTCTTATCTTTTCCACTTCAGTTGACAACACTACCATAAAGCCCTAAACCTTGGCATGATTCTTGACTTCTCCCTCTCTTTCAGCCCCCCATATTCACTCTGTGGCCAAAAACATGACGGTGTCAGGCAATGTACGAAGTGCTGGATAGATACAAGCTAATCAGTTTGGACGCAGGCCAGGTCCCACATAGCGCACAACTTTAGTCCCCATTTTACAGAGGAGGTAAATAAGGCACAGAGAAGTTAACTGACTTCGCCAAGATAACACAGCAGACAAGTGGCAGAGCCAGGATGAGAACTCAAGTCCTTCTGACTCCCAGGCCTTTGCTCTTTCCACTAGGCCATGCTGTGTCTTACTTATCCACTCTCTTCTCTCACTATACCCCTGCTTATATCTTTGTTCCTCTCAGAGCTAACCTAGTCATTGTGTTTACGCTCATCTCTCTGCAGCTGACTTCTTGCTCAAGTTCTTCCCCTTTATGTCCCCACAGGCAACAGCTCTCCTTATCTTGAAAGCCTTTCTGAAACCATACCACCTCCAAGAAGCCTTCCCTAATTAATCTTTAATCTCCCCACTTTATCTCCCCAAGTGCCCTTTCAGACTTGCCACACCACCTAATCCCTTAAGAATGCATCAAGCTCATCACACTTATGTAGGTATCTTAATACTTGATTAGTTCTTCCTCTCTGTAATTTTAAATTCCTGTTTCCAGCCCCCAACTCCTCCCTGCTACACTGTAAGCTCTCGAAGGCAGGGATCATGCCTACTAATTCTATTGTCCTTAGTGCAATGCTCTGCACACAGTAGGCACTCAAATACCACTGAATTATACTCAATTTGCCAAGAAGGGGACCTGTTCCAGTTAGTAAGGTTAATCCATGTAACAGGCTGTTGCAAGACTGAGAATATGGGAAGCGTGAGTTTTGCCACTTGGATCCCCGAGGCCCATCTTAAGCGATGTCAGATGTGCTTTGACATCTGCCATTTTCACATCACACCGACAGCATTCAAAGAAGTATGTACAGTCTGTTCTAAACTCAGTCTGAAGAAAATGCATTTCTCCACCAGCTGCCCAGCTCCTTCAGGGTTCTAAAAACCAGAAATATTCCCATTTTCCTATTTTAGCACCACTCTTGGGGCAGAAACTCCTCTAAATCAAATCCACGACTCATTAAATGTTAAGAGTTCACTCTCTTCACTCACGGTGACCTGGGCCAAGACCTCGGGGATTAAGTCCCTTATCTTCATGCTTCATTTCAGCTGCTGTAGTCCCAGCAGGAGTTCGAAATGCACCCAAGTCCAAGAGGAAAAAGGGGCAAAGTCCCAGGGAAGCAGTGTGGCCTAGTGGGAAGAGGCCCGGGCCTGGGACTCAAAGGACCTGGGTTCTCATCCTGGTTCTGCCACATATCTGTTGGGCAAGTCACTTCACTTCTCTGTGCCTCAGTTCACTCATCTGCAAAATCAGTATTCAACACCTGTTCTCCCTCCCCCTCAGACTGTGAGCCCCATGTGAGACTGGATTATCTTGTATCTACCCCAGCGCTTAGTACAGTCCATGCACATAGTAGGCACTGGGCAAATACCACAGTTATTATGTATATAGTGAGGGGGACAGGACAAGAAGGAGCAATTTCAGAGCCTCATGAGTACTACTTCCTCTGCTTTGGGTGTCCCTTACAGTTCTTTCCCAGTCCCCTTCCCTTTCCAATCTACATCTAACCTCTTGGGGAGGTTATCCACTCCCTCAGCTTCAACCACCCCTTCTACGGCAATGGCTCTCAAATCTCCCTTCCTCACCCCGCCCTCTTTTTTTGCAAATCTCTTATCAATCAATTATATTTATTGAGCGCTTCTTGTGTTCGGAGCACTGTACTAAGTGGTTGGGAGAATACAACAGTATTGGTAGACATGTTTGTTCCCTGCCCACCACGAGCTTACAGTCTAGAGGGATGACAAACATTGACACAAATTATAGATATGTACATAATAATGATGATGGTATTTGTTAAGCACTTACTATGTGCCAAGCACTGTTCTAAGCACTGGATAAGTTCTGCGGAGCTGAGGGTGGGGTGAGTCCCAAGTGTCTCAAGGATACATATCCAAGTTCATTCATTCATTCAATCATATTTATTGAGCACTTACTGTGTGCAGAGCACTGTACTAAGTGCTTGGAAAGTACAATTCAGCAATAAAGATCCAAGTGCATTTCGCCCTATTTCCTCCTGCATCCAGGCTATCCCTACATTCTTTAATGGTATTTGTTAAGTGCTTACTATGTGCCAGTCACTGTATTAAGTGTTGGGGTAGATACTGCTAACCACAGTGGACACAGTCCCTATCTCACACAGTGCTCACTGTTTTAATCCCCATTTTACAGATGAGGGAACTGACAGATGAGAGAAGTGAGGTGACTTGCCCAAGCAGCAGACAAGTGGTGGAGCCGGGATTAGATCACAGTTCTTCCTGATTCCAAGTCCCAGGCTCTATCCACTAAGCCACACTGCTTCTTGAGATATCCTGTTGGCATTTCAGGCTCAATCTGCCCAAAAGTAAACACCTCACCTTCCCTCCTAAATCCACTCCACCTACCTTTCGCACCATAGTTCATCTCTAGACTGTAAGCTTGGTGTGGGTGGGGTATCTGTCCATTCATTGTTATATTGTATTCTCATTCATTCAATCATATTTACTGAGAGCTTACTGAGTGCAGAGCACTGTACTAAGCACTTGGAAAGTACAATTCGGCAGATAGAGACAATGCCTACCCAACAATGGGCTCACAGTCTAGAAAGGGGGAGACAGACAACAAAACAAGTAGACAGGCATCAATAGCATCGAAATAAAGAGAATTATATACACACATCATTAATAAAATAATAAATATGTACAAATATAAACACAAGTGCTGTGGGGCGGGAAGGGAGCAGAGCACAGGGAGGGGTAGGGGTGATGGGGAGGAGAGGAGGAGCAGAGTAAAAGGGGAGTTCAGTCTGGGAAGGCCTCCTGGATGATATGAGCTTTCACTAGGGCTTTGAAGGGGGAAAGTGAGCTAGTTTGGCGGATGTGAGGAGGGAGGGCATTCCAAGCTAGAGGTAGGATGTGGGCCAGGGGTCGACGGCGGGACAGGTGAGAACGAGGCCCAGTGAGGAGGTTAGCGGCGGCAGAGGAGTGGCGTTTGCGGGCTGGGCTGTAGGAGGAGAGAAGAGAGGTGAGCTAGGAGGGGGCGAGGTGATGGAGGGCCTTGAAACCAACAGTGAGGAATTTTTGCTTGACACCAAGGTGACAGGCAACCACTGGAGATTTTTGAGGAGGGGGGTGACATGCCCAGAGCGTTTCTGTAGAAAGAAAATCCAAGCAGCAGAGTGAAGTGTAGACTTAAGTGGTGAGGTTCCCAAGCGTTCAGTACAGCACTGTACTAAGCACTTGGAAAGCACAATTCGGCAGATAGAGACAATGCCTACCCAACAATGGGCTCACAGTCTAGAAAGGGGGAGACAGACAACAAAACAAGTAGACAGGCATCAATAGCATCAAAATAAAGAGAATTATATACACACATCATTAATAGAATAATAAATATGTACAAATATAAACACAAGTGCTGTGGGGCGGGAAGGGAGCAGAGCACAGGGAGGGAGTAGGGGTGATGGGGAGGAGAGAAGGAGCAGAGTAAAAGGGGAGTTCAGTCTGGGAAGGCCTCCTGGATGATATGAGCTTTCACTAGGGCTTTGAAGGGGGAAAGTGAGCTAGTTTGGCGGATGTGAGGAGGGAGGGCATTCCAAGCTAGAGGTAGGATGTGGGCCAGGGGTCGACGGTGGGACAGGTGAGAACGAGGCCCAGTGAGGAGGTTAGCGGCGGCAGAGGAGTGGCGTTTGCGGGCTGGGCTGTAGGAGGAGAGAAGAGAGGTGAGCTAGGAGGGGGCGAGGTGATGGAGGGCCTTGAAACCAACAGTGAGGAATTTTTGCTTGACACCAAGGTGACAGGCAACCACTGGAGATTTTTGAGGAGGGGGGTGACATGCCCAGAGCGTTTCTGTAGGAAGAAAATCCAAGCAGCAGAGTGAAGTATAGACTTAAGTGGTGAGGTTCCCAAGCGTTCAGTACAGCACTTTGTACACAGAAACTCAATAAATTCAACTGAATGAATGAATAGTTGATGACCCCCACCATCCTCACTGTCTCTCAAGCTCCAAAACTAGGCACTATTCTTGAACTCTTCCTCTCATTCAAACCCCACGTTCAGTCTGTCACTAAATCTTGTTGGCTCTTTCTCTACAACACTCCCAGAATCCTTCTCTTCCCCTCTATCCAAACTTTCACCACACTGGCCCGAGCACGTGTCCTAGTCTGGCCTGATTATTGCCTCAGCCTTCTTTCAGAACACCCTGCCTCCAGTCTTTCCCCTCTCAAATCCATACTTCACTTTGCTCCCCAGATTGTTTTTTTTTCTGCAAATAATAATAATAATAATAATAATAATAATAATAATGGCATTTGTTAAGCGCTTGCTATGTGCAAAGCACTGTTTTAAGCGCTGGGGAGGATACAAGGTGATCAGGTTGTCCCACGTGGGACTCACAGTCTTAATCCCCATTTTACAGATGAATGTAAAATGTTTCCCCACTCCTCAAATCTTGCAATGGCTGCCATGCTCCAAAGCAGCAGAAACTCCTGATGACTGGATTTAAGGGGCTCAAATCAGGTCTCTCCCATCTACTTACCCACTCCTGTCCCACTGCCTCCCAGCTCGCACACTTTGGGCCTCATTCCCATCTCTCTGGCTGCCCACCTCTTGCTGAGACCCTCCATTCCCATCTAGAACTTCATCCCCCATCACATCTGGCAGATCAGTGCTCCCCCAGCTTTCAAAGCCCTTCTGAATTCAAATATCCAGGAGGCCTTTTCCAATTCATTTCTCATCTCTCTAAATGCCACTTCAGTACTTCTGTACCACCTAAGCACTTGAGTACTCACCTCCCCACCACCTCCACTGCTTCTGTAACACTTCTGTACTTCTCTTTACACTCTATCACCTTCCCCTTTCTGTAATTTTAGTGCCCAACTCCTTTAAATGGAAAGCCTTTTGATGGCCATGATCTTGTCTACTATTTTTATTGTACTCTCCCAAAAGCTCTACACACAGTAGGTGCTCAACAAATACGATTGATTGATGCTACCTGAAAAGCAGTTCTTTAGGTTATTGTGTTAAACCCTGCGTTGAATGTGACTGCACTGAATAATTTTCAAAACCCTGGTGGAAGACTGATTTTTTTTAATGGTATTTGGTAAGCACCTACTATGTGCCAGGCATTGTACTAAGCTCTGGGGTAGATACAAGATAATCAGGTTGGACACAGTCCCTGTCCCATGTGGGGCTCACAGGGTTGAACCTCAATTTACAGATGAGGGAACTGAGGCCCAGAGAAGTGAAGTGACTTTCCCAAAGTCATACAGCAGACAAGTGGCAGAGCTGGGATTGGAATCCAGGTCCTTCTAACTTCCAGTCTGTGCTCTATCCACTAGGTCACTCTGCTTCCTCTGAGGCCAATATTGGGATTCTTGAGTTATTTTCTCCCGAAGAGTCACCTTCTGAAAACCTGAGACCCCTGCACCCTGTTGCTGCACAGAAAGACCTCTTCTAGAAGAGATGGAGATGAGAACTTTTCACCCTGGTGCTTAGTACAGTGCTCTGTACACAGTAAGTGTTTAATAAATACGACTGAATGAATTTGCTTTAGAGGCTAGCCGAAAACCCAAGGAACCTCCCTCCACCCCCGGAAGGAAAAAGATTGACTGTCTTGGGCAGCATAAACCAATGAGGGAGCAAGATTAGGAGACACACCCAAGTTTATCACTAGAACACCCCATGACACTTCAGCTGATTACACAGATAGTTTGGCAGGGAGGCAGGGGAAAGACTCAGAATTCCTTCTGGCCCTTACCAACCCTTCTGAATTCTGTTGCTTACTTTGTATTTCTCACCCAGGGCTTTATCCTCTTCACCTGACTACCCCACTCTCCTCTACCCTACCATTGGAGAGGCTGGGGAGGATGGTGAAGGAGGAGATCTTAAAGCTAGCACCACTGCTCTCTCATAATGCCCCAACGCCCTTGCATTTATTCTGTACATCCAGATACAGCTAAAGTTGATTATATGTTTATCAGTCTTGCTTCCCTTATTAACATACCCTGAAAACCTATCAAGGGCAGAGACTATATCTAATCTTTACCTCAAGGGCTTAGTACTTCACCCTCCAGGCAATGGACCTAAAATATTTGTGAAATGACTGGAAGGCTTAAAGCTCATTTCCTTCTGAGGCAGTCTGTGGCTAATAGGCATCAGCCACCTAACCAAAGGCAGCATTACAGAAAGCAAAGTACAGCCCTGAACAGTCCTCTGACAGTAGACATCAATATGGATACTTCCCTATGCCTGCCAACTGACTCCCCTCTCTAAAATTTGCCCATGGAAGAGCAGCGCTTATTGTCTAAGCAGAAAATTCTAGCAATCTGGTCTAGACCAATGGAGAGGATTAAAAAAAAGGGGGAATACCTTAAACATGGTCTAATAACATGTTAAGACCTTAAGAACGCAGCATACAGACAGCTTTGCAGACAGGTTAAACGGTGGTTCCAGGGATTAATAAAATCAGAATGCATTCTCCGTTTTCGGATGGATCATCTAGAGCACGTGACCATCCAAGGTCACGGTAAGTGGTATTGAGGTAAGGATCAAGAGAACTAACATCTCCTCCCAAGCCCCCCGCTGCCCAGATAGAAGGACTGATGTACTGGCATATGGCAGTTCCTGTAGAGGCAAGAAGACACATGTTGGAATACAGGTAGTGCTAGGCTTGCACGGTGGCAATTAACAAAAATTTAGCAGAACATGAAATGTGTGGTTGGAAGGACTTTTTTTGAAATCCCAGTATTTGGAACATCATTTGAGTTCACAGGCCAAATCAAGCAGAGTTGTTTAACTGACTAGGCAAAGATATTGCATCTCTGGTTCATCAAAACGGCTTTCCCTGGAAGAAGGAAAAATACAGCCGAGCAGAAGGGGACCTACGAATCAGATATTTCTAAGATGTCAGACTGACCCCAAAGAGGAGCCATCACAGAACAAAAATATAAAAATAACACTTCTGAATATAAAAGGGTATAGAGTAGATCACACTGAATAACCAGAGGGCTACAGCACAGACGTCAATCAAGCAACAGTATTTCTGAGCGCTTACTGTGTGCAGACTGCTGTACTAACTGCTTGGTGGGAGGAGGGGAGGGGGGCACGCAGGGGTACAACAGAGTAGGTCGACACGTTCCCTGCCCAGTAGGAGCTTACAGTCCAAAGCGGGAGACAGAAATTAACATAAATAAATTACAGATATGTACTTAAGTGCTGTGGGGCTATGGGAAGCAGGGTGAATATCATGGACTTAAAGGGTACAGATCCAAGCACATAGGGATCACAGAAGGGAGAGTACGAAAAAAAGAGGGCTTAATCAGGGAAGCCCTCGTAGAGGAGATGTGATTTTAATAAGGGTTTGGATGTGGGGAGAGTGGTGGTCTGTCATATAAAATGTGGGGAGGTAGAATTCCAGGCCTGAAGGAAATGTGGGCAAGGGATTGGTGGTGAGAGACAAAAATCAAGGCACAATGAGTAAGATGCTGTTAGAGAAGTAAAGTGTGCAGGCTGGGTTTTAGTAGGAGAGTAGTGAGGTGAGGTAGGAGGGGGAAAGCTGATTGAATGCTTCAAAGCCGAGGGTAAGAAGTTTCTGGTAGACGGGCAATCACTGGAGGTTCTTGAGGACTGGAGAGACTTGGACTTAACA
The DNA here is from genome assembly GCF_015852505.1 of Tachyglossus aculeatus. Taxonomy (NCBI): domain Eukaryota; kingdom Metazoa; phylum Chordata; class Mammalia; order Monotremata; family Tachyglossidae; genus Tachyglossus; species Tachyglossus aculeatus. The sequence goes on from NC_052070.1 coordinate 101,651,894, forward strand.
GTTTCTTTTAGAGAAATGATCCAGGCAACAGAGTGAAGCACGGACTAGAGAGGGGAGAAACAAGAGGCAGGGAGGTCAACGAGGACACTGATAGAGTAGACAAAGTGGGATGTGATAAGTGCTCGGATCAGGGAGGTAGCAGTTTGGATGGAGAGGAAAGGGTGGATTTTAGCAATGTTAGGATGGTGACAGATTGGATATGTGGGCTGAATGAAAGAGATGAGTTATGGGCTTGTGAAATAGGGAAGGTAATTTTGCTGCCTATGGTGATGGCAAAGTCAGAGGGAGGACAGAGTTTGGGTGGAAAGATGAGGGATTCTGCTTCGAGCATGTTTAGTTTCAGATGTCGGCGGGACATCCCGGTAGAGATGTGCTGAAGGCAGGAGGAAGTGTGAGACTGTGGAAGAGGAGGAGGTCAGGACTGAAGAGGTAAAATGAAGACTCATCAGTGTAGAGATGGTAGTTGAAGTTGTGGGAGCGAATGCGTTCTCCAAGAAAGTGGGTGTAGAGGGAGAATAGGACTGAGCATTGAGGGACACCCAGTGCTAGAGGAGGGCAGGCAGAAGACAAGCCAGAAAAAGAGACTGCCAAGAAGCAACCAGAGAAATAGGAGGAGCACCAGTAGAGGACAGGGTCACAAGTCAAGGTGGACAGTGTTTCAAAGAGAAGGGCATGGTCCACAGTATGGAAGGCAGCTGAGAGGTCAAGGAGGATTAGGAAGGAGTAGAGGCTGTCGGATTTGGCAAGGAGATGGTCACTGGTGACCTTAGAGAAGGTAGTTTCTGTGGAATGAAGTGGGTGCAAGTGGAGGGAATAGATTTTGAGAGAAGGTGGGACGATCTCTTGACATATGAATTTCTACCTATCCCAACTACTATTGGCAAACCAGACTCCTCCGTATGTGGAAAAGGCAAACCCTGATGGCCATCCAAAAATAATTATCTTTTATCGATGAAGGCAAGATGCAAAAGCTCTTTGAGGGCAACGATGATGTTTCTCAGATGTTCTGTACTTACCTCATCAAGGATGCTTAATAAAAAAAGTGTAACTTGATAGGGTACATAACATTTTCAAAACAGAAAGTTGTCAAGAATGTTTTCCCCCTGTAGGGAGACTTCTTCCAAGTTTGCCTATTTGGCAAGGCAAAAATCTTCAACTTAAGTAGCATGATCAATCCCTTAATTTAGCCGATGGGATCTAAATAATTAATAATGATGGTATTTGTTAAGCGCTTACTATGTGCCAAGCACTTTGTTAGATACAAGGTTATCAGGTTGTCCCATGTGGGGCTCACAGTCTTAATCCCCATTTTACAGATGATGTAACTGAGGCACAGGGAATCAATCAATCAATCGTATTTATTGAGCGCTTACTGTGTGCAGAGCACTGTACTAAGCGCTGGAGAAGTATAAGTTGGCAACATAGTTAAGTGACTTGCCCAAAGTCACACAGCTGACAAGTGGCGGAGCCAGGATTAGAACTCACAACCTCTGACTCCTAAGCCCGTGTGCCCATACTGCTAAATAATTAGCAGTAATTTTGTGCACTTCTAGACTGATAAGCAATGAATTGTTTGCCCAAAACTGCCACGGAACAAGGAAATGCGGGGGCCTGAAAATCCTCATTTACAACCAACCAAAATCTTAACATTTTACTCCTGGTGCTGTTAACATTTTGGTGGCAATCCACATCTCCCTTGAGCTGGCACCACAACATTTTTGCTTTGGGCAGGGTTAAAAATCTGTGACATTCAATGATCCCAAATATACACCTTCTCAGTTCTTATGCAGTGAGGATACTGAGCTCAGACTGCCGATTCAAGGCCAGTAAAATGCAATTCAGTGCATACGGGAGAAGGAAGAGATGGTAAACTCATCTGTTAGACCGTACGCTTCTTGAGGGCAGGTATTACGTCTATCAACTCCATTATATTGTACTCTCCCTAGAGCTTGGTCCAGTGGTCGGCACACAGTAAGCGCTCAATACCACCGAACGATTGATCGAAGAGGCTCTACCAGCAGCATGCAGGAAGAGCAGTGGGAAACCATTTTAATTTATAAAATCAAATGATGCAGTTGCCCAGGTTTCACCTCTATCAAAACACAGTCTCTTTTGAACAGTTTAAACCGTGACATAGCATAACTGAACCAGGAAGCTAATTTAATAAACTGAAGTACACATCAAAGGAATCAAAGCAAGAACAGTGCCTGAAGGGGCCTGCTTATTCCCAGTGGATTCAGAATCAACCCCCAAATCTCTGCTCCTTCCTACCACCCCCCACCACCCATTCTCAGATATTTAGCCAATGGGATCTAAATAATTAATAATGATGGTATTTGTTAAGCGGGAATCACCTCATGGGAAGAGAGGATGTCCTGTCCTGTAAGGAACCACAGGCCAACTCAGAAAGCAGCTGTTAGAGGCGAGCAGTTTGCAGGCTATGCTTTCTTGGGCAACAGGATGACATGTGAAATAACTGGAACTAGCATATGAGTGGTACATCAATCAGGTGATGGTATTTGAGTGCATACTATGGTCAGAGCACTGTACTAAGCGCTTGGGAGACTACAACAAAATTAGTGACATGTTCCCTGCCCATAACGAACTTACAGTCCAGGGGGTACATCCATCTCTCCACTTAAGTGCTGGAAAATTGAGTTAAAGAATGGGCAGCGGAAAGCACAGCAGAAAAAGACACATGGGTTGCTGAATTCAGGTCAATCAATCAATCAACTATATTTATTGAGCGCTTACTGTGTGCAGAGGACTGTACTAAGCGCTTGGGAAGTACAAGTCGGCAACACATAGAGACAGTCCCTACCCAACAGCGGGCTCACAGTCTAGAAGGGGGAGACAGAGAACAAAACCAAACATACTAACAAAATAAAATAAATAGAATAGGTATGTACAAGATAAATAAATAGAGTAATAAATATGTACAAACATATATACATATATACAGGTGCTGTGGGGAAGAGAAGGAGGTAAGATGGGGGATGGAGAGGGGGACAAGGGGGAGAGGAAGGAAGGGGCTCAGTCTGGGAAGGCCTCCTGGAGGAGGTGAGCTCTCAGTAGGGCCTTGAAGGGAGGAAGAGAGCTAGCTTGGCGGATGGGCAGAGGGAGGGCATTCCAGGCCCGGGGGATGACATGGGCCGGGGGTCGATGGCGGGACAGGCGAGAACGAGGCACGGTGAGGAGATTGGCGGCAGAGGAGCAGAGGGTGCGGGGTGGGCTGTAGAAGGAGAGAAGGGAGGTGAGGTAGGAGGGGGTGAGGTGATGGAGAGCCTTGAAGCCGAGGGTGAGGAGTTTAGGGATTTGGGCTACACATCGGAAAGAACAACCTGGCTGATAAAGGCTGGGAGGTCACCCAAAGTGTGTATATTTATGGGGTGGAGGGGAGAGGAGAGAGCAGCATGAGAGTTCTGGAGATTTTTCAGAAACAAAGGGTGGCGATCCTTTCTGAAGCAGCTGGGATTTCTGGGGGATGAATTGGTCTTTGACTCCCAATTACCACATGTCCCTGGGCACATCACCTCTCTGCTCCAAAGGGAAGCATCCTATAGGCATGAACAGGTTGACCTAAGGTTACCCTAAGTCCTCAAATGATTGCTGTGAGGTTGAAGAAGGCATCTCAGTAACTCCCAGGCATCTCTCCCTCTAGACTGGAAGCTCATCTGTGGGCAGGGTACATGTCTACCAACTCTGTTCTGCTGTACTCTCCCGGGCACTTAGTACAGTGTTCTGCACAGAGGAAGCACTGGATAAATACTGGTGATTGATTCCCAGCTGGCCTACCCACAGCCACTGGCAGAGTGGCTTGCTGAGACTGGCTGTTGAATTTTTGTTCCGGCTTCCCTTCCGTTCAAGAGGGAAAAACACTTGTCACTGTACATCAGAGCATTTCAGGACCCTCACTGGAAGAGGCTCCCTAAATGCAGTGGGGGGAAGGGGGCGCAAGATAATGCTCACCCCAAAATAGGCAGCCCACAAGGACGTGGATACAATGGACACCCGGATCTGTTGCGCAGACACCTCTAAGGATGTCAGTTTCATAAATATCAATGCCACCAGACAAAAGCTACCTATGGAGTTAGCCTTCATTCAGGGTCAAGAAAAGAAAACCCACAAGCAGGGGAATAAAGCCAGGGGCGCCCGTCCCTAACAAGTTGTTTACCTCTTAGCTGTTTTACCAGGGAGGCAGAACATATAATGAGCACCCTGCCAGCTGCTATTTAATGCAAACACTGCACCCAATTGGGTCACACAAGCCAGCTAGCCGAGACCCTGAGCCGGGTGGTGAGTCATCTTGGTCCATCCCTATGCTTTCTATGGAACATGGTGCCTTAAAGTCTAAGATGTCAAAATGCTAGGGGCGTCATAAACGAGCCGTAAGGACCTCACTATTAGGGAAATTGAGGCAGGGGTAACTTTCCTAAAATTGTGCATCACGCAAGTTCACGTCATGAGTAAATAACCAAAGTGAAAATGAAAGGGCTACACCACAACCATGAGCTTACAGATTAGATTGTGAAAGACTCTTTTTTTGTTTAATGGTACTAGTTAAGCCCTTACTATGTTTCTGGCACTGTACTAAGAGCTGGGGTAGATACAGGGTAATTGGGTTGGAAGCAGCCCCTAACCCAGATCAGGCTCACAGTCTTAATCCCCATTTTACAGATGAGGTAATTGAGGCCCAGGAAAGGGAAGTGACTTGCCCAAGTTCCTACAACAGACAAGTGGCGGAGCTGTGATTAGAATCCAGGTCCTTCTGATTTCCAGCCCTGTGCTTTAATCGAAAAGGCCATGCTGCTTCTCACACTAGATTGGATGATCCTCCAAAGAGCAATCCCTAAAAAGGTTATTTCAGTACCAAGAGAGAAGGAAAACAGACAGTGCTAAGCTGTTGCACCTTGCCTTGGAGTGGTAAAGACTATGGACAAGAGGAACCAACAGGAGGGCACCTGTAGTCTCTGACACACCCATGTGCTCAAGGATGGCTGAGACTGGACAGCACAAAACGAACAGGAACAGGCAGTCCTGCAATAAACCACAGAAGAAACTTTGCAAGGATGAAATTCTGAACATCCCCACCACACAGGCCTGCCGAAAGGAACACGTCTGCTAACTCTGTTGTAATGTACTCTCCCAAGTGCTTAATGCAGTGCTCTACACATGGTAAGTGCTCAATACCACTGATTGATTGATTGAAGATGGAGTCTGCCTTTGCCTAGGATGAGAGAAAGGAGAACTGCCTCAGTTTGACAGAGAGGCTGTTTCTAGGCCTTGCCAGAATGCACAGGTGGAAGGTGGGGCGGACCAAAGAGCCAAAAGAGTAAATGAAAAGGGGAAGATGTTCATTAACGCAGCAGCTGGAAGTCAGCTCGTTAACAGGTGAAGGAGGCTAAAAGCTATAAATATCCCAAAATGGCTGAGGCAAGGAATGATAAATGAAAACCAGCCTCTAAAGAGCCAAAGCAAAGGAGCATGCCAATCCGGGGAAAATGATAACGTTTAGCTGTTGCTCAAATGCAGGTATATCCATTCATGGGAAAAAAAACCCCATCTGACGGGGGTGCCGTATGAAGTCAAAAAATGACAGGCTTCATCATGTTTAAAGGAAACTGTTTGATGAACGCAATGATTCTCAAGCTTGCAAAACCAAAGTGCCGACGCTAGAAAAGGAGAAGGAAAGGAAGCCTTCACCCCCTTGAAAAATACAGAAATAAAATTTAGCTGCCCCAGCTATCTGATCTGCCATTTCTGATCCCTTGTAAAACAAAGGGACAAATACCAAGAAGTATATGAATGCTCAGACCTCGACCAAGCAATAATCATCAGGTCAGTTACACTCAGAGTCAGGCACAGAGACTGGCTTATTTCACCCCTGCACAAATGACCTTTGAATGCAGTGGTTACTTATACCTGGACTTCTGGAAAGCATTCAATACAGGCCTCATAATAATAATTGTGGTACACGTTAAAGGCTTACTGTAGGCCAGACACTGTACTAAGCACATCATGAAATCCAAGCACTTAGTACACTGCTTTGTGCACAGTAAATCCTCAATATTTACAATAGAGTGAATGAAATCATAATCTCAAAAGTCTCACTGATTTAGATTTGAAGGCATCATCTTGAAAACTGATAAGAGGTCTACATAAAAGGCAACGACAGCAGTGAAGCAGCATGACCTAATGGATAGAGCCCGGGCCTGGGAGTCGGAAGGACCTGGGTTCTAAAATCCCTGCTCTACCTTTTGTCTGCCATGTGACCTTGGGCAAGTCACTTCACTTCTCTGTGCCTCAGTTATCTCATCTGTAAAATGTGGATTAAGTCCATGTGGGACAGGGACTGTCCAACTTGGCAACCTTGCATCTTCTCCAGCCCTTAGTACAGTGCCTGGCCCATAGTAAGCACTGATAAATACCATAATAAAAGGTTCGGGGCCAAGGTGAATTTAGAGGAGTGTTGAATAGGCTTTGTTCTTCCCACCACCCTCTACATTTGCTTTTGGTTCTAAATTAGATGGAATCTGGGGTATGATCCAAGTGAATAAAGAATCCCATTTATACGAAAGATTAAATTTGCCTCGGAAGGACACTAACACATCCAAAATCAAAAGCAGAAATACAAGCAGGAAACATTTAATGTGTGGAGAAAACCAGGGAAGAGACACTAATGGGAAGAGACGGAGGTCACGGAGGATGGAGAGGGAAGCTGGAGGATAAGAACAACAAAAAAAACCCTCGCCAAAATGAACAGGAGAGAGGGGATTAAGAGGCAGAAAATGGGAAATCACCCATTTTCCCAAGCACCCAGGAAAAAGTTCCCCATGTAATCTGCGTTGGTTTTCTGCAGGGTCATTCACCCTGAAGCAGCAGAGAGGAAAAACAGACAACAGATGCTTCAAGATTCACGCCCTTGCTCTGTCTGACAGTCCCAAAGCCCACTGACCTTCACAACACAGGACGGTATAAGGCATCTCTCTTCACTCACAGAGAAGATAGGGTTTAAGGCGGGGGGAGATCTGGTTTGTCTTCTGAATCCTTGGATCTTTAATTTAGTTTAAATGAAATGGTACAAGAGCTCAGAGAGCCCCAGTGAACACATCATATTAAACCTGACAGCCTCACAGCCTTATAATGCGTCTCTAGTGAGCCTCGGGTGGGAACCTGGGTTAGGATTTACCTGGATGCCCTAGGGTGCGCCACTAGAACGGAGGAGGGAAGGGCAACCCCCTATTATTGACAAGGGAAAGATGGAGACTGGGGGGGCGGGGGTGGAAATCATCAATCGTATTTATTGAGCGCTTACTGTGTGCAGAGCACTGTACTAAGCGCTTGGGAAGTACAAATTGGCAACATATAGAGACAGTCCCTACCCAACAGTGGGCTCACAGTCTAAAAGGGGGAGACAAAACCAAACATACTACAAAATAAAATAGAATAGATATGTACAAGTAAAATAAATAAATAAATACATAGAGTAATAAATATGTACAAACATATATACATATACACAGGTGCTGTGGGGAAGGGAAGGAGGTAAGGTGGGGGGGATGGAGAGGGGGACGAGGGGGAGAGGAAGGAAGGGGCTCAGTCTGGGAAGGCATAACAGAAGACATGTCCTAGTGGCTAAGGAACCCCTATTTGGGGAGCACAATCCGAATATGCAGCAATCACCCCTTTTTCTTTTTACGATATTTGTTAAGCACCGACTATGTGCCAGGCACTGTACTAAGGACTGGGGTAGATGCAAGTTTATCAGCTTGGGCCCGGTCCCTGTTCCACACGGGGCTGACAGTCTTAATCCCCATTTACAGATGAGGTCACTGAGCCCCAGAGAAGTGAAGCGACTTGTCCAAGGTCACAGTCGGGATTAGAACCCAGATCCTTTGACTCCTCGGCCCGGGCACGCTGCACCCCTGCCTCGCAAGTGACCCCCTAGAAGCATCGCCCCTCCAGGGGAAGCAGCCTGGCACAGTGGCAAGAGCACGGGCTTGGGAGGCAGAGGTCGTGGGTTCTAATCCCGACTCTGCCACTTGTCTGCTGTGTGACCTTGGGCAAGTCACTTCACTTCTCTGGGCTTCGGTTCCCTCATCTGTCTAATGGGGATTGAGACTGTGAGCACCATGTGGGACAGGGACTATATCCAACCTGATTCCCTTGTATCTACCCCAGCGTTTAGAACAATGCTTGGCACACTGTAAGCGCTAAACAAGCGCTATTATTATTATTAAGAGGGCTCGATGGGCCCTCTTGTTAATTCTCCCCATTTACAGATGAGGTCACTGAGCCCCAGAGAAGTGAAGCGACTTGTCCAAGGTCACAGTCGGGATTAGAACCCAGATCCTTTGACTCCTCGGCCCGGGCACGCTGCACCCCTGCCTCGCAAGTGACCCCCTAGAAGCATCGCCCCTCCAGGGGAAGCAGCCTGGCACAGTGGCAAGAGCACGGGCTTGGGAGGCAGAGGTCGTGGGTTCTAATCCCGACTCTGCCACTTGTCTGCTGTGTGACCTTGGGCAAGTCACTTCACTTCTCTGGGCTTCGGTTCCCTCATCTGTCTAATGGGGATTGAGACTGTGAGCACCATGTGGGACAGGGACTATATCCAACCTGATTCCCTTGTATCTACCCCAGCGTTTAGAACAATGCTTGGCACACTGTAAGCGCTAAACAAGCGCTATTATTATTATTAAGAGGGCTCGATGGGCCTACTGGGAAGGGGCTCGCCCTGACGCCCCCACACCCGGAACTCGTGGGTCTCCCGTACCCCGGGGGTGGGGCAGGTGTCAAGCCTGGAGGCCGGCAGGAGGAGGGGGATGGGATGATGGGCAGCCGGGGGATCGGGCTGGGGCCGCGGCCTTACCCGCTCCTTCCCCCGGCTCGGGCTCTGGGTGCGGATCCGGACACGGGTCCGGCTCTTCCGTTGCGGGGGGCGACTCTGCTGGCACTGCCCACCGGAACCCCGACTGGGATCCGCTCCTGCTCCCGCCGCCGCCGCCGCCGCCGGCCCCTCCCTGGCAACGGCCTCCACGCCCCCAGCGACCGCCGCGCGCTCGCCCATTGGCTCCCCTCCCGCCCAGACCTCCTTCCTATTGGCCAAGAGAGCCGCCTATCGCGCTGGGGGGCGGGATTCCGAGCCTAGCCGATCGGAGCTCTTCGAACGTCATCGGCTGGGGGGCGGGGCGCCGAAGAGGCGTGATTGACAGCTCCCCGGCGGCAGGGGGCGGGGCGGGGCGCCGAAGAGGCGTGATTGACAGCGCCCCGGCGGCGGGGGCTGATGGGAAAAGTCAGGACAGGCCCAAGAAACAGGAGCAGCACGTGGCTCAGTGGCCAGAGCCCGGGCTCGGGAGTCACGGGACCTGGGTTCTAATCCCGTCTCTGCCACTTGACTGCTGTGTGATCTTCAGCAAGAGGCTTCACTTCTCTGGGTCTCAGTTCCCTGATCTGAGGGATGAAGGGGATGAAGACTGTGGGCCCCACGTGGACAACATGAATACCATGTGTCTAACCCAGTGCTTAGAACTGTGTTCTGCTTATAGTAAGTGCTTAACAAAGACTATCATTATTATTATTAAGTCACTTAACATCCCTGTCTCAGTTCCCTCATCTGTAAAATGGGGATTAGGACTGTGAGCCTCATGAGGGGCAGCCTGATTACCTTGTATCTACCTCACTGTTTAGAACAGTGCTAAGCACACAGCACTTAATAAATACCATCATTATCTGGAAGTCAGAGGACTTGGGTTCTAATTCTGCCTCTACCAATTGTCTGCAGTGTGACCTTGGGCAAGCCACTTCACTTCTCTGGGCCTGTTACCTCATCTGTACCTCCCAAGCGCTTAGTACAGTGCTCTGCACACAGTAAGCGCTCAATAAATATGATTGAATGAATCTGTAAAATGGGATTAAGATTGTGGGCTTCACTTGGGACAACCTGATTACCATGTATCTACCCCAGCGTTTAGAACAGTGCTTGGCACATAGTAGGTGCTTAACAAATATCATAATTATTATTATTAAGTCACAACTTATCTGGGCCTCAGTTACCTCATCTGTAATATGGGGATTAAGTCTGTGAGCCCCACGTGGGAAAACCTGATTACCATGTATCTACTCCAGCACTTAGAACAGTGCCTGGGCACATAGTAAGCAGCAAATATAATTATTATTCATTCAATCGTATTATTATTAAGTCACTTAACTTCTCTGTATCTCAGTTACCTCATCTGTAAAACAGGGATTAGATCTGTGAGTTTCAAGAGGGACAACCTGATTACCTTGTATCTACCCCAGCACTTTGAAGAGTGCTTGGCACAAAGTATGTGCTTAACAAATATCATTATTATCTGGGAGTCAGAGGACCTGGGTTCTAATCCTACCTCCACCACTTGTCAGCGGTGTAACCTTGGGCAAGTCACTTTGTGGCTAGAGAAGCAGCGTGGCTCAGTGGAATGAGCATGGGCTTGGGAGTCAGAGGTCGTGGGTTCTATTCCCAGCTCTGCCACTTATCAACTTTGTAACTTTGGGCAAGGCACTTAATCCCCATTTTCCAGATGAGGTAACTGAGGCACAGAGAAGACTGTGAGTCCCACATGGGGTAAACTGATTACCTTGTGTCCCCCAGTGCTTAGAACAGTGCTTCGCACATAGTAAGTGCTTAACAAATGCCATCATTATTATTCACTTCTCTGATCCTATCCCGTCTGGACTACTGCATCAGCCCTCTCTCTGATCTCCCATCCTCGTGTCTCTCCCCACTTCAATCCATACTTCATGCTGCTGCCCGGATTGTCTTTGTCCAGAAACGCTCTGGACATGTTACTCCCCTTCTCAAAAATCTCCAGTGGCTACCAATCAATCTGCGCATCAGGCAGAAACTCCTCACCCTGGGCTTTAAGGCTCTCCATCACCTCGCCCCCTCCTACCTCACCTCCCGTCTCTCCTTCTACAGCCCACCCCGCACCCTCCGCTCCTCTGCCGCTAATCTCCTCACTGTACCTCGTTCTCGCCTGTCCCGCCATCGACCCCTGGCCCACATCATCCCCCGGGTCTGGAATGCCCTCCCTCTGCCCATCTGTCAAACTAGCTCTCTTCCTCCCTTCAAGGCCCTACTGAGAGCTCATCTCCTCCAGGAGGCCTTCCCAGACTGAGCCCCTTCCTTCCTGGCCCCCTCGTCCCCCTCTCCATCCTCCCATCTTACCTCCTTCCCTTCCCCACAGCACCTGTATATATGTATATATGTTTGTACATATTTATTACTCTATTTATTTATCTTGTACATATCCATTCTATTTATTTTATTTTGTTAGTATGTTTGGTTTTATTCTCTGTCTCTCCCCTTTTAGACTGTGAGCCCACTGTTGGGTAGGGACTGTCTCTATATGTTGCCAACTTGTACTTCCCAAGCGCTTAATACAGTGCTCTGCACACAGTAAGCGCTCAGTAAATACGATTGATTGATTGATTGATTGGGACTCACCTCATGTGTAATATGGGGATTAAGTCCGTGAGCCTCCTGTGGGGCAGGAACTGGCACAGGCTGTTGACTTGTTTTGATGTGTGTATATCTATAATTCTATTAATTTATATTGATGTCTGTTTACTTGTTTTGATATCTGTCTTCCCCCTTCTAGACTGTAAACCTGATGTGGGCAGGGGTTGTCTCTCCTTATTGCTGAATTATACTTTCCAAGCACTTAGTACAGTGCTCTGCACACAGTAAGTGCTCAATAAATATGACTGAATGAATGAGCACATAGTAAGTGCTTAACAAATACCATTAAAAAAAAAATTAAGAGGAGAAGGGACTGCAGCATAGCCTAATGAAAAGAGCCTGGGCGTCCTAGCTTCAAATCCCAGCTCCCCCCTTGCCTGCTGTGTGGCCTTGGGCAAGGCACTTACCTTCTCTGTGTCTCAGTTTCCTCTTCTGTAAAGTGAGTATTAAATACCTACTCTCCTTTCCTCTTAAGGCTGTTGAGCCCCACATGTGACAGGGACTGTGTTCAACCGTATTATTTTGTATCTATCTCAGTGCTTGGGCTTGCACATAGTAAGCACTCTACAAATTCCACAGTTAATACTATTGCTAGGGTTTGAATGGGGCAGGTAGGGGCTGAGATGAGGGAAGGTAAGGGATGGGCCAGAGATAAAAAAGAAATGGTGGGGGCAGAAGGGGTAGGGCAAGGAGACTGTGGGCAATGTGTCTGCCAACTCTGTTGTATTCATTCATTCGTTCAGTCATTTATTGAGCACTTACACTATACTAAGTGCTTGGAAAGTACAGTTCAGCAACAGAGACAATCCCTGCACACAGTGGGCTCACAGTCTGTAAGGGGGGAAACAGACATCAAAACAAGTAAACAGGCATCAATAGCATCAATATAAGTAAATAGAATTACAGATTCATATACACATCAAAACAAGTAAACAGGCATTAATATAAATAAATAGAATTACTCATTCACTCATTCAATCAATCATATTTATTGAGTGATTACTGTGTGCAGAGCACTATACTAAGTGCTTGAAAAGTACAGTTCAGCAACAGAGACAATCCCTGCTCGCAATGAGCTCACAGTCTATAAGGGGGAGACAGACATAAAATCAAGCAGACGAGCATCAATAGCATCAATTTAAATAAATAGAATTATAGCTATATATATATATATATATACACGTCAAAACAAGTAAAAAGCATTAATATAAATAAACAGAATTATAGATATTTACAAGTGCTGTGGGGCAGGGAGGGGTAGAGCAAAGGGAGCGAGTCAGGGCAATGTGGGGGGAGGGGGCGCTGAGGAAAAGGGGGCTTAGTCTGAGAAGGCCTCTTGGAGGAGGTGAGCCTTCAGTAGGGCTTTGAAGAGGGAGGGAAGCACTCTCCCGAGTGTTTAATGCAGTGCTCTGCACATGTAAAACACTTAAAATACTTAGAGAAGCAGTGAGGCTCAATGGAAAGAGCACAGGCTTGGGAGTCAGAGGTCATGGGTTCAAATCCCAGCTCTGCCAATTGCCAGCTGTGTAACTTTGGGCAAGTCACTTAACTTCTCTGGGCTTCAGTTACCTCATCTGTAAAATGGGGATAAAGACTGTGAGCCCCACATAGGACAATCTGATCTCCTTGTATACTCCCCAGCACTTACAACAGTGCTTTGCACATAGAAAGTGCTTAACAAATGCCATCATCATCATCATTACTAAATATCACTGAATGAATGAATTAGGGGTGGGGTGCCCAGCCAGGTGAGATGGGATGTGGCCAGGAATGCCACGGTATTTGACCCTTCGCCTGTCCACGTGCAGCCTTGTCCTAGTTGGCCTTAGTTTGAGATGATGCCAGCCTTTAGAGGTTGGGCAATGGAGATACAAAAGCCATTACCATTATGTACTTATATGTAATTTATTTATAGTAATGTCTGTCTCTCCCCCTAGACTGTAACTCATTGTGTCGTGGCAGGGAATGTTCTGTTTATTGTTATATTGTATTCTCCCAAGGCCTTAGTACAGTGCTTTGCACACAGTCAGTGCTCAATAAATATGACTGAATGAATGACTGAATAGCACCCCTTTCAGTAACTGATAATGTGGGGGTGGGGGGCGGTTTGGGATGCATTGATCTTCCCCCTTTATTCTGCCCTTGGTGTAAGGTGACCAGAAGTCACCAAGGAGACAATATGGTCATGACTTTGGAAGTTCCATCCTACTACCCACTTTAGACCATGGCAACAACAGCCACAGGGAAAGAGGAAGAGGAGAGGCTGCCCAGCCTTTTCCCTCCTCTAATCAATCAGTGTTATTTACTGAGCACTTACTATGTGCAGAACACTATAGTAAGCACTTGGGAGAGTACAATACAATAGAGGTAGCAGACAGGTTCCCTTCTCGTCTCTTACCCCACCATCAACACTGCAACTGAAATGACTCTTCCTTGGTTTTGCAAGAGCTTCTGGCCCGGCTACATGTGGGTTTCCCGCTCTGCTGGAAACTCCCCAAAACAGAGCTTCATTGGTAAAATGGGGATTAGCATTGGAAGCACATGAACTGTGTCACTCTGATTACCTTCTATCTACCTCAGTGCTTAGTACAGTGCCTGGCACATAGTAAGTGCTTAACAAGTACCAGAAAAAAAAATACCCAGCCCCTTATAAGTTCAGTTAGAATGGCGAAGGAAATGACAGTGGTGGCCGTGGAGGCTGCCGAAGAAAAAAGAAGAGAAGTAGTAATTGTTATATTTGTTCAGTGCTTACCATGTGCCAGGCACTGTACTAAGCGCTGGGGTGGATATGAGCAAATCAGGTTGGACACAGTCGCTTCCCACCTGGGGCTCACAATCTCAATGCCCATTTTACAGTTGAGGTAACTGAGGCCCCCAAGAAGTGAAGTGACTTGCCCAAGGTCACACAACACACAAGTATCCGAGCCAGGATTAGAACCCGTGATCTTCTGACTCCCAGACTCGTGCTCTGGAAGCAGTATGCCACGCTGCTTCTCACTATGCCATGGAATACCCTCTGCCCTATTATTCCACCACTCTGCTGTTGACCACCACTTTCACTGGTGCTGGTGGAGTCCTGCTGGTTGTAGCAGCAGAGGACAGTGATGGCCGTGGTGACTTCTCTGCTTCCCTCCCCACCTCTTACTATACCTTGGTTACCCCAGCCCCTGAAGACCTGACTCCCACCTGTCGTCCTGTAAGGGGACCAGATTCTATCCCCTCTTGCCTTAGAGATGTATCTCAGGTCTAGTTCAGCCTCAAAACCAGCCACAATCCATGGAGTGGTCCCACCCAATCAGTCAATCAATCAATCAATCGTCTTTATTGAACACTTACTATGTGCAGAGCACCGTACTAAGCACTTGGGAAGGTCCAATGCAACAGAATTAGTAAAACAGGTTCCCTACCTGTGACAGGCTTACATTTTAGAGGGAGAGACAGCCCAACCAACCCCAGTGCCCTTCATTTCATACCTCCCTAGGCTGTAATCTCCTTTTGGGGGGAAGATACAATCCCTGCCCTCAAAAAGATTACAATCTAGGGTGGGTGTCAGCAAAAGGTAATTTAGAGATAGGAAGATGAAGAGAATGGAAAAATGGATATGTGGATATCAGTTATCTTGTAATTTATTTTAATGTCTGTCTCTCCATCTAGATTGAAAGCTCCTCGAGAACAGGGATCGTTTCTACTTACTCTATATTATACTTAGTACAGTGCTCTGCACATAATAAATGCTCAATAAACGCTATTGAATGACTGAAGAGAACAAACAGTCCAAGTCCTTTTATCTCTCCGACTGCTCATTCTCAGTCTCTTTCATGGGATCCTCCTCTGCCTCCCACCTCCTAACTGTAGGAGCCTCTCAAGGCTCAGTTCTGGGTCCCCTTCTATTCTCCATCCCCTTGGAGAACTCATTTGCTCCCAAGGCTTCAACTACCACCTCTGTGCGGATGATTCCCAAATCTGCCTCTCCAACCCTGATTTTTCTCCTTCTCTGCAGACTCATACTTCCTCTTTCCTTCAGGACACCTCTACTTGGATGTCCTGCTGACTTAACCTGTCCTAAACAGAACTCCTCATATTCCCACCCTAAACTCTGTTTCTCCCCGTGACTTTCCCATCACTGTAGATGGCACCACCATCCTCTCTGGCTCTTATGGCTGTAACCTTGGCAATATCCTTGAACCATTTCTCTCATTCAGCCCATATATGCAATCCATCACCAGATCACATCGCTAAAATCCACACCTTCCTCTCCGTCCAAACTGCTACCCCGCTGAACCAAGCACTTATCCTATCCTGTCTTGACTACTGAATCAGCCTCCTTCCTGATTTCCCTGCCTCTTATCTCTCCTCACTCCAGTCCATACTTCACTCTGCTGCTTGGATCATTTTTCTACAAAAAACATTCAGTCTGTGTTTCCCCACTTCTCAAGAACCTCCAGTGATTGCCCATCCACTTCCCCATCAAACAGAAATTCATTTCAATAATAATAATAATAATGATGATGATATTTTTTAAGTGCTTACTATGTACCAAGCAAGTGCTGAGGTAGATACAAGGCAATCAGGTTGTCCTGATTACAGCGTGAAGCAGCGTGGCTCAATGGAAAGAGCACAGGCTTTGGAGTCAGAGGCCATGGGTTCAAATCCTGGCTCCGCCAATTGTCAGCTGTGTGACTTTGGGCAAGTCACATTACTTCTCTGGGCCTCAGTTACCTCATCTGTAAAATGGGGATTAAGACTGTGAGCCCCCCATGGGATAACCTGATCACCTTGTAACCTCCCCAGGGCTTAGAACAGTGCTTTGCACATAGTAAGTGCTTAAAAAATGTCATTATTATTATTATTCCCACGCGAGGCTCACAGTCTTAATCCTTATTTTACAGATGAGGTAACTGAGGCACAGAGAAATTTAGTGACTTGCCCAAAGTCAAACAGCTGACAAGTGGCAGAGCCAGAACTCGTCTATCTTGCCACTGACCGCTCGCCCCCATCCTGCCTCTGGCCTGGAACTCCCTTGATCTTCATAACCGACAGTGCATCACACTCCTTACCTTCAAAGCCTTATTAAAATCCCATCTCCACTAGGTCTTCCCTGATTAAGCTCTCATTTCCCCTACTCCCTTTCCCTTCTGCAGCACACACCCTTTCTTCACCCCTCCCTTGGGCTCCCAGCACTTATGTACATATCTATAATTCATTTTCATGCCTCCCTCTCGACTATAAGCACCTTGTAGGCAAGGAACATGTCTACACACTCCGTTGTACTGAACTTTCCCAAGAGCTTCTGCACACTGTAAGCACTTGATAAGTTCTTATTTTAATGGTATTTGCTAAGCGCTTGCTATGTTCCAGGCACATAAACACTGGGGTAGCTACAAGTTAATCGGGTGAACACAGCTCATGTCCCTTATGGGGCTCACAGTCTTAATCCCCATTTTACAGATGAGGTAACTGAGGCCCAGAGAAGTGAAGTGAGTTGCTGAAGGTCACAGAGCAGACAAGTGGTCCAGCAGGATTAGAAGGCAGGTCCTTCTGACTCCTGGGCCCCTATTCTATCCACTAGCTCATGCTGCTTATCAATTAGTACAACCAAATGATTGATTATTGGGAGAAGAGAGTGGAAACATGATAGGGAGTGAGCTGGTAGCCCACTCTTGCACCTGCTGCTACAGGTGGGGTCCCCATCAGATCGGGGTTTGCCTGTTTGGTTTTTTTACAAGCCTGTCATTAAAAACTTGCTCCTCTAATTCAAAAAATCTGTGCATCCTTTTTCCTTGTCCCTGCTGAGATTCCAGCTTCTGATATAGAAGACATGTCTCCAGAACTCAGGGAAAACTCAAATGACCCTGAAACTTTGATTTTTAAATGGGTTGTGGTTTCCCAGCATTTGTTTTTATCTGGGATCTTTTTGTTTTGTTTTGTTTTGTTTTGTCCTTTGGATCCTGAGCTGTAATTTCCTTGTCACTGGGACTTTAAATGGGACTGCTTCTTTGCCTTACTCATGGCTGAGTAGATTTTTTGAAAACAGCCCTGGCCCAATCTCAGTCAGCCCTTCCACTGTTTGTGTTGGGAGACAGAGGGAGCTGGATAAGTGAGGCAGGGCAGAGAGCAGCTTGCAAACCTGACTCAGAGCCATGGAAGGGGTTGTGGGCAGTGGAAACCAGAGGAGCTCGCCATTCCAAGAATCCTTCTTCCCACTGAAGGGAATTTCACCTAAGCATCCCAGACAGGGACATGGGAGGATGCTCTCAGTCACCCAAAACCTAGTAGTGACAAAGACCCCAGAATGAGGAACAGCATGGGGTAGTAGTTAGAGCATAGACCTGGGACTCAGAAGGGCCTGCCTTCTAATTCTGGCTTGCCACTTATCTTCTCTGTGACCTTGGGCGAGTCACTTCACTTCTCTGGGCCTCAGTTACCATCTCTGTAAAATGGGGATTAAGACCGTGAGCTCCATGTGTGACATGGACTCTGTCAAACATAATAAGCTTATATGTACCCCAGTGCTTTGTACGGTTCCTGGCATGTAGTAGGCGCTTGACAAATACCATAAGAATAAATGAGGAGGATACTGAAAGGAAGAAAGGTTTTTTATACTATCAATCACCTTCTGATTTTTCCCCATGATGATGATGATAATAATAATAATTGTGGGATTTCCTAAGAGCTTACTATGTGCCAAGCACTGTACTAAGCACTGGAGTAGATACAAGATAATCAGCTCTCACTTAGGGCCCACAGCCTAAGTAGGAGGGAGAACAGGGATTGAACCCCCATTTCAAAGATGAGGGAAATGAGGCAAAGAGACTTTAAGTGGCTTACCTAAAGTCACATAGCTGGCAAGTGGTGGATATGAGACTAGTACCCCGATGGAAAGAACCTTTTCCTCTAAGCATCCTGTTTCCCTCTGCTTCTCTGCCAGAGACTTTAGTGAGGGAGAGGGGAAAGTTTTGATGAATTCTCTCCTCCCAGATCTTGGATCTGCTAGTGGCAATCCAGGGGAGCTGGGAGGTTGGCAGAGAAGCAGTGTGGCCTAGTAGATAGAGCACGGACCTGGGAGTCAGAGGGCCTGGGTTTTACTCTCTGCTCCGCCACTTATCTGCCACGTGACCTTGGGTAAATCACTTAACTTTTCTGTACCTCAGTTTCCTCTCCTATAAAATGGGGATTCAGTCCTACTCCCTCCTATCTAGACTGTGAGCCCCATGAGGGACAGGAGCTGTGTCCAAATTAATAACCTGGTATCTACCCCAGCGTTTAGAAACAGTGCCTGGCATATAGCACTTCACAAATACCATTATTATCATTATTATTATTAGCATTAAAGAGGGCTGAGGAAGGCACTAACCTGCTTCACTTCCTAGGATAATTTTAACCCCATCTGTTTCCTGAAGCAGAATTGGCAGACTCATCTGAAATTCCTACTGGCCTTACTGGGCATTGCTGGGAAGGAAGGGATGTTCAGGGCTAAGAGATAACCTCCAGTTTGGCTCAACTGATTATATTTATTCAGTGTTCACTGTACTGAGCACTTGGGAGAACCCTAGCCCTCAAGGGGCTTACTATTTAGTGGCCCCTCCTGACTCATGATTTGGCAACACTTGATCCTCTAGTCTCATGATGCAATTTCCACAGTGGCAGGTTTCTGACCACTTTATAGGCCTTAAAGATGTTGACAGATTCTTCTTCATTCATGGCCTAGTGCATAAAGCATGGACCTGGGAGTCAGAGGACTTGGGTTCTAATCTTGGCATCACTACCTGTCTCCTGTGTGAACGTCACGTCACTTCTCTATGCCTCAGTTCCCTCATCTGTAAAATGGGGATTAAGATTGTGAACCCCATGTGGGACAAGGGCTGTGTCCAGCCTGATAATCTTGTATCAACCCCAGTGTTTAGTACAGTGTCTGGCATATGCTTAAGAAATACCATTAAAAAAAACTTCTTAGATGCCTATCCTGCTAATATCTCAGCCTTCGTGAGAAATATTTTCTATTTATCCATAGTATTAAGCATCTATAGTGCTTACAACACTGTATTAAATGCTTGGGAATAATAATAATAATGGCATTTGTTAAGTGCTTACTATGTGCCAAGCACTGTAATAATAATAATAATAATAATGGCATTTGTTAAGTGCTTACTATGTGCCAAGCACTGTCCTAAACGCTTGTCACCTGTCACCCGGGGATGGATTCATTCGGTAATCAGTGGAGAGAGAGAGAGAGAGAGAGAGAGAGAGAGAGAGAGAGGCTGGGGACAGAAAACCTGAGTTTTATATAAAATTTATTCTGTGAGGTGAATTGAATTATTTAATGGTTTAGGCACAATGAATTGAACTTCCCTTTCGGGAGGAATGTGATTAATTAGTAATATTAGAGCTTCCCTAATGGGAGGAACACACTTATACATTACTCGTGCATGGCAGAACCCCCAGGTCCCACCCAGGCGGAATTCCCTTACAGTTTGTTTGTATGCGGTGGGGCAGCTAGCTCCCACCCATGTGCACTTCCCACTCGGGAGGAATCCACTTGATTTACACACCTGTGGGGAAGCCCCTAGCTCCCACCTACGAGTATTTTCCACTTGGGAGGAATCTATTCATTCGTTCCATACCCATGGCAGAGTGCCTGGCTTCCAGCCCCACAAGCGTTCAGTGGGACGAGACCCTCATCCATCCATCCCATGGCTCCTCACTTGGTGCAGGCAGAGCGGGCTTCTCACCTCTGAACAGAGGCGCCCTGCAGCCATCTGCTGCAAATCTCGATCCTCTGCACAGAGGGCCAGAGGCTGCAAGTATTTATCACCTGTGCTCCTAGGCCATTCCAGCTTCCAGCCTCAGTTTATCCAATCTTGGCCCTCCCCCCTCCTCCATACCTAATTTGATTGTCAAGGGGGACACCTTATGTATTCCCGGCTTGGTCTGTCAGTCTAGCAGTTTTGGTTGTGGCGGCAGAATCCCCCCTCTCTTCCGAGTTCCGCCTGCTGGTTCAGGCGGCCATGAGATAGCATTTGACCTGGAGGTGGCTGGTACCCCTGGGTCACCTTGGGACAGCACTACACTGGAATAGGTACAAGATAATCAGGTCCCAAATGGGGCTCACAGTCTAAGGGGGAGGGAGAACAGGTATTGAATTCCCATCTTGCAGATGAGGGAGTTTAGGTACAAAGTTAAGTGACTTATCCAAGGTCACATAACAGACAAGTGGCAGAGCCAGGCTTAGAACCCAGGGCCTCTGACTCCCAGGCCCATAGTCTTTCCACTAGGTCACACTGCTCCTTGGCAGAGTAAAATAGAGCAAATAGACATATTCCCTGCCCATGAGGAACTCACAAATGGCAGGGGAGCCAGACATTAAAATAATTTACAGACAGAAGAAGGAAGGGATATGACCTGGGAATAATCGGGGAAGGCCTCCTGGAGATTTCAGAAGGGCTTTGAAGATGGGAAGAGCTGTGGGCTGTCTGATATGAAGCGGGGCTGGGTGGGGGGGTGAGGGGGGAAGGGCATGAGAAATAGGTCAGCCATAGGAGAGGCAAGGACCAGGCACACTCAGTAGTTCATTTTGAGGGAAACAAAGAGTGTGAGCTGGGTTGTAATGGGAGACAAGAGTAGATTGTTAGTTGGAAAATTGCTGATAGAGTTACCTAAAGCCAGTTGTCAGGAGTTTCTGCTTGAGGTGGAGAGGAATGGGCAGTATTTTGGAGGTTTTTGATCAGTGGGAAGACATATCCAGAATGATGTTTTAGAAAAATGTTCTAGCAAAACTGGTGAAATAGCATTTTTCTTTGTTCCATGCATACTTAAACAGTGTTGGCTCCAGCGATCTCCAAGTTACTGTTTGGAAAATGTAGAAAATGTAGAAAATACTAAAGAAATGCATAGGATGATAATTCAGAGCAAAATGGAATACATTCCATTCCAGATATACAGGAGTCAGTAGGGTCGAAAGATAGTTTATTTGATGCCTAAGCTGGTCTCCAACCTGAAAGCAGCATGGCCTAGTGGAAAGAGCACAGGGTTGGGAGGCAGAAGACCTGGATTCTAATCCCAGTTCTGGCCACATACCTGCTGTGTGACCTTGGGCAAGCCACTTAACTTCTTAGTGGCCTCTCCTGACTCATGACTTGGCAACCCTTGATCCTCTAGTCTCACACTGCAGTTTCCACAGTGGCAAGTTTCTGACTTCTTTATGGGCCTTAAAGATGCTGACAGATTTTTCTTCATGCATGGCCTAGTGGATACAAGCACGGACCTGGGAGTCAGAGGACTTGGGTTCTAATCCCGGCACCAGTACGTGTCTGCTGAGTGACCTTGGGTAAGTCACTTCGCTTTTCTGTGACTCAGTTCCCTCATCTGTAAAATGGGGATTTGATTGTCGTTCTCTCTCTCCCTTATTAGACTCTGAGCCCCATGTGGTACAAGGACTGTATCTGGCCTGTTAATCCCATATCTACCTCCAGAGTTTAGTAGCGTATTTAGCACATAGTAAGCACTTAAAAAATTCCCTAATTATTATTATGTTGTCTCCAGATAAGAGAAATTCTTGTTGACAAGGAGGT
Source organism: Tachyglossus aculeatus (assembly GCF_015852505.1). NCBI lineage: Eukaryota > Metazoa > Chordata > Mammalia > Monotremata > Tachyglossidae > Tachyglossus > Tachyglossus aculeatus. The sequence continues at coordinate 101,673,962 of NC_052070.1, forward strand.
GCCAGAGAGTTAGACGATTTGAGTTCTAATCCCAGTTACACTACTTGCCTTCTGTGTGACCTTTGGCAAGTCACTTCACTTCTCTGTGTCTCACTTTCCTCGGCTGTAAAGTGTGAACTCAATACCAATTCTCCCCTCTACTTAGACTGTGAGCCCCATGTGCGATAGGTACTGTGTCCAACCTGATTAAATTGTATCTATCTCGGGGCTCAGAACAGTCCTTGACACATAGTAAGTGCTAGCATTAAAAAAAAAAACTGGGGAGACTGTAAATCCCAGTAGGTAGTGGTGTCACCTGGGTAAACTTCATTCCTTTTTTTTATAGTATTTGTTCAGTGCTTACTATGAGTCAGGCACTGTACTAAGGACCAGGGAAGATACGAACTGATCAAGTTGGACACAGTTCCTTTCATTCATTCATTCATTCATTTAATCGTATTTATTGAGCGCTTACTATGTGCAGAGCACTGTACTAAGTGCTTGGTAAGTACAATTCAGCAACAAATAGAGACAATCCCTGTCCACAATGGGCTCACATGGGGCTCACAGTCTTTATCCCCATTTTGCAGATGAGGTAACTGAGGCCCAGAGAAGTGAAGTGACTTGCCCAAGATCACACAGAAGAGAAAGTGGCAGGGCCAGAATTTGAATCCAGTTCCTTCTGACTCCTGGGCCCGTGCTCTATCCACTGGACCATTCTGCTTCTTGTGCTCTTTGTTATTTGAAAATGGGTAGCCAAATCACTCTTGGATGGAGGCCACTTCTGGGCACTGAAACTCTAGGACAAAAGACTACTCCTGACTCTTTAAGCTGGGCATGCAGATCATCTAAGCCTCTCAAAAGAGGCCCTGGAAAGCTCCCCTCTGATGGACAAGGTAGATAGCAGCTCCAATCTTAGAAACTGATGCAGTGGGAAGTGCCAGAGATAGGGATAAGTTAAAGTTGAACCCCTCCCATCCCAAGCACCTTCTTTTCAGTCCCAGCCATTTTCCCTAATCAAAATTCAGTCTGGGACCCCTCTTACAAGAAAGAAATAGACTCTTCATAGAGCCCATGTAGCCAAAGGCTGTTGCCATGTCTAGACATACTCTACAGGGTATAACCTACCCCCCATAGGTGTGTGGAAAGGAGAGGTGATCCTGAAAGACATCAGAGACCCCCTAATATTGTTTATCCTACTGCACAGTGCCCTGGTAAGTCACAGCAGAAAAATCCCCTCTTAGATCTCAAGCCTGTTCCCTACTCTGTTTATTTGTCGGGAAAACTCCCCAAGTGCTGTAATCTCCAAAGAATCCAGCCTCATTTTCCAAAGTACAGCCGCTCTGGACAGATGACTAATTCAGCCGGTCCGGGTCACCATGAGAACGGGAACTCGGCGTGCGGACACAGAAGGGAAATGATAAACTGAAAAGCCTCAGAATTAAAAACAAGCTTCATATTCCCACCCTCAGTCTTTGGGCCCTGAGAGCTCTCAGTGCCAGGATTTAAGTGGTTCTTTCCATAGAAGCCTTGGATTCCTTGGGAGGCATCTGAGCCTGGCTCTTTGGCTGTAATAATAACAATGATAATTATAGTATTTGCTAAGTGTTTATTATGTGCCATGCAAGCAAATCAGGTTAGACACTGTCCCTGTCCCGCATGGGGCTCACAGTCTCAATCCCCATTTTACTGATGACGTAACTAAGGCCCAGAGAAGCAAAGTGACTTGCCCAAGGTCACACAGCAGACAAGTGACGGAGCTAGGATTAGGACCCAGGACCTTCTGACTGCCAGTCTCATGCTCTACACCACGCTGCTTCTCTCGGAAGGGACCCGACGCTCTATGCTGGCCTGAGGAGGGAGCAACTGGAAGGCAGGGCTCAGAGGAGGGGCAGGGTGGTTGAGTGGACTGGAGCAGAAGGAGGTGGAGGTGGGGTAAGTAGTCTAATAAATAATAATAGTCTAATAAATAAATAACATAAGAACGGTAGCATCCATGAAAGGCTTATGCTGTGCTAGGCACTGGACTAAGCGCTAGGGTAGATACAAGATCATCAGCTTGGAGTCCCTCCTTGCGAGACCCTTACCTGAATCTGAAGATGCCTTGCTGTTTCCCCAACCTGCATCACCTCACAGATCAATCAATCAATCGTATTTATTGAGTGCTTACTGTGTGCAGAGGACTGTACTAAGCGCTTGGGAAGTACAAGTTGGCAACATATAGAGACAGTCCCTACCCAACAGTGGGCTCACAGTCTAAAAGGGGGAGACAGAGAACGAAACCAAACATATTAACAAAATAAAATAAATAGAATAGATATGTACAAGTAAAATAAATAAATAAATAGAGTAATAAATATGTATAAACATATATACATATATACAGGTGCTGTGGGGAAGGGAAGCAGATAAGATGGGGGATGGAGAGGGGGACAAGGGGGAGAGGAAGGAGGGGGCTCAGTCTGGGAAGGCCTCCTGGAGGAGGTGAGCTCTCAGTATGGCCTTGAAGGGAGGAAGAGAGCTAGCTTGGCGGATGTTGGGAGGGAGGGCATTCCAGGCCCGGGGGATGACGTGGGCCGGGGGTCGATGGCGGGACAGGTGAGAACAAGGCACGGTGAGGAGATTAGCGGCAGAGGAGCGGAGGGTGTGGGCTTGGATGTAGAAGGAGAGAAGGGAGGTGAGGCAGGAGGGCGCGAGGCGATGGAGAGCCTTGAAGCCGAGGGTGAGGAGTTTCTGCCTGATGCCTAATGCCTGATGCCTGATCTCCCCATCAGCTCAGGAAACCGGTCCCTCTAGACTGTAAGCTTGCTGAGACCAAGGAAAGTGTCTAGTAACTTTGTTGCATTGTGTTCTCCCAAGCACTAGGTATAGTGTTCTTCACACAGTAAGCACTCACTAAATGTCACTGGTGATGATGATCAAAGTGAGACTTCATTTATGGTGGTTGAGTAAGGGAATGATGGAGGACAAAGAGGATGTTCTCCTGGCAACCACACCAAAGGACGTCCACCAAACCACACACAAAGGACAATAGACTAAGCTTTTCATATAGGAAGCAGCACGGCCTAATGCAAAGAGTATGGCCTGGAAGTCAGAGGACCTGAGTTCTAGTCCTGACTCCACCACTTGTCTGTTGGGGGATCTTGGGCAAATCACTTCTTTGTGCTTTAGTTTCCTCAACTGTAAAATGGGGATTCAATACCTGTGCTTCTTCCTACTTACACTGTGAGCCTCATGTGGGACAGGGACTGTATCCGATTTGATTAGCTTGCATCTATACCAGCACTCAGCATATGTCTCGGCCACCTCCCCTAAAATTTCCCCACCTAAGCCAAACATCCTCCAACTAGATTCAGGCCAGCTCTGAGAGCTCATGCAGTGTTGGTCCATTGGGGTAGGGAGAACAACCTCTGGGGACCCCTGACCCATGTCTGGGAATTCTGGGAAGGCCCACCAACTAACCACTGAGCAGCTGTGTCTGTGAGATTATGTCTTTTTTTTTCTTGGTATTTGTTAAGTGCTTACTCTGTGCCAGATACTGTACTAAGCACTGAGGTGGATACATAATAATCCTATCGGACGCAGTCCCTGTCCCGAGTGGGGCTCACAGTCTTAATCCCATTTTACAGCTGAGGCAGCTGAAACACAGAGAAGCAAAGTACCTTAATGATACCAATAATGGTGTTAAGCACATACTATGTGCCAGGCACTGTACTAGCGCTGGGGTGAATACAAGCAAACTGGTGGGTTGGGCACAATCCGGGTCCCAAGTGGGACTCACAATCTTAAACCCCATTTTACAGGGAAGGCAACTGAGGCACAGAGAAGTTAAGTGACTTGTCCAAGGTGGTGGAGCTAACAGGTGGTGGAGTCAGGATTAGAACCCAGGTCCTCTGACTCCCAACCCTATACTTTCTCCATGAGGCCATGCAAGGTCACTCAGCAGAGAAGTGGCAGAGTTGTGATTAGAATCTAGGTCCTATTATGACTCTCTTGAGGATCTTACAGTCTTGTCTAGTCTTACGCTGTCAAGTCGTCTCTGACCCGTAGCAACTCCATGGACACCCCTCTCCCAGAACGCCTCACTCTCCATCTGCAATTGCTCTGGTAGTGTATCCACAGAGTTTTCTTGGTAAAAAATGCAAGTGGTTTAACCATTGACTTCTTCTGCTCAGTAAACTTGAGTCTCTGTCCTCAACTCATGCCACTGTTGCCCAGCCCAGATGAGTTTTGACTTCTACTTGCTAGCCACTGCCCAAGCTAGGATGGAATGGATAGGCCTCTGCTTGACTCTCCCTCCCATAGTCAAGTCTGGTAGAGTACTGGAAACTCTCTGGGTGCGATCCTGAGAGGGGTGTTATAATCTAGTGATCATTACTGTTAGTATTATTATTATTGTGGCATTTGTTAAGCACTAACTATCAAACACTGTTCTTAACACTGGAGTAGATTCAAGAGAATCAGGCTTGACATGGCCTTCTCATATGCCCATAGAGAAGCAGCGTGGCTCAGTGGAAAAGAGCCCGGGCTTTGGAGTCAGAGGTCATGGGTTCAAATCCCGGCTCTGCCAATTGTCAGCTGTGTGACTTTGGGCAAGTCACTTCACTTCTCTGTGCCTCAGTTCCCTCATCTGGAAAATGGGGATGAAGACTGTGAGCCCCACGTGGGACAACCTGATCACCTTGTATCCTCCCCAGCACTTAGAACAGTGCTTTGCACGTAGTAAGCGCTAAATAAATGTCATTATTATTATTATTATTATTATTATTATTATTATATGGGGCTCACAGTCTAAGTAGGCAGGAGAACAGGTATTGAATTCCCTTTTTACAGATGAGGAAACTGAGGCACAGATAAATAAAGTGACTTGCCCAAGGTCACACAGCAAGCAATTGACAGAGGTGGGATTTGAATCCAATTCCTCTGACTTCCAGGTCTGTGCTCCTTCCACTAGGCTATGCTGCTTCTCATAGTGATTGTCTACGGATATGTGAAGGTGATGAAGAACACTGATGGTATTTATTGAGCTCCTACCTGTGTTCAGAGCACTGAACTAAATGTTTAGGAGCATACGGCAGAATAAGTAGACATGATCCCTGCCCCCAAGGAGTTTACAGTTTAATAGAAACAGCTTTTGAAAACCTTCTGTTACTGCTTTGGGTTTTCAGCTTCCCTGGTGATGACTGACATAAGGAAACTATCAAGATGATAATAATAGGGGTATTTGTGAAGCACTTACCATGTGCCAAGCACTGTAATTAATTAATTAATTAATGATGGCATTTATTAAGTGCTTACTATGTGCAAAGCACTGTTCTAAGTGCTGGGGAGGTTACAAGGTGATCAGGTTGTTCCATGGGGGGCTCACAGTCTTAATCCCCATTTTACAGATGAGGTAACAGGCACAGAGAAGTTAAGTGACTTGCCCAAAGTCACACAGCTGACCATTGGCAGAGCCGGGATTTGAACCCGTGACCTCTGACTCCAAAGCCCATGCTCTTTCCACAGAGCCATGCTGCTTCTCAATAATAATAATGGCATTTATTAAGTGTTTACTATGTGCAAAGTACTGTTCTAAGCACTGGGGAGGTTACAAAGTGATCCGGTTGTCCCGTGAGGGGCTCACAGTCTTAATCCCCATTTTACAGATGAGGGAACTGAGGCCCAGAGAAGTTAAGTGACTTGCCGAATGTCACACAGCTGACAATTGGCGAAGCTGGGATTTGAACCCATGACCTCTGACTTCAAAGCCCACGCTCTTTCCACTGAGCCACACTGCTTCTCTAAGCACACTTCACTGCTTCTTTTCATTGTACTAAGCACTGATGTAAATACAAGATAATCAAGTCCCACATGGAGGTCACAGTCTAAATAGAAGGGAGAACAGGTATTGAATCCCCACTTTTCAGATGAAGAAACTGAGGCACAAAGAAGTGAAATAACTTATCCAAAGTCACAAGGCTGACAAGTGGCAGAGTCAGGATTAGAACCCAGGTCCTTTAACTCCTAGACCTGTGCTCTTTCCACTATGCCAAGATCTGGAAATAGGGAGCCCAAGGGAGACTCAGCCTCTGGCTGCAGTCACAGATGGAAAGAAAATTTCCCTTTGGATTCCCATCTGTCTTGGTATTGTCTGGAACTCAGTGATTTGACTGGGTTGTAGGGAATACAAGGTCCTTGCTGACCTGCCTGCCTTCAGCCTCTCCCCTCCCCAGTTGATACTTCAGAAGCAACATTGTCTAGTGGCCTCTTGGCCAGAGTATGATCCTGGGAATCAGATTACCTGTGTTCTAATCCTGTCTCCATCACAGGTTCTGCTTCTTTTCTGCTGTGTGACCTTGGACAAATCACTTAACTTCTCTGTGCCTCAGTTACTTCACCTGTACAATGGGGATTAAGACTGTGAGTCCTGTGTGGGAAATGGACTGGATTCAAATGGATTATTTTAAAGCTATCCCAGAGCTTAGTATGGTGCCTGGCATATAGTAAAAACTTAAAAATATCATTAAAAAAAGGGCTCAGTAAATTCCATTGTTTGATTGATCAATTGACTTGAGAGTTCTGTCAGTCAACTGTATTTACTGAATGCTTACTGTGTGAAGAGCAGTGTTTTAAGCACTCGGGAAAGTACAATATAACAATATAACAGACATATTCCCTGCCCACAACCTGCTTGCCATCTAGAGGGGAGGCAGACATTAATATAAATAAATACATTACAGGTATGTACATTAGTGCTGTGTACCTGGGAGTGGGGTAGAATAAAGGGAGCACGTCAGGGCAATGCAGAAGGGAGCTGAAGAAAAAGAAAAGAGGGCTTAGACAGGGATGGCCTCTAGCAAGGGAGAGTAATTGTCGGATTTGAGGAGGGAAGCATTCCAGGCCAGAGGCAGGACGTGGGCTAGAGGTTGGGGTGGGATAGAAGGTTGGCATTAGAGGAGGAAAGTGTGTGGGCTAAGTTATAGTAGGAGAATAGTGCGGGGAGGTAGGAGGGGACAAGGAGATTGAGAGCTTTAAAGTCAATGGTGAGGAGTTACTGTTCGATGCAGAAGTGGATGGGCAACCACTGGAGGATCTTGAGGAGTGGGGAAACATGGCCGGAATGTTTTTGTAGATAAATGATCTGGGCAGCAGAGTGAAGTATGAACTGAAGTGGGGAGAGACAGGAGACTGGGAGATCAGCAAGGGGGCTGATACAGTAATCAAGATGGGATAGAATAAGAGATTGGATTAACTCGGTAGCAGTTTGGATGGAGAGGAAAGGCCAGATTTTAGTGATGCTGTGAAAATCTAACTGACAGGATTTAGTGATGGATTGAATATGTGGGTTGATTGAGAGAGAGGAGTCAAGGGTAATGCCAAGGTTAGGGCTTGTGACACAGGAAGGATGATGGTGCCATCTACGGTGATGGAAAAGTGAGGGGGAGGACAGGGTTTGGGTGAGAAGATAAGGAGTTCTGTTTTAGATGTAAGTTTGAGGTCACCCCCATAACCTTCCTTCATTAACTTTTGCTTCTGGAGTAGAATCAGGAACAATCTGAGAGCAGGGACTCATCAAAATGACCACAGATGGCCCTTGCAGGTACTGGGCAAGGTGAGGCGCATGTTATCACATGTATTGTGCCAGACATGTAACAACCCATGTCTTGTGCAGACACGGGATGTCACACGTGTCACAACGCACAGTGCAGCAAAATGGTGATGTACTTATCATTTAGCGGAAGTCTAGCCATGTCCACTTGATCCTCAAATATTTCTCCTGGGGACCTTACAACCCTCTCCCACAGCCCGCTCCAGTTCCTTCTAAGATGGTGCCTCAGTTTCCTTATCTATAAAGTGGGGATTAAAACTGGGAGCCCTACGTTGTCTGATCTTGTCACACAGTAAGTACCTGCCAATATCACAGTTACTTTTATTTTCCTTTCCCTCTTGCTTCCTGGGAACATGGGCACCACTTTTGAACACTAGAGCTTGATGGCAGGGACCAAGTTGGAGGATGTCTGGAATTTTAAAACAAAAATTATGTAAATAAAGTTATAATATACCAAACAGGGGCCAGACCAGCTAGAAACTAGACTGTTCAATATGAAACCAGCTGAATATCATAGAGGATAGAACGCAGGCTCACGAGTCAGAAGGAATTGGGTTCTAATTCCGGCTCTACCACTTGTCTGCAGTTTGACGTTGGGCAAGTCACTTAACTTCTGTGTGCCGCAGTTACCTCCTCTGTAAAATGGGGATTAAAGCCCTGAGTCCCAAATGATTAGCTTGTATCTACCTCAGAACTTAGTAAAGTGCCTGGCACACAGCAAGCGCTTTACAAAATCCATTAAAAAAAAGGCCATCCTAGGACCAATCCATTCTAGGAGTTGAAGACCCTGCTTGCCTGTGGGCAAGGCATTTATTTCTGCATCACAGGAAGGAGATTTTGGAGCCATGATTGCAATTTTCCAGGCTCTCCCTAGGATCCAGGTTGATTTCCTCGCTTTATGTACTCTGAAAACCTCCCCAAAGAGGGAGGGGGCTGTTACTTTTAATTAGCCACTTTTCCACTTGAGCTGTTCCTTTTGGGACCACCAGGGGGCAGTCACCCCAGCAGCTCTTCACTTGAATCAATTTTTTCAGTCAATTTCCTGAACATTCCCAGGACTTGCGCCTGTTTCTGGACTCAATAGTTGAACATTAATAACCACTCAAGTCCCTCACTCTCCTGTCCCTCTGCCCATCTCGTACCACTGACCCACAGCCCTGGATCAACTCCACAAGTCCGCTTCCTCCCCTCCTCTTCAGGAACAACTGAATGCAGTTGTCAGAAATCTAAACACCAGGCCAACCTCGTTCAGTCTCAGACTTATCATTACCTGTTTAAATTCTGCCTTCTCCTCCAACCAACATTATTTCTCCATCCTTACTGAAATCCATGTCCACTGCCTGCGCCAGTTGTTTCAGACATTTAACTCCCTCCTCAATCCCCTGTCCTCTGGCCTCCTCCATCTCTTGCTCCTAATGACCTGGCCACTTACTTTTTGATAAAACTGAAATCATTTGGCCTCCTGAAAATCTCCCCTGCTCCTTTCCAGTCCCACTATCCTCCTGTCCCCTCTTCTTCTCTCCCACCTTTCCCGGCAGCATCTCAAGAGATCTCTCGCCTCCTGTCAAAATCTATTCCCTTCACCTGCACCTCTGACCCCATCCCTTCTCACCTTACCAAAACACTTGCTCCCTCCCTTCCACTCTCCTTGACTGTCATCTTCAACCATTCTCTTTCCAATGGCTTCTTCCCCAGTGCTTTCAAACATGGTCATTTATCCCCAATGCTAAAGACACCCCATTACTCCCTCCTAGCATTCCCCTCGAAACTCTATGAGTGAGTTGTTTACATCTGCTGCCTCCACTTCTTTTAATCCAATTTTTATCTTGACCTCCTTCAATATGTTTTCTGCCCCCTTCACTCTATGGAAACTACCATTTCTAAGGTCACCAGTGACCTCCTTCTTGCCAAATTCATTGGTCTCTACATCATCCTAATCCTTCTTGACTTCTCAGCTGCCTCTGACACTGTGGACCACCCCCTTCTCCTGGAAACATTATCTAAGCTTGGCTTCAATGACACTGTCCTCTCCTGCTGCTTCTTCTATCTTAGTATCTTTTTCAGACTTCCTTTCTGCCTCCCACCCTCTAACATTGGGAGTCCCCCACAGTGGCTCAATTCCCTATCTACACCCACTTCCTTGAAGAACTCATTTACCCCCAGGGTTTCAACTCTAGGCTGATGATTCCCAAATCTACCTCTCCAGGCCCGACCTCTCTCCTTCTCTGCAGCCACCCATTTCCTCCTGCCTTCAGGACATCTCTACTTGGATGTCCCGCTAACACCTCAGACTTAAAAGGTCTGAGAAGCATTCATTCATTCGATGGTATTTATTGAGTGCTTACTGTGTGCAAAGCACTGTTCTAAGTTCTTGGGAGAGTACAACACATCAACAATCAGACACATTCCCTGCCCGCAATGACCTCACCATCTGGGGGAAGATACACATTAAAATACATAAATGAATGAATGAACAAATAAATAAATAACAGAAATATACAAATGTGCTGTGGGAATGGGAGGGAGGATGAATAAAGGGAGCAAGTCAGGGTGACACAAAAGAGAGTGGGAAAAGAGGAGGAGAGGGCTTAATCAGGCAAGATGTCTAGTGGAAATCCTGGGAGTCAGAGGACCTGGGTTCTAGTCCCAGCTCCACCAGTTGTCTGTTGTGTGGCCTTGGGCAAATCTCTTCACTTCTCTATGCCTCAGTTTCCTCATCTGTAAAATGGGGATTAAATTGTACTCCTTTCTACTTAGACTGTGAGCTCCATGGGGAACAGGAACCACAGTTCCTGGCCAAATGATTTATCTCATTTCTGCCCCAGTGATTAGTACAGGGCTTAGCACATAGTAAGCACTTAACAAGTACCAAGATAACAATAATGTCTAAAACAAAACTCCTCATCTTTCCACCCAAACTCTCCTCCACCTCTCTTCCCCACCACTATTCATTCATTCATTCATTCATTCATTCAATCAATCATATTTATTGAGTGCTTACTGTGTGCAGAGCACTGTACTAAGCACTTGGAAAGTACAGTTTGGCAACAGATAGAGAAAATCCCTACCCAGCAATGGGTTCCTCCCTGTCCCACAAGCCCATAATCTTGGCATAATCCTCAACTCTCTTATTCAACCCACACATTCAGTCTGCTACTAATTCCTGTCGGTTCTCCCTTCACAACATCACTTAAGTCCCCCTTTTGTCTCTATCCAAACTGCTACCAAGCTGATCTAAGCACTTAGTCCCTATCTTGATTACTGCATCAGCCTCCTAGGTGACCTCCCTGCCTTCTGTGTCTCCCCACTCCAGTCCATACTTCATTCTGATGCCTGAACCAAATTTCCTAAAAACCATTCAGTCCACCTCTCCCCATTCCCAAGGACCTCTGATTGCCCATCCACCTCCTTATCAAATAAAAACTCCTTATCATCAGCTTTAACACTCAATCAGTTCTCCCCCTCCTACCTTACCTCACTGATTTCCTACACAATTCAGTCCACAGACTTCATTCCTCTAATGCCAACCTGCTCTTTGTACCTCTATCTCATTTATCTCCCTGCTGATCCTTTGCCCACATCCTCCTTTTGGCCTGGAACTCTCTCCTCCTTCATATATGGCAAACCACCACTCTCCCACCTTTAAAGCCATTCTCAAATCACATATCCTCCAAGTGGCCTTCCCCAAATAATCCCTCATTTCCCCTTCTTCCTCTCCCTTCTGCTTCACCTATGCACTTGGATCTATACCCTTCAAGCACTTTCTATTCGCCCCACCCTCAGACCTACGGCACTTTTGTATATGTTCGTAATTTATTTCAATGTCTGGACTCTAGACTGTAAACTCTTGGTGGTCAAGGAGCATATCTACTAACTCTCTTGTACTCTCCCTAAAAAAAAAAAAACACTTAATACAGTAATCTGCACACAGTAAGTGCTCAAGCAATACCACTGATGGATTGATTGACTGGCTGATCAGATTTCTAAAGGATCCTCTTCATTGCTCTTGTTGTAGAAGACCAGAATGTGTCATGGATGAGGGTGTATCCAGTGGAATTAATAATAACAATAATAATAATGGTATTTGTTAAGCGCTTACTAGGTGCCAAGCACTGTTCTAATCACTGGGGTAGATACAAGGTAATCAGGTTGTCCCACGCGGGGCTCACAGTTTTAATCCCCATTTTACAGATGAGAGAATTGAGGCACAGAGAAGTTAAGTGACTTGCCCAAAGTCACAAAGCTGATAAGTGGTGGAGCCGGGATTAGAACCCACGACGTCTGACTCCCAAGCCCCTGCTCTTTCCACTAAGCCACGCTGATGGTGACCACAGGTCTATCCCCTCCATTTCCAAGAACTGTAAAGGTAAACCCCCAGAAATGTCCCAAATGGCTAAACTTAGGAGCTTGGGACCAATGGCCATGAAGCTGATCCAACTTCCCCAGGGATCTTTTACCTAAACCGGGTAGGAGCTGGTCAGCCCTAGGTTGAGAGTTGGCCATGGTCAGGTTGGGTCAAGGAAGTGGAATGGTGACTTAATGGACGGAATGGTTCTTTTCAGGTGAGAGCCAAGGCGGAGTCCTAGCTAGGCACTAGAGGGAGCTCACCATCAGGAAATCACAAAGTTAGGCCACTGAGGAATGCTTTTTTCCTTCAAGGATCTCTAAGCCCATAAAGAGGGGAACCCTTTTTTATGATATTTGTTAAGCTCTTTCATGTGCCAGGCACTGTAGTAAGCACTGGGGTAGATACAGGCTAATCAGGTTGGGCACAATCCATGTCCCACATGGGGCTCATGGTCTTAATCCCCATTTTACAGATGAGGGGACTGAGGCACAGAGAACGGAAGAGACTTGCCTAAGGTATACACAGCAGACAAGTGGCGGAGCTGGGATTAGAACTAAGGTCCTTCTGAATCCCTGGCCTGTGCTCTATGCACTAAACCATACTGCTTCAAGGATGGCATAAAATAAGGCCCAGCATGCTCAAGTTATTGGATGCCTCCACTTCTAAGGTTTTAGTAACTCAGAAGAGACCCAGGGAAGGCATTATTGAAGCTTGGAGCATTGCCTTCTATTCCGGTTGCAGTAAGTACTGACCTTTTGAAATCAGTAAAAATCCCCTCTGAGCTTTATTGACCAGGCTGAAATTTTGCATTCTAGAAAGTCTATCAGTTTACTTCTTTCCTCCCTGCTGCTATATTGGTTGGTCCTGTGGACAGTGAAATGACTGGGCACCAGGGGGAGGAATCTGCTACTCCGAGTTTCTGTGGGAGCTTCTTGAAATCATTAAAAGAAAACCCAGTGAGCTTTATTGATCAGCCTGAAATTCTGCATTCTAGAAGGTTGATCAATTTGCTTCCTTCCTCCCCTTGCTGGACTAGTTGTCCCTGTGGACAGTGAAATGATCAGGCACCAGGAGGGGGGATCTGCTACTCTGGGTTTCCAGGGATGCCCCTGATCCATTTGGGAGTGAAACAGAGTTGGACTTGTTTCAGTGTCTCCGTGGTAAGGGGCAAAGGGAATTCACCAAAGACAGCCATAAGAGAGACTAGACTCTGAATCAGAAAATGGATCCAAATCTCCATAGATGTAACAGCAGCAGTTGTCATAATATTTATAGATCCCCACTGAGTGCAATGCATTGTATTAAATTCTAGGGAAAGTATATCCTGTGTAATAATAATAATGTTGGTATTCGTTAAATGCTTACTATGTGCCAAGCACTGTTCTAAGTGCTGGGGGGGATACAAGGTAATCAAGGTTGTCCCACGTGGGGCTCACAGTCTTCATCCCCATTTTACAGATGAGGGAACTGAGGCCCAGAGAAGTTGAGTGACTTGCCCAAAGTCACACAGCTGACAAGAGGTGGAGCGGGGATTCGAACCCATGACCTCTGACTCCCAAACCCAGGCTCTTTCCACTGAGCCACACTGTACCCCTGCCCACATGGAGCTTATACTCTCTAATGGAGAAAACAGAAATAAAAATTCAAAAAGTGAAATCATAATAAGTAAATATACAGTTGAAGAAACATATATCTTGAACTGTGAGCCTCATATGAGATATGGACTGTGTCCCACCTGATTATCTTCTATCCATCCCAGTGCTTAGTACAGTCTTCAGCATATAGTTAGTGCTTAATCAATCAATCAATCAGTCAATGGTATATACTGAGCACTAACTGTGTACAAAGCATTCATTCATTCAATCGTATTTATTGAGCACTTACTGTGTGCTGAGCGGTGTACTAAGTGCTTGGGAAGTACAAGTCAGCAACATATAGAGATGGTCCCTACCCAACAATGGGCTCACAGTCTAGAAGGGGGAGACAGACAACAAAACAAAACATGTAAACAGGTGTCAAAATCATCAGAATAAATAGAATTATAACTATATGCATATCATTAACAAAATAAATAGAATAGTAAATATGTACAAGTAAAATAAATAGAGTAATAAATCTGTACAAATATATACAAATGCTGTGGGGAAGGGAAGGAGCAGTGTTCTAAATGCCTAGAAAAGTACAGTTCAGCAGAGTTAGCAGAAATGATCCCTGCGCACAAGGACCTTACCAAAAACAATTATCATTATCATCATTATTATTATTACTGTTATGATGATTATATACAAGTTCTGGGCATGTCTCAGCTTTTCTTACTTAATGGAGATTAAGTACCTGTTCTCCTACCTACTTAGTCTGTGAGCCTCCTGTGGGACAGGGACTATGTCTGATCTGATTAACCTGTATCTATTTTTGTCAGTATAGGATTTAGCACATAATAAGCACTGAACAAAAATAGGGAGTGTGTCTACCAACTCTGTTGTATTGTATTCTCAAGCGCTCAATGTATACCATTGGTTGATTTATTATTATAATTATTATTATAATTATTATTGTTATTATTATTACTATTATTTCCGTTAGGAAATGAGCTTAGAGGCAGCAGAGTACAAGATAGTGAGTAGTGGATAAAGAGTGCTGATATGTAAAATGGACAGCATCAGTGGATGACCTGGTAGTCAATGGGAAATAATTTTAGTTTCATGTGGAGAGAGATGGGCAACCATTTGGAAGCTTTTGAGGAGTGGAGAGACATGAGTAACTTCATCTGTAAAATAGGGATCAAGACTATGAGCCTCAAGTAGGACTATATCCAACCCAATTTGCTTGTATCCACCCCAGCGCTTAGTACAGTGCCTGGCACTGTACAGCGCTTAGCAAATACCATAATTATTATTATTATTTTTAAGTGTGTTGGGTGACATTTCAGAATGATGATCTGGGCAGCAGTGTGGAGTATGATCTGTTGTGAGTTTGGAGAGACCTGAAGCCTGAGGAAGTTGGTAAGGTGGTCTGATTAATAATAATACTGGTACTTGTTAAGCCCTCGCTAAGTGCCAAACACTGTACTGAGCACTGGGGTACATTCAAGAAAATCAGGTCAGACACAGTCCCTGTCACAGCCTAAAAGGGAGAGAGAATCAGTATATAATGAGTGCTTCAACCAGGGTGGTACCCGTTTGAGAAGGGGTGGATTCAGGAAAAATCTTGGAGGGAGAACCGTCATGCTTTAGCAGATTATTGAATGTGAAAGCTGAAAGACAGTGAGAAGCTGAGGAATACACCAAGTTTGTAGGCTACTGGGACAGGGAGAAGGTGGTGTTTTACATATACCACTTCAGTCTATACTTCCCCACTTCAGTCTATGCTTCACGCTGCTGGCCAGATCATCTTTGTGCAGAAACACTCTGGGCATGTTACTCCCCTCCTCAAAAATCTCCAGTGGCTACCAGTCAACCTAAACATCAGGCAAAAACTCCTCACTCTTGGCTTCAAGGCTCTCCATCACCTCGCCCCCTCCTACCTCACCTCCCTTCTCTCCTTCTATAGCCCAGCCCGCACCCTCCGCTCCTCTGCTGCTAACCTCCTCACTGTGCCTTGTTCTCACCTGTCCTGCCATTGACACCCAGCCCACATCCTCCCCCTGGCCTGGAATGCCCTCCCTCCCCACATCCGCCAAGCTAGCTCTCTTCCTCCCTTCAAAGCCCTACTGAGAGCTCATCTCCTCCAGGAGGTCTTCCCAGACTGAGCCCCCTCTTTCCTCTCCCCCTCCCCATCCCCCCCACTCTAACTCCTTCCCCTCCCCACAGCACTCGTATATATGTTTGTACAGATTTATTACTCTATTTATTTTACTTGTACATATTTACTATTCTATTTATTTTGTTAATGATGTGCATCTAGCTTTACTTCTATTTATTCTGATGACTTGACACCTGTCCACATGTTTTGTTTTGTTGTCTGTCTCCCCCTTCTAGACTGTGAGCCCGTTGTTGGGTAGGGACTATCTCTTGCCAACTTGTACTTTCCAAGAGCTTAGTATAGTGCTTTGCACACAGTAAGCGCTCAATAAATACGATTGAATAAATGAATGAATGAATATATATATATATATATATATCTGTTATATGTCTCTAGGTATACCTCTGGGGGTGTCTGTTAGCATTTACTATAATAATAATGATGGTATTTGTTAAGCATTTACTATGTGCCAAGAACATTTACTATATGCCAAGCACTGTACTAAATGCTGGGGTAGATACAGTGATCAGGTAGGACATGGTCCCTGTCCCACATGGGGCCCCCAGTCTAAGAAGGAGGGAGAACAGGTATTTTATGAAGACAGAAAAGTTGGATGAGGGGAGATCTTGTGAGGGAATAAGATCCGTTCAGTTTCGTCTATGTTGAGCAGTGATATCCTTGGGGCAAGAGGAAATGTGAAATGGAGTAGCAGGCACTAGAGAGGGGAGAATTTAGAGCCACCCATTTAGAGAATGTAGCTGAAACCATGTGAATGGATGAACTCCCCAAGAAAGTGAGGATAAAGCAAAAAAAGTAGGGAAGCTACTTGTGGAATGTGGAATTCCTTGTGGAATGCCTTGTGGAATTCCCACGGTTAGGGAGTGAGAGGAGGAAAAGCCGGCTAATGAGACAGACAAATAAAAGTAGGAGGAAAACCAAGAGAGTACTGGGACTGCAAATCCAAGGACTGACTGCATTCCGAGGAGAAGGGGGTGGTCAGTAATGTTGCAGGCTGCTGTGAGGTCAAGGTCTTAATGCTCAGGATGTTTGTCTCAGTGGAACTTGAATAAACTCTGTTTCCACGACTCTGCCAAGTGACCCAGACGGAATACTGAGCCATGTCTGACACAGCAGTGGCATTTGCCCGAGGCCTGAGGTAGCAGCTGGCAAACAGACGTGGCTTGTGAAAGAGAACAGGAGTAGCCAGGCCTGAGGCCTGTTCTTCAAATGGCTTCATGGGAGGCTGTGATCAGAACCCCGGAGAGAATGCACAGGGTGGCAACAGAACCATCCCTAGGGCAGGACTAAAGGGGCAGTTGTCCCAGCCCCTGCACCCTACAGGACCATTCTGGGGTGTGTGACACCACATGGGATAAGAAAGGGGTGGGGGGGTGGGGGAGCAGTTGGCTGCCAGCATCACAGAAGAATGTTTCTCCCTTCTCCACAGCTCATCATAGACTTAGCTCTCCAGGAGAAAAACAGTCTTCCTGGGAGATTGTGAGCTCCTTGAGGGAAAGGGGCCACATTTAGTTCCCCTGGGTATATTTTCTTCTAGTGCTTAGTACAGTAATTTTCACACAGTAAATGCTTGGTAACTATGACTACTTCCAGGGCCCAGAGCCAGGATTGTCTACAGTCCTCTGGGGAAGTGGGGAGGAAGTGGTAGCGGGATGTTGTCCAAGGGGGTGGGGAATTTATGGGTGGAACATAAGTGGTAGCGGGATGTTGTCTAAGGGGGTGGGGAATTTATGGGTGGAACATTTGTTGGGACCCATAGTGACAACCTGGGGTGGCTTGAAAGGAGAGCGGTTGCAGAACACGTGGGAACAGCCTGGAGCAGGGTATGAAAGGCGGGGAATCCCAAGAGCCAGAAGGCAGGGTCATTTTTTTTTAATGATTTTCGTTAAGCGCTTACTATGCACCAGGCACTGTACTAAGTACTGGGGTAGATACAAACTAGTCAGGTTGGACACAGTCCCTGTCTTGTATGGTGCTCGCAGCCTTAATCCCCACTTTTTAGAATAAGTAACTGAGGATCAAAGAAGTGAAGTGACTTGGGCAAGGCCACAAAGCTAGCAAGTATCAGAACTGTGATTAGAACCCAGGTCCTTCTGTTCCAGGTCTGTGCTCTATCCACCAGACCATGCTGTTTCTCATGGGGTGCCATGGGGGAATCTAGGAACCCCAGCCCAGGGGGTGGCATTCCGGACTTGAATCACTTCAATTGGCCTGCTGGAGAACAGCGAGACCTACTGGTCTCTTAGAAAGATGTATCTTCTTCCTGTGGTTCAGAGCTGTTTTAGACCAGTACCCATGCAATGGGGTGGCAGCTCTCGTGATCCCACGCCTGGCCTGCCTGCTCTTCGGAAATTTTTTGGACCAAAGGAATCCCGGGGGCAGGAATCTGAACCACAGGGATGACTCTTCTCCTTCCGGTCCCTAGCATGGTCCATTGAGCTAGGAAATACCGTGGTTTCTGCTTGTTGCAAATATCTAGTGTCCCAGAGACACTGCTAGCAGTGTGGGGAGGAAAAGAGAACCCATAATTTGAAGGAAACTGGGTGATGTCAATCTTCCCCACTGCAAGTTACTCACTCTTCCCCAAGCTGGAGTCCTGTAGGGGCTGGATCCCAGGGTTCTAAACCATGTTGAGCTGGTTCCAAACCAAACTGTTGGGTTTGGTTGGGCATGAAAAGCCCCCTAATCTTTGATAACTGCCATCATCCCCTCACCCTATCACTTTCTCACTTTGGGGATCCAGGCCAGGGGGGCCATATCACATTGGCTAGAGTTGCCAAGCATACATACATGGAAGTTTCATCCACCAGGGCTGATAGGGTTACCATTCCCAACAGCTCCAGCATGACTGTCCATATGGGCATCTCCTCAGAAGGGGATCTAATCTACCAGTATTTATTGAGGACTTACTGTGTGTAGAGGACTGGACTAAAGGCTTGGGACAGTACAGCATAATAGAGGTGTTAGACACACTCCTGGTCTACAGGGATCCAGTCCCTGGATAGACTTGGCTGGGCCTATAGCCAGAACCAGGAGGATTAGAACCTAGGTATTCTGACTCCCAGGCCTGTCCTCTTTCCACTATTGATTCATTCAGTCATATTTATTGAGCGCTCACTGTGTGCAGAGCACTGTACAAAGCACTTGGGAAGTGCAAATTGGCAACATATAGAGACGGTCCCTACCCAACAACGGGCTCACAGTCTAGAAGGGGGAGACAGACAACATAACAAAACAAGTAGACAGGTGTCAATACTATCAGAATAAATAGAATTATAGCTATATACACATCATTAATAAAATTAATATAGTATGTACAAATAAAATAAATAGAGTAATAAATATGTAGAAATATATACAAGTGCTGTGGGGAGGGGAAGGGGAAGGGCCCGGGGGTGGGGAGAAGGAGGAGGGAAGGAAAAAGGGGGGGCTCGGTCCGGGAAGGCCTCCTGGAGGAGGTGAGCTCTCAGTAGGGCTTTGAAGGGAGGAAGGGAGCTAGTTTGGCGCATGTGTGGAGGGAGGGCATTCCAGGCCAGAGGAAGGATGTGGGCCAGGGGTCAATGGCGGGACAGGCGAGAACGAGGCACAGTGAGGAGGTTAGTGGCAGAGGAGCAGAGTATAATAATAGTAATGATAATAATAATAATAATAATAATAATAATGGCATTTATTAAGCACTTACTATGTGCAAAGCACTGTTCTAAGCACTGGGGAGGTTACAAGGTGATCAGATTGTCCCACGGGAGGCTCACAGTCTTAATCCCCATTTTACAGATGAGGTAACTGAGGTACAGAGAAGTTAAGTGACTTGCCCAAAGTCACACAGCTGACAATTGGTGTAGCCGGGATTTGAACCCGTGACCTCTGACTCCAAAGCCCGTGCTCTTTCCACTGAACCACGCTGCTTCGGGCTAGGCTGTAGAATGAGAGAAGGGAGCTGAGGTAGGAGGGGGTGAGTTGACGGAGAGCCTTGAAGTCGAGAGTGAGAATTTTTTGCTTGATTCGAAGCAAAGTCGGTTGCCTGTCAACCCCTGAAGATTTTTAAGGACGTGCCCCAGAGCGTTTCTGTAGAAAGATAATCCGGGCAGCAGAGTTAGTATAGACTGAAACGGGGAGAGACAGGAGGATGGGAGATCAGAAAGGAGGCTGATGCAGTAATCCAGTCAGGATAGGATGAGAGATTGAACCAGCAAGGTAGCAGTTTGGATGGAGAGGAAAGGGCAGATATTGGCGATGTTGTGGAGGTGAGACCGGCAGGTTTTGGTGACGGGTTGGATGTGTGGGGTGAATGAGAAAGCAGAGTCAAGGATGACACCAAGGTTGAGACCTTGTGAGACTGGAAGGATGGTCGTGCCATCTATAGTGATGGGAAAGTCAGCATGAGGACAGGGTTTGGGAGGGAAGATAAGGACCTCAGTCTTGGACATTTCTGGGACACTAGGCCACACTGTTTGTGGATTTGTAGAACTGGATTTGTAGCCAGAGCCGGGTGACCACTGAAGGCATTACTGAAGCCTTATTAAAGGCACATCTCCTCGAGGTGGCCCTCTCTGACAGCCCTCCTTTCCTCTTCTCCCACTCCCTGCTGCATCACCTTAACTTGCTCCCTTTATAACAATAATAATTCTGGTATTTGTTAAGCACTTACTGTGTGCCAGGCACTGTACTAAGCGCTGGGATGGATACAAGCAAATCTGGTTGGACACAGTCCCTGTCCCACATGGGGCTCACAGTTTTGATCCCCAATTTACAGATGAAGAAACTGAGGCCCAGAGACGTGAAGTGACTTTCGCAAGGTCACAGAGCAGACAAGTCCCCACTTCCAGCCCCACAACACTTATGTACATACCTGTAATTTTATTTATTTATATGATTGTCTTCCCCTCTAAACTGTCAGCTCTAGATTGTTAGGAATGTGTCTGTTACATTGTCATATTATACTCTCCCAAGCGCTTAGTACAGTGCTCTGCACACAGTAGGCACTCAGTAAATACTATTATCTCACTGACTGACTGATTGACTGACTGACAAGGATCTGTAGCCAGGATCAGCCAGCATGGTCTGGATCCGGCCTGTGCAGAGCTTTTTTAGAAATACCCTAACTCTTTCTGGGACTGTTGGTCTTTCCTCCTTTCCCCTCTGAGTACTGAGCTTTTGCTGCCGGGAAGGACTTGAACTTGGATTTCAGGGCCACAGCCTCATCCCAATTGGAAGGATCTTGGGACTGGGGCTGGGATGGGGGTGGGGTAGGAGGTAGGAGAGCATCTGGCCAGACCATTCCCAGAGCAGCTTCTCCTTTAAGGCCACTGCTCTGCCAATGACAATCCCATCTGGAGTTTCATCTAATCTTTCCCAGGTCTCTTCCCTGACCCCTGACTTCCTCTTTTCCCTTCCCCTTCTCTCCCTGAAGCAGGGTGTCTGGAAATTCTCATTCAGGAGGAGAGAGCTTGATCTCAATTAGAGTATGAAGGGTTAAGAGCCAGGTCAGAGGTCGTGCAGATTAGGAATTCCATTTATCCTGTTGTCCCTAGTGGGGGATGGGGGCCCAGCCCTTTTCTTTGAGGAAGAATAACTTGGAGAGACATCTGAGCAGGGGCCAGGAGACCTCAAGAGACCTCTCTGGTTTTACCGTCTAGGAGGGATGGGGAGAGAATTATAGGAGTTCTTGATCCTGAATATCCTGGCAGAATGGCACCGGAGGTTTTCTCAGCTGGACTGGCTTGTGGGCCACTGGACAGTCTGGGGTGGGGCAAGTTCTGGGGATTTCGTGGCTTAATGAAAAACCTATTAAGTGGAAGGGCAACAATATGCAAAAGAGCCTGGATCACTCCTTTCAGACCCCTGCTGTGGCATTTTTAGTGAAAGGCTGACAGCCTTGGCCCCTGGAGGCTGTTGGCAAGGATTCACTACTCCTGGGTCCTTCCCCCAGTTGGAGGGTAGGCAGGCTGGCCCTGGGTAAGGCCTCAGACTAGGCCTTAGTGTCTCCACCTGGCCAAAGCTCTAAGCTGTTGCGGGCAGGGAATGTGTCTGTTATACTGCTATAGTGCACTCTCCCAAGTAAGCGCTCAATAAATATGATTGAATGAATGAATGAATACAGTGCTCTGCACACAATAAGAGGTCAAGAAATACAATTGATTGATTGAAGGTGCTGCTGCCAGGACACAATAGCCAACTGCACTTATTCTATCTGACCTCAACTTCTGCATCAGCCTTCTTCTTCATCATCATCATCACCACCACCATCAATGGTATCTATTAAGCACTTACCATGTGCAGAGCACTGTACTATGCACTTGGGAGAGTAAACTACAACAGAGTCGGTAGACATGTTCCCTTCCCACAGTGAGTTTACAGTCTAGAGAGGGAGGTCCTTGCTGACTTCCCTTCCTCCTGTCTCTCCTGAGCAGTGCTCTGCACACAGTGAGCACTCAATAAATACGAGTGATTGATGATGAGGGGGGAGGGGCTCCCAAAGGGTGTGGAGGGGCTTGCAGGGGGAAGACTTGGGATGGGAAGATGGAGGTTGAAGAGCTTACAAGTCACAAAGATGCAATTTGGGGGTCTTCTAAGCTGCATTCAGAAGCACCTTGCCC
This sequence comes from Tachyglossus aculeatus, assembly GCF_015852505.1. NCBI lineage: Eukaryota > Metazoa > Chordata > Mammalia > Monotremata > Tachyglossidae > Tachyglossus > Tachyglossus aculeatus. Next base: position 101,696,235 of record NC_052070.1, read on the forward strand.
AGACCTTGCTGGGAATCTAGCACCAAAATATTGTACTGAGAATCAGTGCAGTCTAGTAGAAAGAGCACAGGCCTGGCAGTCAGAGGACCTGAATACTAATCCTGGATCTGTTCCTTGCCTATTGAGTGATCCTGGGCAAGTCACGTGGCTTCTCTGTACCTCAGTTCCCTCATCAGTAAAATGGGGATTTGATACCTGTTTTCCCTTCTATTTAGACCACGAGTCTTGTCAGGCTGTGACTGTGTCCAACCTGATTCATTTGTATTGACTCCAGTGCTTAGAACAGTGTTTGACAACACATAGTAAGTGCTTAACCGCCTCTCTGATTTGCAAGTGGAAAGTTTCCGGTATTCTACCAGTCTTGGCTACGGGAGGGAGAGTCAAGTACAGCCATTCCATTCCTAGCTTGGGCAGTGGCTAGCGAGTAGAAGGCAATCTGCTACAAGTCAAAACTCCCCTGTGCTGGGCAGCAGCAGCAGGGAAGAGAGGCGAGGGCAGAGACTCAAGTTTACTGTGCGGAAGGAGGCAGTGGTAAACCATTTCTGGATTTTGACCAAGAAAGCTCTATGGATACACTACCATGAACGATTGCAGATGGAGATGGGGCATCCTGGAAGAGATGTGTCTGTCCATGGCGTCACTATGGGTTGGAGTTGACTAGACAGCATAAGACAAGACAAGTGATTAACAAATACCATAAGAAAAATAGGAACCCTGGGGGGGAAGGGTATTTTTTTTAATTAGTAGTTGTAGTAGTAAACATAATTGTTGTATTTTGTAATTCAGGAAACAGGCACAAGAAGTTAAGTGACTTGCAAATGACAGGGCTGGGATTAGAACAGAGGTCATCTGACTCCAAGGTCCGTGCTGGGAGCCACACTGATTGTTATTATTAACAAAGTTCTCCTGCTACTATTGTAGGAGAAGACAGGGCCAGATGGAAGCAGAGGGAAGTGAGCGGAGGTCGTTCTGTCCCAGGGAGAAAATTCCCCTGGGAGGGACATTCTTGCACACAAGCCAGAAGTCAATGCAGCCTTTCCTTTGGAGCTTCACAGAATGCGATTTGGAGGGAGGTTGTTACCAGACCGTCTCAACTTCAATTGGAACCTCTTAGCCTAGCCCTGGCCTCACAGGGCACATTCTAGTGTCACCCTGATGTACTCGGTATCCTCGTATGCTCTATAATTTCCTCATCAATCATATCTATTGAGTGCTTCCTGTGTGCAGAGCACTGTACTAAGCACTTTGGAGAGTTCAGCATAACAATGTAGAGAAGCAATATGGCATAGTGGATAGAGCACGGGCCTAGGAGTCAGAAGGTCATGGGTTCTAATCCTGACTCTGCCACTTGTCTGCTGTGTGGCCCTGGGCAAATCACTTCACTTTTCTGGGCCTCAGTTATCTGTAAAATGGGAATTGAGACTGTGAGCCCCACATGGGACAGGGATTGTGTCCAACCCAACTTACATATTTCCACCCCAGAGCTTGGAACAGTGCCTGGCACATAGTAAGTGCTCAACAGATATTACGATTAGAGAAGCAGCATAGCCTAGTGGATAGAGCATGGGCTTGGGAGTCAGAAGGAATCTGGGTTCTAATCCCAGCTCCATCACTATTCTTCTGTGTAAACTTGGGCAACTCACAGGACCTCTCTGTGCCTCACTTACCTCATACGTAAAATGGGGATTAAGACTTATGCTCCATGTGGCACAGAGACTGTGTCCAACCTGACTAGCTTGTATCTACCCCAGCACATAGTACAGTGCCTGACACATAACAAGTGCTTAACAAATACCATTAAAAATAACAAAACCCAGCATTGGTAGACAAGTTCATTCATTCATTCATTCATTCAATCGTATTTATTGAGCACTTACTGTGTGCAGAGCACTGTACTAAGTGCTTGGGAAGTACAAGGTGGCAACATATAGAGACGGTTCCTACCCAACAGTGGGTTCACAGTCTAGAAGGGGGAGACAGAGAACAAAACAAAACATATTAACAAAATAAAATAAATAGAATAAATATGTACAAATAAAATAAATTAATAGAGTAATAAGTACATACAAACATATATACATATATACAGGTGCTGTGGGGAGGGGAAGGAGGTAAGGCAGGGGGGAGGGGGAGGAGGAGGAGAGGAAGGAAGGGGCTCAGTCTGGGAAGGCCTCCTGGAGGAGGTGAGCGCTCAGTAGGGCTTTGAAGGGAAGTTCCCTGCCCACAACAAGTTTATAGTCATTACTGGATCCCACTGGAAATTGGGGGGCTGTCACCCAGCTCCCTGGAATTGGTCAGTTCTGGGGACTTGGTACCCACCTAATAATAATAATAATAATAACAATAATAATTTATTAAGTACTTGCTATGTGCCAAGAACTGTACAAGTGCTGGGTTAGACACTAGATAACCAGGTTGGGTACAGTCCCTTTTCCCTATGGGGCACAGAGTCTAAGGAGGAGGGAGGAAAGCCATTTAATCCCCATTCTTCAGAGGAAGAGAAATGAAGTGACTTGCCCAAGGTCACAGAGAAGGTAAGTAGTGGAGGCAGAATTAGAACCCAGTTCCTCTAACTCCCATTCTTTCAACCAGGCCACGCCACCCTCCATCTCCTTCAAAATCTTCTTCAAAATGGACTGACCCTCTGGAGTTGCTCAGGACGAACTGCAGAAAAATAACAGGGGGGTCTTTTCTGGCTGTCAGGACTGAACCAGAGTGAGGAAGCAGCCTGGGAGTCAACCCGCTCTGCCACATGTCTTCTGTGTGAACTTGGGCAAATCATTTCACTTCTCTGGGCCTCAGATGCCTCATCTGTAAAATGGGGATTAAGACTGTAAGCCCCATGCAGGACAGGGATTGTGTCCAACCTGACAACTTTGTATGTACCCCAGTACTTAGTAAAGTGCCTGGCACATAGTAAGAGCTTAACAAATACCATAAAAATATACAAACAAACAAAAAAAAAGGACCAGGAGTAATTAGAGGAGACAGCAGGACTGCCCTGTTACAAACCATTTACGCCTGCCTTGTGCCAAGGTGCCAGTGAGCCCCAGACAGGAAATTCCTGCGCCTTTTCCATTCCATTTCCCACTGTACTTTGTTCTCCGAATGGGCAGAGACTATAGAAGGATGGAGAGGCTAGCCTGAGGGAAACTGGGTTTGGTCCATCCTGGGTTTGGGCAGTGAACATGTCTACCAAATCTGTTATACTGTACTCTCCCAAATGCTCTGCCCACACACAGTAAGTACTCAATAAACCCGACGATTGATTCACAAACAGCTGATGGAAATGTGGACATCATACCAGGAAAATAGTCAGAAATTTAGTTCTCTTATTGAGTTTTTTTTAGTTCTTTTTTCATGGTAGTTGTAAAGTTCTTACTATATACTCGTTGTGGGCAGGGAATGTGTCTGTTTGTTTATATATTGTGCTCTCCCAAGCACTTAGTGCAATGCTTTGCACATAGTAAGTGCTCAATAAATATGATTAAATGAATCAATGAATATACCAAGCACTGTAGTAAGCGTTGGGGGGTATACAAGCTAATCGAGTGGGGCACAGTCCATGTCTCACATAGGACTCCCAGTCTTAATCCCCATTTTACAGAGGAGGTAACTGAGGCACAGAGAAGTTAAGTGACTTGTCCAAGGTGACTTGCCGGGATTAGAATCCATGTCCTCAGATTCCCAGGTCCAGGATCTTCCCACTAGGACACACTACTTCCCTAACTGGAATTAATCCAAGTCATTCCAAAGTAAAACCAGAGTGAAGCCAGTACCACACAAGAAAAGACTAGCTCTAAGTAAATTTGGAAAATATTTTGGTGCCCCTATCTTCCCTGAAACCTCCCACCTGGCAGGCCTTAAGTGAGAGAGAATAAGGGAGTGGGAGTAATTTGTATCTATCCCAGCACTTAGTACAGTTCCTGCACTTAGAAAATGCTTAACAAATACCATTAAAAAAAAAACAAACAAAATCCCTGCTGATTCTTCTATGTCCTAGAGTCTAAGAGAAAGTACTCTGGAATCAAACTGAAGGGCTGGGGGTGGGGATACAACCACTGAAGCTCCCACCACCATATTTACCATCATGGAAAAGCAGTTTTCCCTTCCCTGCCCTATGGGCAGTATGGGAAAGAGCGCCATTGTCCTCAAGGCCCCAGAAAACCCAGTTTTGGGATGCTGCGGGGGTGAGGGAGAGAGAGTAGATGTGTGATTCCAGGTATTTTTGACCCAAGGGAGGAAATTGTGAATTCAATTACAATGGATTTTTTAAAACTGGCAAAGAGGGTCTTTTTGTGTTTAAGTGAATAGCACATTCACACACATAACCCCAGGGGGGAAAGCAAGGGTCAGGCCTGTCCCAAGTATAAAGTTGCCAGTGTGTTGAGTAACCATCTAGATCTCTAGATACTTGCTTCTTCTCTGTGGTTGGAGAGGGAAAGACACATGAATTATGATGAGACCCAGGACACCCAGAGAGTCGGGGGGTTCCCAGTCCAGGTGGAAGGGACCAGATCTTCATATCCATCTCCAAGTCCTCTCCCACACCAGTATGTCCTGGGCAACAAAGATCTGAGTCCAAATCCATGAGGTCTGGAGAAGGGGCAGCATGGAGGAGGGGTGGCCAGATCCCAGGAGGGGAATTTCTGGGGGGATTTTGGTCGATGAATTAGCCAACTCCTGGGCAGGGTGCCTGCGGTTGATCTTCTCAGTCACAGCCTTATCCAGGAGTATCTAAATATTTGGAGAAGCCGGATACCGCCTGAGACGCGGCATGGCCTAGTTCAAAGAGCATGGGCCTGGTTGTCAGAGGACCTAGATTCTAATCCTGACTCTTTCATTTGTCTGCTGTGTGACCTTGGGCAAGTCAATTTACTTCTCTGTGCCTCCATGACCTCATCTGTAGATGGGGATTAAGACTGTGAGTCCCATGTGGGACATGGATTGGGTCCAACCTCATTATCGTGTATCTACCCCAACACTTAGTACAGTGCCTGACACGTAGTAAGCACTCAACAAATACTGTTCAAAAAATACCATAAATCTGGAAAACGGGGAGTCTGCTGGCCCACAGGTCCCACCTCCAACTTTTTTTAACCACTTTGAAGGCTTTTTCACATTCCTTCTCTCTTTCTCCATGCCTACATTGATAATAATAACAATAATAATAATAATAATAATAATGGAATTTATTAAGCACTTACTATGCGCAAAGCACTGTTCTAAGCATTGGGGAAGTTACAAGGTGATCAGGTTGTCCCATGGGGGCTCACAGTTTTAATCCCCATTTTTACAGTTGAGTTAACTGAGGCACAGAGAAGTTAAGTGACTTGGCCAAAGTCACACAGCTGACAATTGGCAGAGCCGGGATTTGAACCCATGACCTCTGACTCCAAAGCCCGTGCTCTTTCCAATGAGCCACACTGCTTCTAAATTGATCCACATAGATGTCCCTAATGACCCTTCTGCCGCCCGCCTTCTCTCACTCCTCAACTCCATTGACCCCCTACTCCTCCCCACCTCACCCACTTGTCAACTTAGACACACACTCGATCTCATCATCTCTAGCCATTGCACACTCTGAAATCCCCCTGAAGTCATTCATTCATTCATTCATTCAATCGTATTTATTGAGCGTTTACTGTGTGCAGAGCACTGTACTAAGTGCTTGGGAAATACAAGTCGGCAACACATAGAGACGGTCCCTACCCAACAGTGGGCTCACAGTCTAAAGGGGGAGACAGAGAACAAAACAAAACATATTAACAAAATAAAATAAATAGAATAAATATGTACAAATAAAATAAATAAATAAATAAAGTCTTTATCTGACCACAACCTTCTCACCTGCCGTCTCTCCTATTCACTTCTTCCCCACAAATCTGTGCTGTTCCTCTACAGAGACCTCCGATCTTTTGACTGCAACCAGTTTTGTTAACTCATCATGCCCTATTTTTAGCCTCCATACCCAAACTACCTTCCCTAGATGACCAGATTGATACTCTCACCACCCTCTCTCCAGAACTCAACTCACTTACTCTCCTAACCCTTCATTTACCTTGTACCACTAACTCACAGCCCTGGATCACCTCCACAGTCTGCCTCCTTTCCTCTAGTGCACAAGCTTCAAGGTGCTGCTGGTGGAAATCTAGATATCAGGCTGACTTTGTCCACTTCTAGTTTATCATTGCATGCTTTAACTCTGCCCTCTCCTCTGCCCAGCAAAATTATTTCTCCATCCTTATTGACACCCATACCCATCGCCCTTGCCGGTTGTTCCAGACATATAACTCCCTCCTCAAACCCCCGCCTCTCCCATCCCATGCCCCAGTGACCCGACCACCTATTTTATTGAGAAAATTGACATCATTAGGCGTGATCTCCCTAAAATCTCTGATGACTCCCCGCACAGTACCTCCCACATCCTGCCCCTTCTTCAACTCTCCCATCTTTCCCAGCAGTATCTCTAGAGGAGATGTCCTGTCTTCTCTCAAAATCCACCCCCTCCACTTGTGCATCCAACTCCATTCCTTCATACCTTATCAAAACACTCGCCCCCTCTTTTTTTCTCTCCCTGTCATCTTCAACTGTTTACTCTCCAATGGCTTCTTCCTCAATGCTTTCAAACTTGCCCATGTCTCCCCTATCCTAAAAAAAAAAAAACCACTCCCTTTGCCCCATGGCTCCCTCTAGGTATTGCCCGATCTCCCTCCTACCATTCCTTTTGAAACTCCTTGAGCAAGTCATCTACATCTGCTATCTCAAGTTCCTCTCCTCCATTTCTCTCCTTGACCCCCTCTACTCTGGTTTTCGTCCCCTTCACTCCACAGAAATCACCCTCTCAAAGGTCACCAGTGATCTCCTTCTTGCGAAATCTAATTGCCTCTACTTCATGCTAATCCTCCTCAACCTCTCAGCTGCCTTTGACACTCAACCAGCCCCTTCTCCTGAAAACATTATCCAACCTCGGCTTCACTGACACTGTCCTCTCCTGGTTTCCCTCTTATCTCTCTGGCAGCTCATTCTCAGTCTCTTTTACCGGCCCCTCCTCTGCCTCCCAATTCCTAACCGGGGGAGTGGGGGAGGAGGGGAGAGTCCCTCAAGGTTCAGTTCTGAGTCCTCTTCTATTCTCCATCTACAACCACTCCCTTGAAGAACTCACTTGCTCCCATTGCTTCAACTACCACCTCTCTGTGGATGACACCCAGATCTACATCTCCAGCCCTGATCTCCCTCTCTGCAGTCTCACATTTACTCTTGCCTTCAAGATATCTCTATTTGGATGTCCTCCCGTCACCTCAAACTTAATGTGTCTAAAACTGAACTTCTTATCTTCCCCCTCAAACCCTGTCCTCCCCCTAACTTTCCCATCGTTGTAGATGGCCCCACCATTCTTCCTCTATCATAAGCCCGTAAACTTGGCATTATCATTGACTCTCATTCAGCCCACAGATTCAATCCATCATTAAATTCTGTCAGGTCCACCTTCACATCGGTAAAATCCATCCTTTTCTCTCCATCCAAACTGCTACCACACCAATCCAATCACTTATCCTATTCTGCCTTGATTACTGCACAAGTCTCCTTGTTGACCTCCCTGTCTCCTGTCTCTCCCCACTCCAGTCCATACTTTACTCTGTTGCCCAGATCATTTTTCTACAAAAATGTTTAGGTCATGTTTCCCCACTCCTCAAGAACCTCCAGTGATTGCCCATCCATCTCCCCAACAAATAAAAACTCCTCACCACTTGCTTTAAAGCACTCAATCACCTTATTCCCTCCTACTTCACCTCACTACCCTTCTACTACACCCCAGCCCACACACTCTGTGCCTCTAAAGCTAACCTTCTCACTTTTCCTCAGTCTTGTCTACCTTGCCACCGACCTCTTGCCCATGATCTGGCTCTGGCTTAGACCACCCTTCCTCCTCAAATCTGGCAGACAATTACTCTCCCCGGCTTCAAAGCCTTATTGAAGGCACATCTCTTCCAGGAGGCCTTCCCTAAGCTCTCCTTTTCTCTTCTCCCTCTCCCTTCTGCATCACCTTGACTTGCTCCCTTCATTCTTCCCTCTCTCCCAGCCCCAGAGTACCTATGTACATATCTGTAATTTATTTATTTATATTAATATCTGTCTCCTCCTTTTAGAGTGTAAGCTTGCTGTGGGCAGGGCATGTGTGTTCACTATTGCACTGTACTTTCCCAAGCGCTTAGTACAATGATCTGCACCCAGTTATTTTGTTCTAATGGAGTTTCTTTGCACTGCAATCAACCACAACCTTCCCAGACCTGTCTCTCTTGCTTTTGACTGAGATGAAGATAAGACACACTTCCATAAAGATTAAGGCATTGTAAGCACTCAATAAATACAGCTGAATGAATGAATGAATGAATAGATTCAATGTGTGTTCTCCCTCCTACTTACACTGTGAGCCCCATGTGGGATAGGGAATGTGTCCAATCTGATTTACTCGTGCCTAACCTAGGGCTTAGAGCAGCCGTTGACACATAAGGAGCATTTAACAAGTAAAATATTATTATGAATACTAATAATCTTCAAGGCTGGGTGGCTCCAGCAGATCTTGGAAATGGGTAGCCCAGAATTTGCCTTGTCTGCCCCAGCTCCTGATCCCATTCAATAACTCTGAAGAGGTTGGGCCTCGGGAAGAATCAGGGGGCCCTTTCTACTGCTTGGGTGGGGTAAGGGCTAAGCTTACTGGGGCTCAACAGGTCTGGAGCCAGTGGTGGGGTTAGGAAAGGTGGCCCTGGAGTGTGGAAGGAGGAGATTGAACAGGGAATCCTGGATCTGCTGCTGTCTGGGCTCTAGAGGGCCTTGGGTAGCCCTGGTGTTAGGGACCAGGAACCCAGCCCTGGGTGGCCCTCCTGCCTAGGCCCTAGGTTCTGTGCTACAGGGAAACCTCAGCCGTTGGGTGATTCCAGACTAACAGCCTCATTTGGCACTTTTCTCGGAGCTCTGGATGCTTTTTCATTCTGAGTTCGCTTCCTCTAAGCATTTCCGTATTTCTTGCCCATTTCCCCAGCATTCCCAGCTCCCTAGGAACGGGGGTGATATTCATCCCCTTTGCTTTGCAGAAGGGGAAACTGAGATCCAGAGTTGGGAGATGCAGGGGGAGGATGAGAGGAGATGCCCCAAAGCTTCCATTTAAATCAGTTGTGCAGCTGGTATCAGAGGAGTGGGGCTGGCAAAGGGTGGGCTTTGGGCCTTTGCTCTTAGAGTGGCCCAGGGTAAGCTCTGGTCAGTGGATCATCCAGTGCCCGGGAAAGGAGGTCCAAAGCTGGCTAGGCAGTAAAGCCTGAGACTGGCACCCATTTGGGACACTAGAGAAAGAGAACTTTGTTCTGCTCCCCTATGACTGGCAGAAGCTGGGCAGCCTGGACTCTCCCTTCTGCACAAGGGCAGCAAAGGCCTCTGGTCATGCCAAGTCCAGAAGACAGCCCAGCCAGTTCCATCCAGTTAGCATTTCCCTCTCAAATCCTTGCTCTCAGGGCTCCTTTCTGTGGCCCTGATAGGAGGTGGGCAGCTGTTGCTGGCCCCTGCCAGGGGGAATAGCTACCCCTCCTCTTTGAATGGAGCTCCACTCCCAGCCTGAAGCTAATTACTGGCCTGGAAGAGACCTTCTTTGGCCAAGCCTGGGATCCCCGGACTTTCTGGGGCTCCCAAGTGATCCCTTAGTGCTCTGGGGCTGGCCAGCCTGACTAATTAGGAAATTTCATTTCTTGTTTTCCCTCCCAAATAGCCCTGTTACTGCCTCTCTCTCACTCATTTATCCACCCTCATTAGTGGTTCAGACAGAAAGATTTCCTGGGAAGTAGGCACCCTTTCAGCACCCTTATACAGCCGACACTGCCCTGCACACAGTAAGCGCTTAATGAACACTCCTGACTGGGGTCGTGGGGGAGGTGGGCAATCCAAGCCCCTCTGGCCAGGGTTTTTTTATGGTATTTGTTCACTGCTTATTATATGCCAAGCGTTGTACTAAGCGCTGGGGTGGATACAAGCAAATCAGGTTGGACACGGTCCCTGTCCCATGTGGGACTCACGGTCTCAATCCCCATTTTACAGGTGAGGTGACTGAGGTACAGAGAGATGAAGTGACTTGCCCAGGGTCACATAGCAGACAAGTGGCAGAGCTGGGATTAGAACCCATGACCTTCTGACTCCCAGGCCTCTGCTCTATCCACAGTGCTATGTTGGGTTCTCCTGTCCCTGATGCCACCCCATACTTTCATCAGTTTGGGGATTAAGTGATGGTATTGGTCCCCAGCCTGCCCTTGGGAGAGTCAGTTTGCAGGCAATTCTCTGATTCCCCAACATTTTTTTAAGTAGTATTTGTTAAATGCTTACTGTGTGCCAGGTATTAGGGTAGATACTTCCCTGAGCTCATCCCCTGTAGAGCTGAGCCCCTTTCTGACTCTAGGTTCATGGCTCACCCTAGCCCAGTCTGCCTGGTCACAACCCCTCCCCTACTGTCTCTCCCTCTGCTACCCCCGCCCCCCTCAACCCAAAGAGCAGGGTACCTGGGTCTGGCCCATATGGGGCTAGATGGGGCTCAACTTAATTTGCAGGGGATGGTATTATAGTTGGGTGCAGGATCCATCCATCTGAGAAGCAGTTTGGCCTAGTGGCTTGAGCACAGGCTTGGGAGTCAGAAGGACCTGGGTTCTAATCCCAGCTCCACCACTTGCCTGTTGTGTGACCTTGAGCAAGTCACTTCACTTCTCTGGGCCTCAGATACCTCATTTGTAAAATTGGAGTTAGGATTGTGAGACCCATGTGGGACATGGACTGTGTCCAACTTGATTAGTTTGTATGTACTCCAATGCTTAGTACAGAGCCTAGAATATACTAAGCACTTAACAAATTCCATTTAAAAAGAACAACCAAAAACCCCCTGCATCTGTAGATTACTGAGCCCCACCTTAAATAGCCCTATAAATGGGTAGGTCAAAACATGGGGGGCTGGAATGGCTCAAGCAAAGTGCTATCTACCTTGTCCTGTCTTTCTCAGTGTTTTGGCACCCCAATCCATCAGTGGTATTTACTGAGTGCTTAGCATGTGCACAGCACTGCATTTAGCACTTGGGAGTGTACAGTTTAACAGAATTGACAGACACATTCACTGCCCACAATGAGCTTACAGTCTAGAAGGAAATAATTGCACCCTACCATCAAGTAAATGAATGCTGATCTCCCACATGACAGGTGAGGATATTCACCACTATATGCTAATGAGGAAAAGCACAGAACAGCACCTAGCCCAGGAATTCAGATCTGGAAATCAGAAGAGCTGGATTCCAATCCTAAGTCTTGCAACCTTCCCTCTCTAAAGGAACTAGATTCTCCAGAGCCCAAAGTGGGTTGGGGGTAGAGCCTCAAGGAGGTGGCACTTGAAAAGAGGCAGCTCTCTCCCACCTATCCACTCTCCTATCCCACTATCCTGTAGCTCACTCCCTTCATTCTGCCCAAGATAGCCTACTCATTGTGCCTCATTCTTGCTCTCCTAGTGCTGACCTCTTACAGCAGCATGGCTTAGTGGAAAGAGCACGGGCTTGGGAGTTGGAGGTTGTGAGTTCGAATCCTTGCCCGAGGTAGCCTTGTAGGTTCAAATCTCGGCTCCACCAACTGTCAGCTGTGTGACTTTGTGCAAGTCACTTAACTTCTCTGTGCCTCAGTCACCTCATCTGTAAAAAATGGGGACTAAGACTGTGAGCCCCACGTGGGGCAACCTGATCACTTGTATCCTCCCCAGTGCTTAGAACAGAGCCTTGCACAAAGTAAGCGCTTAGCAAATGCCATCATTAATAAATACCATCATCGTCATTATTATTATTATTTCTCCCTCTTCAGATCCATCAGGTCTCTGCCCTTTCCATCTTCAAAGCCCTTCTGAGTTCACACCGATCAGTGGTATTTATTGAGAGCTTCCTTTGTGCAGAACACTGTGCTAAAGTGCTTGGGAGAGTACAGTAAATACACTTGGTAGTCATAATCCCTGCCCTCAGGGAGTAAAAGCTACATACCTCCTCTAGTAATTAAGTGCTTACTATGCACCAGGCACCGTACTAAATGCTGGGGTAGATCCAAGGTTGGAACAGTCCATTTCCTACATGAGGCTGGCAGTCTTAATTAACATTTTACAATCAATCAATCATATTTATTGAGCGCTTACTGTGTGCAGAACACTGTACTAAGTGCTTGGGAAGTACAAGTTGGCAACATATAGAGACAGTCCCTACCCAACAGTGGGCTCACAGTCTAGAAACAGATGAGGGAACTGAGGCCCAGAGAAGTGAAATGACTTGCCCAAGGTCACACATAAAACAGAGTGGTGGAGCTGGGATTAGAACTCAGGTCTTCTGACTCAGGCCCATGCTCTATCCACTAGGCCATCCTACTTCTCATCTCATCTCATCATTAGAGAAGCAGCGTGGCTCAGTGTCAAGAGCACAGGCTTTGGAGTCAGAGGTCATGGGCTCAAATCCTGGCTCTGCCAATTGTCAGCTGTGTGACTTTGGGCAAGTCACTTAAATTCTCTGTGCCTCAGTTCCCTCATCTGTAAAATGGGGATTAAGACTGTGAGCCCCACGTGGGACAACCTGAGCACCTTGTATCCCCCAGAGCTTAGAACAGTGCTTTGCACATAGTAAGCACTTAACAAATACCATTATTATTATTATTATTATCTCCTCACTTTGTAACCTCACTACCCCATTTCAATCTTTCAGCACTACTGAATTCTCAACCCCATCCCCACCCCAATACCTGTGTCCATATCTTTAAACTCTATTACTTCCTCCTATTTCTAATTTCTTTTAGTAGCTTTTTAAGAAAGAATTGTTTGAGTTGTTTATGCTTAGCTGTGATTTTGGCTGAAGACTACTTCATTTAGGGTCCTTCCTCGATGTGTCCAGATTTAAGCCCTTTGATCCACACTGAAGTAGAACTCTTGCCAAGATCCCTGGGGACTGAGTAGTTCCATCCTAATCCCATTGGACTTCTCAGCTGCCTGACCCCACTGATCACTCCCTTCTCCTGGAAGCATTATCAAACTTCAGCTTCTCTTCTGGTTCTCCTCCTATATCTCTGATGGATCATTCTCAGTCTCTTTTGAGAGCTCCTCTTCTGCCTTCCACCCTCTGACAGTGGGAGTCCCTCAAGGCTCAGTCTGGGTCCCCTTCTTTTCTCCATCTGCACTCACTCCCTTGGAGAACTAATTCCCTCCCATGCTCTACCAACTTTATGCAGATGATTCCCAAATCTACAACTCCAGCCCTGATCTCTCTTCTTCTCTGTAGTCTTGCATTTCCTCCTGCCTTGAGGACATCACTACTTGGCAAGTCTTTCTGCCGAAAGCTCAACATATCCAAAACAGAACTCCTCATCTTCCCATCCAGACCCTGTCCTCCCCACTGACTTTCCCCATCTCTGTAAACAGCACTGCCATCCTCCCTGCCTCACAAGCCTGTAACCTTGGCATTATCCTCGACTTATCTCTCTCATTCCACTCACATATTCAATCTGTCACCAAACCCTGTCTGTTCTTTTACATTGCTAAAATCTGCCATTTCCTCTCCATCCAAAATGCTACCACGTTAATCTAAACACTTGTTCTATCCCACTTTGAGTATTGCATCAGCCTCCTTCCTGACCACCCCATTTCCTGTCTCTCCCCACTTCAGTCCATCCTTCACTCTGCTTCCTGTATCATTTTTTTCTACTAATCTATTGAGTCCATGTTTCCCCACTCCTCAAGAACTTCCAAGGGCTGCCCGTCCAATACCTCATCAAACAGAAACTCCTTATCATAGACTTTAAAGTGCTCAATCAGTTTGCCCCCTGCTACCTTACTGCCCTGATTTCCTACTATGACCCAGCCTATACAATTTGCTCCTCTACTGCCTACTCCTCAGGAGAGGAGAGCCTCGATCTCCTCTATCTTGCCGTGGACCCCTACTCCACAACCTGTCTCTGGCCTGGAACTTCCTTCCCCTTCCTATTGGATAGACAATCACCCTCCCCACTTTCAAAGCTGTATTAAAAGCACATTTCCTCCAAAAGACCTTCCCTGACTAAGCCCTTATTTCCTCTTCTCCCACTCCTTTCTACATGGCCCTTGCACTTGGATTTGCACCCTTTAATGACCCCTCCCTCAGCGCCCCCCAAAAATTGTGTACCTATCTATTATTTATTTACTTATGTTGAGAAGCAGTGTGGCCTAGGGGATAGAGCCCAGGCCTGGGAATCAGAAGGTCATGGGTTCTATTCCAGGCTCCATCACTTGTCTGCTGTGTGATCTTGGGGAAGTCACTCCACTTTTCTGGGCCTCATCTGTAAAATGGGGATTAAGACTGTGAGCCCCATGTGGGACAACCTGATTACCTTGTATCTTCCTCAGTGCTTGGAACAGTGCTTGGCACATAGCAAGCACTTAACAAACACCATCATTATTATTATTATTCATTCATTCAATCAATCACATTTATTGAGTGATTACTGTGTGCAGAACAGTGTATTAAGTGCTTGGGAGAGTACATTACAACAATAGACTCATTCCCTGCCCACAATGAGCTTACAGTCTAGAAGGGGGGAGACAGACATCAATACAAATAAATGAATTACAGATATGTACATAGGTGCTGTGGGGCTAGGAGGGGAAAGAACAGAGGGAGCAAGTCAGGGTGAGGTGGAAAAGAGTGGGAGAAAAGGAAAGGTGTGGGGGGCACTTAGCCAGAGAAAGCCTCTTGGAAGAGATATGCCTTCAATAAGGCTTTGAAGCTGGGGAGACTAATTGTCTGGCACAGTTGAGAAGGGAGGGTGTTCCAGGCCAGAAGCAGGACATGGGTGAGTGGTTGGTGGAGAGATAGATGAGATTAAGTCACAATGAGAAGGTTAGCATTAGAGGAGCGAAGTGTGTAGGCTGGGTTGTGGCAAGAGAGTAGCAAGGTGAGGTAGGAGGAGGCAAAGTGATTGAATGCTTTAAAGACAATGGCGCAGAGGTTTTTGAGTGGGATGACATGTCCTGAATGTTTTTGTAGAAAAGTGATCTGGACAGCAGAGTGAAGTACAGACTGCAGTGGAGAGAGGCAGGAAGCTGGGAGGTCAGCAAGAAGACTAATGCAGTAATCCAGGGGGAATAGGAAGAGTGATTGTATTAACGTGGTAGCAGTTTAGTTGGAGTGGAAAGGACAGATTTAAGCGATGTTGTGAAGGTGGAACTGACAGGATTTAGTGATGAATTGAATATGTTAGTTGAATGAGAGAGAAAAGTCAAGGATAATATCAAGGTTATGGCCTTGTGAGGCAGGAAGGATAGTGGTGTCATTTACAAGTGATGGGAAAGTTAGGGGGAGACAGGGTTTGGGTGGAAAGATAAGACTTACCTTAAAGTCTGTTTCCCGGCCTAGACTGTAAACATCTTGTGAATTGGGAGTGTGTCTACCAACTCTGTTATCTTGTCCTCTCCCAAGCGCTTAGTACAGTGCTGTGCACACTGAAAGTGCTCAATAAATTTGATCGATTGAGATCCTTCTTTGCAGTTGCAGTCAGTCAGTCAATAGTACTTAATTCCATCCCAATCCAGCTAGAGGGAATGGAAGGGAAAGAGACAAGGGAGAGAGATGGGATCAACCATCCATCAATCAATCACTTGAACTTATTGAACACTTACTGTGTGCAGAGTACAGAATTCCCAGAGGGTGTTACCTCCAGTCTTTTCCACCCACCTGACTTAATGATGAAGTCTCCCAGATTTTTCTTTTCCCCCCTCCCCCCTCCATCCCCACCTTCTCAGCTGCTGTTGTGAAATTCCTCAGCCTGCCCTGCCTCTTCATTTCATGTTGACAGAGAATCCTGGCTCTCCCCACCCCACCGATTCTCCCCTTCATCCCACCAGCAGATGTCCTACTGACCGCCTTTATTAACCCTCCCCTCTCCAGACTCCCACCTTGTTAAGAGTTTTCAAATCAGACTCTGGGTGAGAACGGGCCTTATATTTGCAAAAAACATTTCCACCATTTATTCTCCCCATCTATCTGCTGGAATAAACAGGTCCTGCTAGGCCCATTTTGCAGATGGGATATATGAATTTTCATGGTGGGAGAGGGGTTAAAGGTTGGGCCCTGAGGCTCAGAGCAGCTCAGCTGCAATGCCTGAGATTAAATGATTAAAACTCAAAAGCTGCAGCTTCAAAGCCCAGGAAGGGATACAGACAGAATGGGGGTTGGGGGAGTGAAAAGGGGAAAGGAAGTTGCAAGATTGAGCTCTGGAAGGAATAGGGTTCAAGAAATAGGTGCCAAATGTTTGTTGTGGTGAAGCCCCAGGAGGGGGATTCATAGAGAAGCGGTTTAGCTTAATGGATAAGAATACAGGCCTGGGAGTCAGGGGACCTGGTTCTAGTCCTCGCTTTGCCACTTGTCTGCTGTTTGACATTGGGTAAGTTACTTAACTTTTCTGGGCCTTAGTTCCCTCAAAATGGAGATTTAATACCTGTTCTCCCTTCAACTTAAACTGTGAGTCCCATGAGGGCTGTGATTATCTTGTATCTACCCCAGAGTTTGGTAAGGGCTTAATAAATACTATTATTATTGTTTTTATGACGATGGTATTTGTTAAGCACTTCTTATGTGTTCTAAGTGCTGAGCACTGTTCTAAGCATTGGATTATGGTGTTTGTTAAATGCTTACTATGTGCCAAGCGCTGTTTTAAGAGCTGGGATAGACACAAGATAATCAGGTTGGACAAAGTCCCGGTCCCACATGGGGCTCACAGTCTTACTCCCCATTTTGCAGATGAGGTACCTGAGGCAACGAGAAGTTAAGTGACTTGCCCAAGGTCACATAGCAGACAAGTGACAGAGCTGGGATCCAACTGAGCCACTAAGGAACCCCTTCCCCAGCCACCTCCAGCCCTCCCTGATCATAGCTGAAGTAAACAGAAAAGATGTATTGCTTCCCAAGTTGTTTATAGCTGCAGACCAACCTCCCTAGGGTCTGGGACTGGCTTTCCCTTTGGCCTTGGCAGACACGGGCTGAAAGCATAGATTCATTCCCAGGCTGCTTTTTCCTGGGGCCTCTGCTACCATCGATTGAATGGCAAGCAGGAGCAAAATCTGGCATGAGCTGTTGGAGGCAGGGATATAAACAGCTTGCATTCCAAGCTGTTAGTACAGTGCTCTGCACACAGTAAGCTCTGAATAAACATGATTGAATGAATGAATTCCATTACAGTGTCAGCTTTTTCACTGAAGTGGAGGCTCCTTGTGGGCAGGGGACTTGTTTTATAAGTGCTTCTGTTGTACATCCCAAGTGCTTTGCCTTGAGCATGGCATTCTGTTAATATGTTTTGTTTTGTTTTGTTCTCTGTCTCCCCCTTCTAGACTGTGAGCCCACTGTTGGGTAGGGACCATCTCTATATGTTGCCAATTTGTACTTCCCAAGCGCTTAGTACAGTGCTCTGCACACAGTAAGTGCTCAATAAATACGATTGATTGATTGATTGATTCTGCAGGTACTGCTTAGTGTCCCGGTGGATACGCCCAGAGCCTGGCTCAGCCTGGACATTCCTGTGGTTTCCCCCATCTGAGCTGAACCCTGGAACAAGGGGACTTCTAGACCAACCTTATATGGCAACTGCAGACCAGATAGGACCCTGATCCTGCCTCTGGGTGGGTGGCCCTTGCCTCTCCAGAGAGGTGATGAGGCTGACCCAGGATCTCAAGGAAGAGGCGTCACTGTCGACAGTGTCAGTGTGTACTGTGGATCTGGGCCTGGGATACACACTCAAAAAGTACATAACACCAACCCTGCTCCCAGGGACTTTTACCATCTAATGACCACAGGCCTGGAGAATGCTAATAGAACAAGCATGCCAACAGAGAGGGAGTATGGCCTGGTAGACAGAGCACAGGCCTGGAAATCAGAGGGACCTGGGTTCTAATCCTGGCTCTGCTACTTGTAGATTGTGTGACCTTGGGCAAGTCATTTCACTTCTCTGGGCCTCAGTTGCTACATCTGGAAAATGGGGATTAAGACTGTGAGTCCAACGTGGGACATAGATTGTGTTCAACCCGATTATCTTATATCTGCCCTAATGCTTAGAACAGTGCCTGGAACATAGAAAGCGTTTAACAAATACTATTTTTAAAAAAGCCAGACTGATGCTGAACATCTTATCAGAAAATGCCTGGGCAGACTTTGGGGAAGTGGGTTGAGAGCAGAAGCTTCTTTAAATCCAGATAGCCCCTACAGGTGCTGTCTCTTGGTACTTGCCTCTCCCAAGTGCTTAGTACAGTGCTCTGTGCAGAGTAAGCACTCAATAAATATGATTGAATGAATGAATGACTTTCTCAATGTCCCATGAGTCAGTATTCCCACATGCCTGACCAAGTGGCATCCTGTAAACTGAAAGCCTTTAAACTGTAATCCTGTATATGGTAAGCTCCTTGTGAGCAGGTATGACAGCTACCAACTACCATCTGTACTGAATTGTGGTGTATCAATCAATCAATCAATGGTATTTATTCATTCATCATTTCATTCAATGGTATTTATTGAGTGCTTACCATGAGCAGAGCACCGTGCTAAGCACTTGGGAGAGTACAAAACAACAATAAACAGACACGCTCCCTGCCCACAGTGAGTTTACATTAGAGGCAGGAGACAGATACTAATATAAATAAATAAATTACATAAGTGCTGTGGGGCAATGAGCGGGGTTGAACATAGGGAGCAAGTCAGGGTGACACAGAAGGGAGAGGGGGAAGAAGAAAGAGGGGGGCTTAGTCAGGAAGGCCTCTTGGAGGGGATGTGCCTTCAATAAGGCTTTGAAGGCGAGGAAAAAGTAATTGTTGGATTTGAGGAGGGAGTGCGTTCCAGGCCAGAGGCAGGACATGGGTGAGGGGTTGGTAGCGAGATAGAGGCACAATGAGAAGGTTGGCATTAGAGGAGCGAAGTGTGCAGGCTGAGATGTGGTAGGAGAGTAGCAAGGTGCAGTACGAGGAGGTAAGATGATTGAATGCTTTAAAGACAATGGTGTGGAGGCGGATGGGCAACAACTGGAATTTTTTGAGGAACAGGGTGACATGTCCTGAATGTTTTTGTAGAAAAATGATCTGGGCAGCAGAGTGAAGTATGGACTGAAGTGGGGAGAGGTATGATGCTGGGAGACTGATGCAGTAATCTGGAGTGATAGGATGAGTGATTGTATTAACGTGGTAGCAGTTTAGTTGGAGTGGAAAGGGCAGATTTAAGTGATGTTGTGAAGGTGGGACCGACAGATTTTAGTGATGGATTGAATATGTGGATTGAATGAGAGAGAGGAGTCAAGAATAACATCAAGGTAAGGAAGGATGGTGGTGCCATCTATAGTGATGGGAAAAGTCAGGGGTAGGACAGGGTTTGGATGGGAAGATAAGGAGTTCTGTTTTGGACATGTTAAGCTTGAGGTGATGGGAGGACATCCAAGTAGAGATGTCTTGAAGGCAGGAGAAAATGCGAGACTGCAGAGGGGGAGAGAGATCAGGGCTAGAGATGTAGATTTGGTTATCATCTGCATAGAGGTGGTAGTTGAAGCCATGGGAGCGAATGATTCGTTCTACTTCATTCATTCAATGGTGTTTATTGAGCACTTATTCATTTAATTCATTGAATCATATTTACTGAGAACTAACTGTATGCAGAGGGCTATACTAAGTGCTTGGGAGAGTCCAATATAACAATAAACAGACACGTTCCCTGCCTACAGTGAGCCTACCTATGTGCAGAGCACTGTACTAAGCACTTGAGAAAGTACAATAGAGTTGGTAGACATGATCCCCGTCCACAAGGAGTGTACGGTCTAGAGGGGGAGACAGACATTAAAATGTATTCATTTCATTCAATCGTATTTATTGAGTGCTTACTGTGTGCAGAGCACTGTACTAAGCACTTGGAAACTACAATTCAGCAACAGATATAGATAATCCCTACCCAACAATGGGTTCACAGTCTAAATTCCTACTTTCAACCAGTTAGTAATCTCTCAGAAGTGGAAGATTCTGGTGTACTGTTAGGGTGGAAAGTTGTTCACTTTTCAAATGATCTGTCCCCAGTCTGGATGGGATACTGAATACCATTATGTCTGGTACTTTTATTTTAGAGGCTTTTCAGCCTCCCTCCATCCCAAATTCTGTCTGTGAATCCTGCAGCACCGAAGTGAAGTGAAGTGAAGTGGTCCGTGCTTCTGGAGGGATTTGGGAAGGGAACACAAAGGCTTTAGAAAAAATTGGAGGGACCCTGGGAAACCAATCTAGGTACCAGTGGCCTTAAGCTTACTTCTGCAAAATTGGGTGTATCAACCAATCAATCAATGGTATTTGAGTGCTTACTGTGTGCAGAGCATTGTACGAAGAGCATGGGAGAGTGTAATACAAAAGAATTGCTAGGCACATTCCCTGCTCACAAGGAGCTTACAGTCTCCAGTGGGAGACAACTTGAAAATAGATTATGGTTAGGGGGAATACAAGGGAAATTACAGATAGCATGTATGACACTATTACCATAAGAAGATGCCCAATGTCAGGCAGGTGATATCACATAATAATAATAATAATTACAATAATAGTAGTAATGGTATTTGTTAAGCAATTACTATGTGCCACGCACTGTACTAAGAACTGGGGTGGATAGAAGGTAATCAAGTTGGACACAGTCCCTGTACCATGTGGGGCTCACAGTCTCAATCACCATTTTCCCATTTTACAGATGAGGTAACTTGGGCACAGAGAAGTGAAGTGACTTTCCCAGGGTCGCACAGCAGACAAGTGGCAGAGCTGGGATTAGAACCCATGACTTTCTGACTCCCAGACCTGTGCTCTATCCACTACGCTATGCTGCTTTTCTGTGCACAAGCCTGTGGGTCTAGGATGGGGGTGGACCGTAAGCAGCCACCCGGGACAGAGAACGGGTCAGGGCAAGGTGTTGGGGCTGGGTTGTTAGAGAGTGCAATTGTGGGTGGGAAAGTGAAGTGGGGCAGAGGGGGCTCCAGGCTACCAGCAGGATTAGTTAGGGAGAGGCCTAGGACAGAGAGGCAGCAGGCGGGGAGCTGTGGCCCAGGTTCGGACCGAAGCGTCGCAAGGAGTTTTCAAACCCTATTTCCTGGAGAACAGCTAGATTTCCCCCTTGCAGACCTTCCTCCTTGCCTGCTTCTCGGCCTCGGGGATGGGGTCAGTGTCAGCTGGTACCCGCTCATGCTGCGGTCCAGTGCACGGGGCAACTCTGCGCGTATCAAGGTATGCTGCAGCCCCCAGCATAATAATAACAATAATGATGATGGCATTTATTAAGTGCTTACTATGTGCAAAGCACTGTTCTAAGCGCTGGGGAGGTTACAAGGTGATCAGGTTGTCCCACGGGGCAGTCACAGTGCAGCCCAGAGTATGCTGCAGTTTCAGCTCTCATTACAGCCCCCAGTACAGTGCAGTTCGGAGTATGATGCAGCTCAGGGCATGCAGCCCAGTGAACACAGTAGCCTGGTGCACGCTTTAGCCCCCAGCACATGCTGCAACCCCTTCCCCTGACAGTGCAGCCCCCTAACCCCTCTCTCCGGGTCGGACCCCAGAGCTCTGGGCAGCCATTGGCCACCGCCCCCCGGAGCACGTGGGGTTGCAGCTGCCCAGCGTGGCCAGCAGGGCGGGACGCAGGGAGGAGGGAGGAGAAGGCGGGGGCGGAGGGCGGAGGCAGGGGCCGGAGTGAGGAGGAGGAGAAGAAAAAGGAGGGAGCATTCAGGACCCAGGCCGGTAGCAGCCGTCTGACTCATTCCGACTCCGGAGGAGTCAAAACAGGGCACGGGAGCCGAGGGCTAGCTAGCTGAACACCGGACCTGGCTGCATCCCACTAGAGTCCAGGAGAGAGTGGTGCTCCCTGGGGCTGGCAACATGAAGGACCGCAGCCTAGGCCGGGCGCTCGGGGGTTGGACATCAGGCTGGACCTGGGCCTGGGCAGCTTGTCTGGCGGTGGCCTTTGCTTCCCCAGGTGAGTTTGCCTGCTCCCTTCACCCTCTGTCCTTTTCAGGCCAATCCTCTCCCCCCAAACCTTGAGGTCCTCTGCTTTGGGGACTTATGGAGCTCCCCAGGGCCCCCTCCTGCTCTCCGGTTGGGGTCTGTCCCAGCTGCTACCCACCAGAGGAAAAGGACACCGCCTCCTGCCACCCACTTCCCTGCTTCCTCCTGTCTTTCCCCCATCCTGTCCATAGGCAGCAGAGGAATTTTGCTTTGCACATAGTAAGCACTTAACGAATACCATTATCATTATTATTAGTTTTATTATTTGGGCAGTAGCTGCTGCCACTGCACAACTGCTGCTAATGCGGCTGCTCCTCCTCCTCCCCATTTCCCCTCCGAGAAGACAGGAACTAGGAGCCCAGCTGGCAGGCGGGAGAATCGATCCCCAGATTTAGGGTTCCCTCGCCCCTCCGTGGGGATGGGACCAGTGTGGGGCAAGGGGCAAGGGGAGAGGTCTGGGGCCAAGGGGGTAAATCAGTCCATCAGCTGTACTTAACTGAGCGCTTACTGTGTGCAGAGCAGTGTCTGCGTCGCCCTGACTTGCTCCCTTTGCTCTCCCCCCTCCCAGCCCCACAGCACTTATGTACATATTTGGGATTTTATTTATTTGTATTGACGTCTGTCTCCTCCGGTCTAGACTGTAAGCCCTCTGTGGGCAGGGAAAGTGACTGTTACTGTATTGTACTCTCCCAAGCGCTTAGTAGAGTGCTCTGCGCACAGCAAGCACCCAATAAATACGACTGAATGAATGAATGCATAAATGAACTAAGCACTTGGGAATGTAACAGAGTTGGTAGACAGGCATAGGGTGGGGCAGAGAAGGGGTTGAATCTCAAAGCGCATTGGTCTCGGGAAACAGGGTGACCAGGAAGCCACCTGGCCACACCATGGACACTGGCCCCAGCTCTTCAGGAAATGACCAGCACTGACCGGCTGAGAATGGGGTAGAAACTCGGTCAGGCCTGTAGGGAGATGTCCCCTTTTCTCACAAGGACATGGTCCATCTTCCCCTAGCCCAGAGCCCTGGTTTTTGTCCCAGCTCAGGTATCCGGGAAGAAGCGTGGTGGGATGGGGGTCCCTCTACCTCCCTCCCCTCCTTTCCTTCCGGAGACAGAGCTAAATCAGAGTGTGAACCTAGGACAGTTTTCAGACATGTATGGGCTGTCCTCAGCCCTGCTGGGACCCCCAAAGACTTCACCCTGGGAGAGAGAGGAAACCTCGACCATGTGCGGCCCAGTCAGAGAAAGGCGGCCTGCACTCAGACGGGGCTCTGGGAATTGTGTCCCATCCTCCACTGAAGCCCTGAGACCCAGGAGGCTGGCTGGAGGCAGGGGTCTGTCCCAGGTGACCCCTGGAAGCCCCTTCTAGGTGGGCGACCCTAGAGGCCTCGTTCAGAGATGCCAGGAAGGCTTACTTCCTTTCACTTTCTTTCCTTCCTCTCCGAGAAGGCGCAGGAGAGTTTCCTGGGCAGGTCTTTGTCTCTGGGACAGGGTTCGTCTGGAGGAGGTGTTCACGTCTGGGCAGGTTCAGACACAGGCTTCATCCCAGAAACTTCTGTTTCACCCAGTCCATCTGCTGGCCCGGCCTCCCTAGCCTTCTGGAGAGTTGGAAAATGGGATTAGCCACAGGCAGCTCTGCTATTTAAAGACCAGTGACTAATGTCTTATTAAACTAAAGCGTCGTGGTGAGCCCCATGCTCTACCCTGCACCTTGGCACGGCCAGGGTTGGCTCCTCAGATTGCTTTGTGGCTCAGTGGCTCAGAGCAGGGTGACATGGCCTATTCATGGGCTGGGAGGAGCTCAAGGCAGAGGATCTGCTTTGCAGGCAGATGGGGTGGGCTTCCCTGCCCCTCCCTCCCCATCCTCAACATCCCCAGACAAAGCACCGTCTAAGCAAGGCCGATGGGTGAGTTTGATCCACAGCTGCCAGGCCTTGGGCTTATTACTTAGCTGATCTATGCCTCAGGTTCCTCATCTGTCAAATGGGGATGTACTCCCTCCGCTTTAGACTGTAAGCTCAAGTGGGACAGGGACCGACCTGAATATCTTGTATCTGCCTAAGCACTTGGCATATAGTAAGTGCCGAACGAATGCACAAGTATTATTATGATTACTATTATCATTATTACCCAAGAACTCAAATTAGTCTCCTTAGCTGCTTAGACCCCTTTGCAACAGGGAGTCCAATGTTAGTGCAGTGAGAAGGGGCGGGGGGCTTTGGGGATGGGAGGGGCAGAAGCAAAGACCCCCTAATATGGGGGAAATCTTTTCCTTGGATTAAGGGGGAAGGGAGGGACCTTTGCTTTCTGGAAAAGTTTGGGTTTTGTGCCCACTGCCGCCCTCCCTCTTTACTCATATCAATGTCTGTTTTATTCATATTAATGTCTATCTCCCCATGTAGACTGTAAGCTCATTATGGGTAGGGAACGTGTCAGCTAATTCGGTTATGTTGTACTCTCTCAAGGGCTTAGAACAGGGCTCGGCACAGAGTTAGTGCTCAATAAATACCATTGATTGATTGATTACCATTGATTCAGGTGACTTGTGCGAGTCCAGCTTGTGTCAGAATGGCGGCACCTGCCTCTCGGAAGTCGACGGCTCCCCATTCTTCTGCATCTGCCCTGATGGCTTCACCGGAAAAGTCTGCAATGAGACGGAGAGAGGTAGCCTTCAGCGGGCAGCCGGGCACTCCGGGAGCTGAGTGCTCTGCTAGGGAGGCAGGCTGATCTGTTCTGGGTTGGGGGGCAGGTGGGGAGCCGATGTCCTTCCAACCCCCAGTGGCAGTCCCTCTCAGCTGAACCCCGAAGAGGCCAGTGGGAGTGAGGGAGGAGGCCAGAAGTCTCTCCTTCTGGAACCCAGCTAAGGAGCAGGAGTGGTCAGCTGGGGAGGGGAAGGGGAGCTCTTGGGTGCCAAGAATGCCTGGCCCGGCTCTGGGCAGTGCCCTCTGGGGTGGCCAGGGCTCGGGGGATCCATGAGTGGTGCTGGGTTCCGATCCTGACCCTCGCCCCAGGAAATCTCCGCTCCAGCTGCTGTTCTGCTCCAGACCTCTATCCTGGCTGATCTCACTCCAAGCTGGGCTGTTAGCCGGTTCCTGGGGGCCCATCAAATTCAAGCCCCATATGGATCGATGGGGTCCATGGGGGTGGGTGGAGGAGTTCCCCCGAACTGCTCCCCAGCTCCCCCATAACCGTCCACACTCTCTCTGTTCTCTCCCTGTCTCCTCTGCGCCCCCGAACAGGACCCTGTTTTCCGAACCCTTGTCTCAACAATGCCGAGTGCCAAGTGCTGGCCGACTCCCACCGTGGGGATGTCTTTGCCCAGTATGTCTGCAAGTGCCCGGATGGCTACAAGGGAATTCATTGCCAGGACAGTGAGTACTCAGGGCAGGAAGGGGGCAGCACGACTACTGGTGCTCCAGGCATGGTGTGGGTTTGAGGGTGGTGAGGCTGAGGGCTCCGCCCTGCCCTTAGCAGCGGATGGTGGCGAGGCTCGGGCAGACACACTGCCCGCAGAATTATTTTAACACCTAGCGCCTAGCTCCATTCCCCATGATCACTCCCACCCCCCGAGCTTAACTCTCCCCAAGACCCAAGGCCAGGGTCCTGGGCCCACTGTTCAGGTGGATCGTCAAAGTAGCGAAGGTGGCCGGCAGGGGTAGCCTGACCCCAACCTCTGGTGGGAGTCTAGAAGACACATCATTAGGGGTTAATCTTCCTGGAAATTTTTCCACAGTGGGGGAACAGAAAACAAATTCTAGCCCTCGCAGGACCCAAGAGGGTCATAAATCCGGGTCAAGGACTGGAGCCTGGCAGAGCTCTGGGCTGCTCCAAGTGCAGCTTTGTGGGCGGAGAAGCCTGGGCCAAGGCAGGGTGGGGAAGGGAGTGCTAGCTTGGGAATGAGTTCTCCTTGCACTCATGGCAGACAGGCATTCTGTCCCGGGCTGGCCAAAGCCTTGAGTCTGTTCCGCCTGGGGCCATGCCGTGGTAAGGTCCCAGGGCCCACACGTAAGGCCCAACTTGAGAAGCAGTGTGGCCTAGTGAATAGGGCATGGGTCTGGAAGTCAGAAGGACTTGGCTCCTGTGTGACCTTAGGCAAGTCATTTCACTTCATTTCACTTCTCTGGGCCTCAGTTACCTCATCTGTAAAATGGGGATTAAGACGCTAAGTCCCATGTGAGACAGGGTCTATGTCCAAGTTGATTATTTTCTATCTACTCTAGCGCTTAGTACAGTGCCTGGTACACTGGTATATAGTAAGCGCTTAACAAATGCCATTAAAAAACATTCAGTGGGATTGTTTTGTGAGCACAGATTATTTCTCTACATAGTACAGTGCTCCACACAGTAAGATCTCAATAAATGCTGTCAACTGAGGGAAAAATGAGTTTTAGAAAGATCCTACATCTCCCCCTTGGCAAGCACCATCCCTCCGCCACCCCCCACCAGCCCTCCGGCCCAGAACCCTGCCTGAGGGCATTTTGATGTGCAAGGACAAGCACCTAAAAAATCCAGGAGACAAGTTCAGTTTGATAATCACTGAAATGGGATGATGTAATAATAATAATAATAATAATAATGGCATTTATTAAGCGCTTACTACGTGCAAAGCACTGTTCTAAACACTGGGGAGTTACAAGGTTATCAGGTTGTCCCACAGGGGGCTCACAATCTTAATCCCCATTTTACAGATGAGGGAACTGAAGCCCAGAGAAGTGAAGTGACTTGCCCAAAGTCACACAGCTGAAAATTGGCAGAGCTGGGATTTGAACCCATGACCTGTGATTCCAAAGCCCGGGCACTTTCCAGTGAGCCACGCTGCTTCTCCTAATGACGATGGGAAAGAATAGTAAAACATTTTTAATAGTGTTTATTGAGTGTTCATTATGCTTGGTACATGGGAGAGTACGCTAGAAGTAAAAGATACAGCCCTGACTCTCCAGGAGCTATCAGAGAGGTTAGCATGCTTGCGTGCCGAGAAGGCATTATAAACCACAGATCGTGTAAAGAAAAACCTTAAAGTAAGCCAAGTGACTAATCCATGAGCTAGAATACACAGGTGTTCTCCCGAACAGTAAACTGATGTACCTCATTCAGGCTCTGTAGGTAAAGACTGTGCCACCAGAATAATAATAATAATAACTACTGTGGTATTTGTTAAGAGCTTACTACGTGCCAGGCCCTGCGCTAATCACTGGGGTAGATATAAACTAATCAGGTTGGACACAGTCCCTATCCCACATAGAGTTTACAGTCTTAACCCCCATGTTACAGATGAGGGAACTGAGGCACAGAGAAGTGAAGAGTCTTGCCCAAGATCACAACAGACAAATGATGGAGGATTAGAACCCAGGTCCTTCTGACTCCCAGGCCAGGGCTCGAATCACTAGGCCATGCTGCTTCCCATAAGAATCCAAATATTATTATTATATTTTACATAAATTACTGCTAGTGGCCAATTATGGCTCTTTCCCTAGAACGAAACCTTGGTCATTGTCAAACATAATGTGGCTCAGTCGAAAGAGCGCAGGCTTGGGAGCCAGAGGTCATGGGTTCTAATCCCAGATCTGCCACTTATCAGCTGTGTGACTTTGGGCAAGTCACTTAATAATAATAATAATAATGATGGCATTTATTAAGCGCTTACTATGTGCAAAGCACTGTTCTAAGCGCTGGGGAGTTTCCAAGGTGATCAGGTTGTCCCACGGGGGGCTCACAGTCTTAATCCCCATTTTACAGATGTGGGAACTGAGACCCAGAGAAGTGAAGTGACTTGCCCAAAGTCACACAGCTGACAAGTGGCGGAGCTGGGATTTGAACCGATGACCTCTGACTCCAAAGCCCGGGCTCTTTCCACTGAGCCACTTAACTTCTCTGGGCCTCAGTTACCTCATACGTCAAATGGGGATTAAGACTGTGAGCCCCATGTGGGACAAGCTGATCACCTAGTATCCCCCCCAGTGCTTAGAACATTGCTTCACACATAGTAAGTGCTTAACAAATGCCATTATTATTATTATTACAACATTTTTTTCCCAAGTTGTCTCTGATCCCATGGACTCCACCCCCCTCACAGCTTTCTGTGCTTTAAGCCTTCCTGGTCCTTCCTCCCTCTATCACATCCTTAGGATTTGGGGACTCAAGCTCTCTGTTCTCAGGTCAGTGGAGCAGGATTTTTCCCTCCAGCCTGTCGCTTTCTGGAGTTTCTCAGACCTTTGATCATTCAGCCTGATTTCTGTTCTGTCTCCTTGCCCTGCAAGCCAAGTAGGGAACGTGCCCACCCAGGGCCACTGAGGTCCTGATTGCCCCCTCCTGCCAGATCCTTCCAGCCAGTCCCTTAGTGCCCCAAACTTGGAGGCAATTTCCTTCCATCCCCATCCCCAAGGAGCGTGAGCTTCCCGGCCCTCCCAGAGGGAAGAAGAAAACATGGGCTTCATGTCAGGTGACCCTGATCTGGGCTGACTGAGGTGCCTCCTTCCCACCGAGCTAGCCAGGCAGGAAAAAAGGCGAAACAGTCCCCTATTCCTCCCCACAGGAAGTTGGCTGAAATCTGAGCCAACCCAGGCCCGCAGCCGGGGGCTCTGCTTTAGTCAGTCTATCAATCAATGCTATTTATTGAGCACTCACTGTGTGCAGAGCACTATACTAAGCACTTGGGAGAGTACAATGTAACAGGGTTGGTAGATATGTTCCCTGCCCACAGTATACTCAGGTGCACAGTTCCCTTTGCTTAAGGTGTTCCTCGGAGTGGCTCTGATGCTGACCTTGGCCCGGTCTGGGACCAAATGGTCCAATGGGCTTGAAGGCCCGGACCCTGTTGGCAAAGCCATGGACCCAGGTAGACGTTGGGTAGCAAGCCTGCAGGCAGCAGGGCCCAGCTCTGCATTGTCCTGGCCAGGAGAGTGGCCCATTCTGTCCCCTCCTGCCCACCTGTCTCCCCAGACGAGAACGAGTGCTCGTCGCAGCCCTGCCTGAACGGTGGCACCTGCCTCGATCTGGACGGTGACTATGCCTGCAAGTGCCGCTCTCCGTTCCTGGGCAAGACCTGCAAGTCCCGTGAGTGCCAGGCTAGTGTGCCCCCTCGCCCCCCTGCCTGCCAGCCCCACACTGTCCTGGCAGACCCCCTGGCTCTGATATGTTGGTGGGGCAGGGAAGGCAGGGTGAAGTCAGGCTGGGTTGGTGGGAGGGGCCTGTGATGGGTGAACCCCGTTGCCCTTGTCTTCCGTCACCATCTGTCACCTCGCTGTCCTCTTCTTCCCTAACCAGGCTGTGCTTTGCCCCTGGGCATGGAGGGAGGCGCCATCGCGGATGCCCAGATCTCAGCTTCATCCGTGCACTTTGGGTTCCTGGGGCTGCAGCGCTGGGGCCCGGAGCTGGCTCGCCTCCACAGCAAGGGCATCGTCAATGCCTGGACCGCTGGCAATTATGACAAGAAGCCCTGGATCCAGGTAGCAGGCAGGGCGTTGGACAGCACCTGGTCCCTCGGGCATGTGGTTTGTGTTGGGGTGGTGGGGTGGAAGTGGAAGGAAAGTTCGATCGCGGGAACTGCAGATGTATTAGATGTGAGGTTGCCAGGGTGGTCAGGAGCAGCCTGGAGCTGGGGAGGGGCAGGATGGGCCATGGAGGTCAACTGTGTGGCCTGGGGCTGCAGAAGGTCAGGATCATGCATGGAGGTAAACCAGTAGGCCAGGGGCTAGGGAAGATCAAATTCATTCATTCAATCATATTTATTGAGTGCTTACTGTGTACAAAGCTCTGTACTAAGCACTTGGGAGAGTACAGTATAATCGTAAACAGACACATTTCTTCCCACAATGAGCTCACAGTCTAGAGGATCAATCCTGGAGGTGAACTGTGGGGCCTAGGTCTGGGGAAGGTCAGAATCGACCGTGGAGGTGAACCATTGGTCCTGGGGCTAGGAAAGGTGAGGATCAGCCATGGAGGTGAACCACAGGGCCCAGGGCCCCATAGGGAAGACCATGAGGAAGGCCCTGGGGAAAACTAGGAAAAACTAGGCCCTACCAGTTTGCCCTCCAGCCTGAATGGAACTGCGCTCTGCCAGCCTTGTACTTTCAGTCTGGGGGCAGTGTCATCCTGTGTCAGATCCACGGATCAGCCAGCCAATTCTTAATCCCTAATTCAATAATGTGGACAGAGCAACCTCTTGTGTGCAGAAAAGTACTAGAAAAGTACTGGGGACTTGGCCGAGTATAACAGAAGAAGCAAGAAGTCTCAATCCTTCCTTTAGCTGCAAAGCTTGCAAGCTAATGGGGGAGACAGGCAGACACAGATTGTAAACAGACAGTCGAAGCTGATGTGAAAACATATCAAGAATATGGGCAAATGAGCGAATGATTGAATAAACAAAGTACAAAGCAATCAAAGAATCAATGGAATTTATTGTGCTGACTGTGTGCTGGGCACTGTACCAAATGGTCGGAAGGTAAAAATACAGTAGAGTTGCTCCCTCAAGGACCTTATAATCCAGTGGGGGAAGTTTAAAATCTATGTACGGTGTCATTAGGGGTTAAGGGAAGCAGCGTAGCATAGTGGAAAGAGCACGAGCCTATGAGTCAGAGGACCTCATTGCTAATCCTGGCTCTCCAATTTGCCACTTACTTTGGGCAAGTCAATTCACTTCTCTCTGCCTCTACGTACAATGGGGTTTGAATGTTTCCCTCCTACTTAGTCTGTGAGCCCCATGTGGACAGGGACCGTGTCCAATCTGATTAACTTAGAACAGTGCTTGACACATGGTAAGAGCATAATGAATAATAATTATTATTATTGTATTATTAGTAAGAATGGCCTCGGGGATGACATTATCGGGGCGGTGGAAATTAGTGGGGAGTGTCACCTGGAGGAGGTAGGGTTTCAGAAGAGCTTGGATAATAATGATGGTATTTGTTAAGTGCCTACTACGTGCCAAGCACTGTTCTAAGAGCTGGGTGGTGTGGGGAGCTGGGATCTGGTTGATGTGAAGGTGGAAAGGATTTCTGGACAGAGAGAAGAGCATGAGCAAATACTGGAGATGGGAGGGTCAATCGATCATTCAGTTGTATTTATTGAGCACTTGCTCTGTGCTGAGCACTGTAATAAGAGCTTAGGAGAGTACAAAAGAACAGAGTGTAAAAGAACAGCATGTTCCCTGTCCACAACAAGCTTACAGGCAGCATGATGTAGTGGATAGAGCACTGGCCTGGGAGTCAGCAGGTCATGGGTTCTAATCCCGGCTCCCCCCACTTGTCTGCTGTGTGACCTTGGACAAGCCACTTCATTTCTCAGGGCCTCAGTTACCTCATCTGTAAAATGGGGATTGAGATAGTGAGCCCCACTTGGGATGGGTACTGTGTCCAACACAATTTGCGTGTATCCACTCAAGTGCTTAATACTGTGCCTGTCACACACAGTAAGCATTTAACAAATATCATAATAATTATTTTTATTAAAGGGGATGCAGTAAGATAGTGAATTTGAGGGGAGCAAAGAGCATGAACCGAGGTGTAGTGGTTGAAGAGAGACAATATCTAAGGAGGAGAGACTAGTAGAGAGCCCAGAAAGCAGTGGTCTGGAAGCTTGGTGTGTCACAGAGAGGAGTGGGTAGGTTTCTAGGAGTGGAGTGAGCTGTAAGGCTGCGAGATGAATGGTGAGTTTTCTGGATGGGATGGGCCAAGGGGAGGCCCGGGGAAGGGACTTGGTTTGGGGCTGCTCCTTCCCTTGGCTATTTGTTAGCTGCTTTCTATGTGCCAGTGGAGTGATGTGGCCAAACTGTGTAAGAGAAAGATGGTCTGGACAGGGTATATCCTGAAAAGAGGCCCAATGGAACGAAGGAGACTTGTGAGTAGACTGATGCGGTAGTCAAGGCGAGGAGTTTGAATCAGGATGGTGGCCAATGAAGGGGTAAACCATGACACAGAAAATGTGCAGTTTTTTATATGATATTTGTTAAGTGCTTATTCTGTATCAGGCACTGTACTGAAAGCTAAGGTAATCATGTTGGACATAATGCACCTTCCACATAGTGATAATAATAATATTTGTTAAGTGCTTACTATGTGCAAAGCACTGTTCTAAGTGCTGGGATAGATACAAGTTAATCAGGTTGTCCCACATGGGGCTCAGTCTCAATCTCCATTTTATAGATGAGGTAACTGAGGCCCAGAGAAGTGAAGTGACTTGCCCAACGTCACCCAGCAGACAAGTGGAGGAGCTGGGATTAGAACCCAGGTCCTTCTGACTTCGAGGCCCGTGATCTAACCACTAGGCCATATGTGCTGCTTCAGATGGTTGCCGAAGCTCATAAGCAACTGCATGGGTGGGCAGCACTTTGGCCTCAGTTCCCAGTGCCCAAGGTCCCTGCAGTGGAGGTTGCCATGCAGTGGGCTACCTGGAGGGGAAGGGATCACCCTTTAGACCCTCTTCCAGCTCAGCATTGCGCTCCCCCCCCCCACCCCGCCCCACAACTCTAGGTGAACTTACTGCGGAAGACCCGGTTGACGGGCATCGTGACCCAGGGTGCCAGCCGGGCGGGCAGCGCCGAGTATCTGCGGACCTTCAGGGTGGCGTATAGCTTGGATGGACGTGACTTTGCCTTCATCCAGGACCCAGAGGAGAAGAGAGACAAGGTGAACACAGGAGAGGGATGGTGGAGGAAGGTGGGACTTTGTGGGGACACTGGGTCGCTGCTATGGGGCTGAGTCGGTTTCCTTCCAGGAGGAGGAGGAGGGCACAAGAGAGGCAGTTAATCAATCAATCACTGGTATTTATTGAGCACTTACTCTGTGCAGAGCACTGTTCTAAGCACTTGGGAGAGTGCAGTACAAGAGAATTAGCAGTCACATTCCATGTCCATAATGAGCTTACAGTTTAGAGGGGCAAATAACTACAGGGACGAAGGCTAAATGCATTTTGGCTTCAGTGGGGCAGCCACTGAGGAGGCCAGTTCACTAATGAGCGACTTGTTGCTTTTTTGACATCTGATCCTTAAGGCACATTCAGAACTTGTGGAAGTTGGAGACAATCAGTAATTTTTATTGAGTGTGAACTATGCATAGGGCATGCTACAAAGCCCTTGGAAGAGTACAAAAGTAGAAGACCTGACCCCTGCCCTCAGAGAGCTTTACAGCCTAGCTGGGGAGACAGACCTAAAATATATTACAGGTAGAGGGAGTGGTAAAGTACAGAAGATGTGTCCAAACAAAAGAAATGTCACAATGGATCTTGAGGTTCAGGGGGTCTGAGGGAGAGAGGCACCAAGGTAGACATCACTTAACTTTTCTGTGCCTCAGTTACCTCACCTGTAAAATGGGGATTAAGACTGTGAGCCCCATATGGGACAGGGACATTGCCCTACGTGATTAGCTTGTACCTACCCCAGCACTCAGTACAGTGCCTGGCACATAGTAAGCGCTTAACAAAGAGCAGAAAATTGGTAGACAGGGCCTCCCCACGGGGTTTCCTTTCCCCTCACGGGAGCCCCCGGTTCTCCTGAACTCCAGGGTCTCAGTCATGTCTGGACCTGTTTCCCAGCATAGCATAGTGCCGTCACTGCTCCGGCCCCTCTCCCTGAACTAATCAACCTTGCTTGTGGCTCTTCAGGTCTTTGTGGGGAATGTGGACAACAATGGGCTGAAGGAAAACCTGTTCGAGCCACCCATCGTGGCACAATACGTGCGGATTCATCCGGTGGTCTGCCGCCGGGGTTGCACCCTCCGCTTTGAGCTCTATGGCTGCGAGATGAACGGTGAGTTTTCCTGGATGGGGTGGGCAAGGGGAAGCATGGAGAAGGGGCCTGGCTTGGGGCTGCTGCTTCATTTGGCTATTTGTTAGCTGCTTTCTATGTGCCAGGCACTGTATTAAGCACTGGGGTAAGATAACAAGATAATCAGGTTGGACACAGTCCCTGTCCCACGTGGGGCTCACTGTCTTCACCCCCATTCTACAGATGAGGGAACTGAGGCACAGAGAAGTCAGTTGACTTTCCCCAAAGATTGTTGGGCAGCGGTTATTGCATCCAGGAGGGAGGAGATCCTCGGGAGGTCCTGATCAGATTTGGGACTGACCCCCTGTTTCCGAACGGAATTGGGGGATGGTTTTGTATTGTTCTGGGGTGCTGTAAATCAAGACTCCTTGTTGGAGAAAATGCGGAAGACAGGGCAGTTGAGGGAGTGGAGCAGGAATACCCGGTTATTTCTGGACCCCCTCCTCTGACCGTTACCACAACCAAACTTCACCATTATGGTGTGTTACCTAGCTGCCACACCCTTCTCCAGAGGTGGCTGCATCTGAGTGATGTGTGGGCTCCTTTGGGGAACCTGTACTGGTTTGATCATGGAGGTCCCAGAGTGGGGAGAGCAGCAGATCCCAGGGCCAAGCTCTGCTGCTTTACAACTCCTCTCGTTCACCCCTCACATCCATCTGTCACCAAAACCTGCTGGTCTCACCTCCGCAACATCACCAAGATCCGCCCTTTCCTCTCCATCCAAACTGCTACCCTGCTGGTTCACTCTCTCATCCTATCCCTACTGGATTACTGCATCAGCCTCCTCTCTGATCTTCCATCTTTCTGTCTCTCCCGACTTCAATCTATACTTCACGCTGCTGCCCGGATCATCTTTGTGCAGAAATGCTCTGGGCATTTTACTCCCCTCCTCAAAAATCTCCAGTGGCTACCAATCAACCTACGCATAAGGCAAAAACTCCTCACTCTCAGCTTCAAGGCTCTCCATCACCTCGCCCCCTCCTACCTCACCTCCCTTCTCTCCTTTTACAGCCCAGCCCGCACTCTCTGCTTATCTGCCGCTAACCTCCTCATTCTCGCCTGTCCCACCGTCGACCCCCAGCCCACGTCCTCCCCCTGGCCTGGAATGCCCTCCCTCCACACATCAGCCAAGCTAGCTCTCTTCCTCCCTTCAAAGTCCTGCTGAGAGCTCACCTCCTCCAGGAGGCCTTCCCAGACTGAGCCCCCTCCTTCCTCTCCCCCTCCTCCCCCCCAGCCCTCCCCCCTACCTCCTTCCCCTCCCAACAGCACCTGTATATATGTTTGTACATATTTATTACACTATTTTACTTGTACATATTTACTATTCTACTTTATTTTGTTCATATCTTTTGTTTTGTTGTCTGTCTCCCCCTTCTAGACTGTGAGCCCGTTGTTGGGTAGGGACCGTCTCTATATGTGGCCAACTTGTACTTCCCAAGCGCTCAGTACAGTGCTCTGCACACAGTAAGCACTCAATACGATTGAATGAATGAATGAACTCCTGAGAAAGGTGATTTCTTTTTAAATGGTACTTGTTAGGCACTTACTATGTGCCAGGCAATGTACTAAGCGCTGGGGTAGATACGAGCTACTCAGGTTGGACACAGTCCATATCCCACGTGGGACTCACGGTCAATCCTCATTTTACAGATGAAGTAACTGAGGCTCAGAGAAGTGAAGCGACTTGCCCAAGGTCACACAGCAGACGTGTGGCAGATCTGGGATAGGAACTCAGGTCCTCTGATTCCCAGGCCTGTGCTCTTTCCACCAGGCCACGCTGTTTGCACCTTCGCAGTGCCCTAAGCCTTCCAAGAAGCAAAGAAAGAAACTAAGATTATTAGGAATTTCCCTTCTGTGGGGTATTGAGGAGCTGGGGTGGGAGGCCGGGTTGGGGGTGTGTACACATGATGCCTGGCACTGCCACAGAGTATCAGTGAGCTTGGGGGCTTAGAGCAGACCTGCGTCTCTTCCTTCTTTTTTTTAATAAATGGTATTCATTGAGCGATTACTATGTGCCAAGCACTGTACTAAGTGCTGGGGTAGATGCAGGTTAATTAGGTTGGACGTAGTCCATATCCCACAGTCAACCCCCATTTTACAGATGAGGTAACTGAGGCCCAGAGGAGCGAAGTGCCTTGCCCAGGGTCACCCAGCAGACAAGTGGCAGAGCCGGAACTAGAACCCGGGTCCTTCTGACTCCCAGGACTTTGCTTCTTTTTCTCTGATCAATCAGTGGTATTTATTGAGCACTTACTGTGTGCAGAGCACAGTACAAAGCGCTCAGGAAAGTATGATGCACCCAAGTTGGTAGACAGACACATTCCCTGCCAGCAATGAACTCCACCCACAACCAGTCTTTATTGTTAGGACTGCTGGATCTTGGGTCAGAAAATCTTCCCCTCCACCAGAACCCCTGGAGACCATGCCATGAGATTGTTTTGGTGAAGGACACCTGGTCACCCGGCCAGAGCCACACCTCGCCCACACAACCTTGGGTCTCTTAACAAATAACATGATCATCATCCAGCGCTTAGAACAGTGCTTGGCACATAGTAAGCGCTTAACAAATGTCATTATTATTATTATTATTATTATTATTTAGGGAAAAGCTTTTGCCCAAGAATTGCCCTTTCCAGCCCTTTTCCCTCCGCCAATGTTCACAGCGCCACCTTCTGGCTAGCAGGAGCACCGTAGCATTGTCCCTCATTCCCCGGCGGGCTCCTCTGTTTTTTTAATGGCATTAGTTACGCGCTTACTATGTGCCAGGCAGTGTACTAAACACTGGGTAGATTCAAGATAATCAGCTGGACACACTTCCTGTCCCGCATAGGGCTCACAGTCTAAACTGGAGAGAGGGTTTAATCCCCATTTTACAGGCACGGTGACTGAGGCACAGAGAAAATTAAGTAACTTAGCCAAAGTCACGCAGCAGAGAAGTGGCAATTATAAGGGGGGACGGGGTCCTTGCCTTCCGGTGGGTTTTTTTTAAAAATGACGTTTCTTAAGTGCTTACTACATGTCGAGCACTGTTAATAACAATAATAATAATAATGGTATTTGTTAAGAGCTTACTATGTGCCAAGCACTGTTCTAAGCACTGGGGTAGATCAGGTTGTCCCACGTGGGGCTCACAGTCTTAATCCCCATTTTACAGATGAGTTAACTGAGGCCCAGAGAAGTGGGTCACACAGCAGACAAGTGGCGGAGCTGGGATTAGAACCCGCATTCTCTGACTCCCAAACCGATGTTCTTTCCACTAAGCCACCCTTCTTCTCACAAGTTAATTGGATTGATGCAGTTCCTGTCCCATGTTACAGTCTAAGTAGGAGGGAGAACAGGTTTTGAGTCTCCATTTTACAGGTGAAAATACTGAGGCCCAGAGAAGTGAAGTGACTTGCTCAAGGTCACACAGCAGGCAACTGGCAGAGCTGGGATTTTAGTCACCCAGGTGTGAGGAACAGCATGGCCTAGGAGATAGAGCACAGGCCTGTGAGTCAGAAGGACCTGAGTTTTAATCCCCGGCTCCTCCACTTGTCTGCTGTGTGACCTTAGGCAAGTCCCTTCACTTCTCTGTGCCTCAGTTACCTCATCTGTAAAGTGGGGATTAAGACTGTGAAACCCATGTGGGACATGGACTGTGTCCAACCTGATTATCTTTTATCTACTGTGCCTGGTACTTAGTAAAGCCATTTATTGTTGTAGTGTACTTTTCCGAGCGATTAATACAGTGCTCTGTACACAGTAAGCACTCAATAAATATGACTGAATGATTGAATTTTAAAATACCATTAAAAAAAGGGCCTCCGACTCCTAGGCCCGTGCTTTCTCCACTTGGCCACACCACTTCGTTATCAGTCTAGTTTTTCAGAGCCTCCCCTGGAAAATCTCATCATAACTGGGCCTAGCCCAGAAACAGATGTTCTTCTTGTTCTCCTGTCTGGAGTCTCTGAGCCTCTGCTGACTTCCCCAGCAGTGTCATTCATTCATTCGTTCATTCATTCATTCACTCCGCATTTAGTGAGCACTTTAGTGAGTGTGCAGAGCACTGTACTAAGTGCTTGGAATGTACAATTTGGCAAAAGATAGAGACAATCCCTACCCAACAATGGGCTCAGTCTAGAAGTGGGGAGCCAGACAACAAAACAAAACAGACAGGCATCAATAGCATCAATATAAATAAATAGAATTATAGGTATATACACATCATTAATAAAATAAATAGAATAATAAATATGTACATATATACACAAGTACTGGGGACGGGGAGAGAGTAGAGCAGAGGGAGGGAGTAGGGGCAATGGGAAGGGAGGAGGAGTAGAGGAAAAGGAGGGCTCAGTCTAGGAAGGCCTCAACAGGGTGTCTACAGGGTACCAGCCACCTGTCCTCAGCAGGTGTTGCTCTGGGGCTGTCATGCCAATGGTCTGCTCCAGCCCAGACCTAGCTGCATTTCCACATGAGGATCTGTGGTTTCTGAGTGTTTGATATCCTGTACCCCTAACAGGTAATCATTGGGCTTTGTCAGGGGAATGGAAATGGAGGGTGGGAGGGGCGGGGGAGGAGGAGGAGAGGAGGATCCCAGAGGAGGTCAGAGCCCTGGGAATACTCACAGCAGAAGGGATGGTTGGAAATGTGAACTGGATTCCCCTGTCCGGTGGAATGGGCCCGGCAGATGCCTCATCCTTAGCATTCCCCTTCCGATCTCTGTGTGGCTGGGTGGATAAGAGAGAGAGAGAAAGAGAAATCATGGGTTCTAATCCCAGTTCCGCCACTTGTCCACTCCATGACTTTGGGCAGGTCACTTAACTTCTTTGGTCCTCAGTTACCTCATCTGTAAAATGGGGATTGAGATTGTGAAACCCACTTGGGACAGGGGCAGTATCCAACCCGATTTGCTGGTATCCACCCCAGCATTGATTACAGTGCCTGGCATATAGTAAGCACTTAACAAATACCACGGGGGGGGGAGAGAGAGAGAGAGAGAGTGTGTTTGTGAGAGTGTGAGAAGTAGGGTGCTTGTTCTTGGACCTATGTATATGTTGGTGTCTGTGGGGGGAGAGGTGAATTTGTGCTGTGTGTGTGTGTGTGTGTGTGTGTGTGTGTGTGTGTGTGAGCCCATTGTTGGGTAGGGATTGTCTCTGTTGCCAAATTGTACTTTCCAAGTGCTTAGTACAGTGCTATTTTTGAATAAGGGCTCTGGCCCCAAAGGGGCCGCTACTCTCCTATTACAGCCCAGCCCTAACACTTCACTCCCCTAATGCTAACCTTCTCATTGTACCTCAATCTCACCTATCTCACTGCCGGCCCCTTGCCCACATCCTGCCTTTGGCCTGGAATGCCCTCCCTCCTCAAATCTGAAAGAAAATTACTCTTTCCCACTTCAAAGCCTATTGAAGGCACATCTCCTTCAAGAAGCCTTCCCTAAGCACCCCCCCCACCCACTTTTCTCTTCTCCCACTCCTTTCTGTGTCGCCCTGACATGCTTCCTTTGTTCTTCTCCCCTTCCAGCCCCACAGCATTTATATACGTCTGTAATTTATTTATTTATATTAATGTCCGTTTCCCCCCTTCCATCACACAGTTTTCAATAAATACGATTGAATGAATGAATGGACTGTAAGCTCTTTGTGGGCAAGGAATATGTCTGTTTATTGTTGTATTGTGCTCTCCCAAGCGCTTAGTACAGTGGTCTGCACACAATCAGCACTCAATAAATATGAATGAACTGGAGGCCTCCAGCTTTAGTGCTCAGGGCCACTGCTGGGAAACCAGGGGGGTCATTGCCTCTGTCGCCCCCCACCATCCCTGGCACAGTTGTTTCTGCAGGGGGCTTCTCTCCTACTACCTGTGTGTGTGTGTGTGTGTGTGTCCCATTGTGTTACAGCGTATTTCAACACGGCAGGTTGCTCTGATCCGCTGGGCATGAAGTCCCACCTCATCCATGACAAGCAGATCACGGCCTCCAGCACCTTCAAGACATGGGGCCTGGATGCCTTCAGCTGGCACCCCTACTTTGCACGTCTGGACAAGAAGGGCAAGTCCAACGCCTGGGCAGCCAAGGGCAACGAGGCCACGGAATGGTTGCAGGTGTGTCGTTGGCCCGCCCCCGCCTTCAACCCAGAGTCCTCCCAACTTCAGATCTGGGGTCAGGGTGCCCCCTGCCCCCTATATCCTCCACTCCATCCAGGGATCCCAGGGGTTGGGGATGCCTGGTTCCCTGCTCCTGGCGCAGGGGATGACGAACCACAGATGAGGACAAAGAGTTGTGGGGTCGGGCGGGGGCTCCCTGGGGGAGGCAGGAAGCTACCAGCCAGAACCCATTAATTTGTGATCCAAACAGGATGGGGCCCGAGATCATGCTGGGGGGATTGTGAGGCAGGAGAGAGGGGAACTGCCAGGAGAGAGACACGTACCCTCGGAGATGGGGAGAGCAAGTTTTTGCCATTGCGTTTGGGGTTCATAGTTACAGTAGTAGCCTGAGAGTCAGGGGACTTTAGAGTGGATGCCTCAGGGACCCGGCTCTTTGGGGGACCATCGTCATCCATTGGGAAAGGGGCTGGCATCCCACCTCACAGCTTCCAGAATACTACTGCTGCTGCTGCTGCTATGGTCCCTGGCATTTTTGAGGGGGTATTAGAGGCCACCCTAGTCGGAGGAAGGAAGGAAGAGAGAGACAGGACGCACCCAAGCGAGCAGCAAAGGGATTTATCTTGGTTCCTCTTGCAGATTGACTTGGGCACTCAGAAGCGGGTGA
The DNA here is from genome assembly GCF_015852505.1 of Tachyglossus aculeatus. NCBI lineage: Eukaryota > Metazoa > Chordata > Mammalia > Monotremata > Tachyglossidae > Tachyglossus > Tachyglossus aculeatus. The sequence goes on from NC_052070.1 coordinate 101,736,803, forward strand.
CGGGCATCATCACCCAGGGGGCCCGTGACTTTGGCCACATCCAGTACGTGGCAGCGTACCGTGTAGCTCACAGTGACGATGGGAAGACCTGGACAGAGTACCAGGACAGCATCACCAAAAGTGCTAAGGTGATCCGTGCTCTCTCTGCCCTGTGCCCTGAGGCGGAACCACCCCCACCAGGGGGAGTGCAGATGGGTTGGGATAGCTGCTCCTGGGTGGGGGCATCTGGGGACTGCCCTAACCACCCATTCCCCCTGTAGATTTTCCCCGGAAACTCAGACAACAACTCGCACAAGAAGAATGTGTTCGACCAACCCTTCTATGCTCGGTTTGTCCGCATCCTGCCCACCGCCTGGCACGACCGCATCACCCTCCGGGTGGAGCTACTGGGCTGTGACGAGTAGACACCACCACCCCTGCCCACCCACCGCCGTGGGAGAGACAGTCCTCCGGGCTGCACCGTCAGGGAGAGACGGCGGGAGGGACCACTGTCACAGCTGCCCTTCTCATGCATCCTTCCCCCAGCCCCGCCACTGCATACCTGCTGTTGCCACGCACCTGCCCTGCTGCTCAGAGAGGGGCAGAGGACAGACCGGGACAGGAGGGATGATGTGTATTGCCTGGTTGTAGAGAAGGCGGGGGCTCAGCCCTATCCCCTTACTTTCCCATAGAAGAGGAGTCTCTCCCCCACCCCGCCCCAGCCCTGCTTAGTCTCCAGGCCCGCTCACACAGCAGTCATACTTTAGGCTGCCCCTCTAGTTGGGGGCCTTTATATCCCTTCCCCTGCACCCCCTGATTACTCTTGGCCATGGGGAGGCCCTCCGACCATCACCCCCAAGGGCTGCAGGGCTCTGGAAGAGGAGAGCTGGTGCCTGGGGAGCTGAGGAGGAGGAAGGCAGGTGCCAGGAGATTGGGCTTGATAATGAGTGGTATTTGTTAAGTGCCTATGTGCCAGGCGCCATTCTAGGCGCTGGTGTAGTACAAGTAATCAGGTTGGACACAGTCCAAGTCCCACCTGTGGCTCACAGTCTTAATCCCCTTTTTATAGATGAAATAACGGAGGCAGAGACAAGTGAAATGCCCAAAGTCACACAATAGACAAGTGGCAAAGTGGGGATTGGAACCGAGGTCCTTCTGACTCCCAGCCCCAGGTTCTATCCACTAAGCCACATTGCTTCACAGGCTTGGAAGGGAGAGGAGGAGAGGGGGACAGTGGGAAGTAGGTAGTAAACTCTGTTACCCATCACCCCCCGCCACACACACAGCCTGCTTCCCTTCTCCCCCTCCCACTGACACCCCCTGAATTCCTCAAACTAGGGTGAGGGGGTAGGGATGGTCAGTCTCTGCGTTGGAGTGGGAGGCCCTCCGTTCTCCCCCTGCACCCCACCACTTGCCTCGCCCCCCTCCTCAACCCTGGAAAGAATGTCAGTGCTGATAGGTGCCAGCCAGGCCCTCTCCGGACTTGTCCGCTGTACGGGGTGAAGTGAGATGGCAGGAGTGGGAAGGGGAGGGAGCAGCACAGCTGGCTGGCGGCTGCCATTGCTCCAGGAGACCCTGACTGTCGCCTGAATGGGTGGGGTTCCTTCCCTCCCCCGTACAAGGAGATGCCAAGGCCTGGCCACTTGCGGCGTCCTGGGGGGCCTCTGGAGTGGGGCAGGGAGGGATGTGAGGGACACCTCGGGCTCAGTAAAAGAGCCGGAGAGACCCCATCCCCTTGAACAACTGGCTCTGAGTCCTCTCTAATGCCGAAGGCTGCAAGTGGTGGGAAAGGTTCTCGAGGACTCCGACCCCCACCCCCCACCCCCGCAGCTCCCTGCTGGTCTGCCTGGAAGGTGGAGGAGGCAGCTTCTCAAATATATTTATACTGTTGACTTTGAGTCCTGTGGTCATGTTTTTTCAGGAGGAGCTGGAGGAGGGGCTTTAGCTCCTGCACTGGTTCAGCGTCAATCAATTGTATTTTACGGAGTCCTTACTGTGGGCATAGCACTGTGTTAAGCTCTTGGGAGAGTTGCAGAGCCGGTTGACACGTTCCCTGCCCACATGGAGCTTATTGTCTAGAGGTGGGTTGGGGTGAGGGAGAGGGAGGAACTGCCAACCCGGCAGTAGTGGGGCAGAGCAATTGTAGTCCACAGATCTTTGGTCTTCTGTCGGCCCTCGAAGAATCCAGTCCAGGTGCTGTCCCAGCTGCTGCCTCTTCATTTGTATTAATTCATTCAATCGTATTTAATGAACGCTTACAGTGTGCAGAGCACTGTACTGAGCGCTTGGGAAGTACAAGTCGGCAACGTATAGAGACGGTCCCTACCCAACAATGGGCTCACAGTCTAGAAGACTTTGCATTGTGGAGAAGCTAGAGGAGGCAGCGGGAGAGGAGAGGGCAGACCCCCTAGGGTCAGCTTGCACACTACAGACCTGTCCTGCCATAGCAGATGTTTACTTCCATCGGCACTCACAGTGATTATTCCCTCACTCAACACCCCCATCCTGAGACCCTACTGCTTCTGGGGGGGCACCCTCCTCAGGCGCAAGGAATGGCCAGCAGAGCAGGGGAGAAAAGAGAGTGAACTGCAGGCAAAGCTGCTTGTTTTTCCCTCTGATGGAGATCTGGGGGTGGGGGGTTGGGGTCAGATGCCCCTGCTGCCTTATGTCTCTCCCCTCCCCCGGGTCTCCCCACATACGCACTCAGGATTCATGATGGAAACAGGTGGGGTTGAGGAGGGTGTGGAGGAGGGTGTCTTTGGGCAGGTGAGAATTGTGGGGTGGATGGTTCCTTTTATGTGCTCAAGGCAGTCATCCGGAAGGATTTCTATGCGGGTCACACACTGGGGCTGGGGCTGGATGCAGATTGGACCCCAAGTGGAACAGGCCAGGCCAGGCCGATTTCCCCACATTCAGAATGGCCAAATTCCCCCAAGAAAATGGCTGTCTGGGCTAAGGATAACCTTTCCTCCCTGAATGAATTATTGAATGACCCCAGAATCACTCTCCAGTTGACTTCATATTTTATTGGGTTGAGGGATCTGAGGGACCCAAAGTGGGCTGGGAGAATGGTGGTTTTATGGATGGATGTGGTGTGAGAACTGGAGGGACTTGGAAGTGACTCCAGGAAGAGCCTGGCGCTTGACCTCTTGGCTCCCACACAGGCAGGGACCACCCAGCAAAGCCCCCCTCTTGGTTTCCTGCCCCAAAGACAAGGTGGTGTGGGGGTGCAGACAGGGAAGCAGGAGCCTCACCCCCGGGCACCCTCTCAGAGCTGAGGCCGGGTCCAGCCCCATGGGCACCGAGCAGCTTTTTCCTCCCAGTGACTGGGGTGAGGTGATGTAAGAATTCTAGCTCCCACTAGGCTGCAGGTCATTCCGCCTCTCCATCCCTCTGGCCTCTGTCGGTGTCTCCCCAACCCTCTGGCTTCTGCTGGCGTTTCTCCACCCCTCCAGTCTCTACCAACATCTCTCCATCTCTCCAGCCTCTGGCAGTCTCTCCATCCCTCTGGCCTCTGTCGGCATTGCTCCCTTCCAGCTCTAGCCTCCTGGGTCCCCTCTGGCTGGAGAGGGTGAGAGAGTTGGAGAGCAAACTTCCTGTCTCTTTAATCAATCAAGCAAGCAAGCAAGCAATAGTATTTATTGCATGCTTAAACTGTGCACTGTATGTACTAAGTGCTTAGGAGAGTACCAATACAGACAATGAATAATAATAATAATAATGAAGGCATTTACTAAGCGCTTACTATGTGCAAAGCACTGTTCTAAGCACTGGGGAGGTTACAAGGTGATCAGGTTGTCCCGTGAGGGGCTCACAGTCTTAATCCCCATTTTACAGATGAGGTAACTGAGGCCCAGAGCAGTTAAGTAACTTGCCCAAAGTCACACAGCTGACAATAGGTGGAGCTGGGATTTGAACCCTTGACCTCTGAATCCAAAGCCCGTGCTCTTTCCACTGAGCCATGCCGCTTCTCTGAACTTAGAGCTACAGCGGGGAGGCAGGCATTAAAATAAATGACAGATCTGGGAAGTGGCAGAGTATAAAGGTATTTGCATAGTGCTATAATAAATGATAATAATACTTGTGGTGTTAAGTGCTTACTATGTGAAAGACACTGCACTGAGCACAGGGGTAGATGCAAAGAATCGAATCAGACCCAATCCATGTCCCAGACAGGGCTCACAGCCTATGTAGGAGGAAGAACAGGTATTGAGTAGCCATTTTACAGATATGGAAGTCTCTAGTCTGTAAACTCCTTGTGGAAAGGGGTCTATCTACCTACTCTATTACACTATAGTAAGTGCTCAATAAATACCATGAATTGATTGAGGAAATTGAGTCACAGAGCAGTTCAAGTGAATTACCCAAGGTCACACAGCAGGCAAGTGCAGGAGGCAGGATTAATAATAATAGTAATAATAATAATTATTATTATTATGGTGTTTGTTAAGCACTTACTGTGTGCCAGGCATTGTACTAAGTGCTGGGGTGGATACAAGCAAATTGGGTTGGACACAATCCCTGTCCCATGTGAGGCTTACAGTCTCCATCCCCATTTTACAGATGAGGTAACTGAGGCCCAGAAAAGTGAAGTGACTTGTCGAAGGTCACCCAGCAGACAACTGGCAGAGCCAGGATTAGAACCCAGGTCCTCTGACTCCCAGACCTGTGCTCTTTCCATTAGGCCACGCTGTGGGCCTGGGGGTGGGATATCAAAGTACTTAAGGTTACCTGGGAATTCTCAGGTTCCCATGTTAGAGTGACCTGTCATTGGCCAAGCCCACTACCAATAATGTCATACACGTCTCCATAGGTGAATTTCACCTATGGTGGCTTTTTCTTGGAGTATGAAGAACAAGCTTTATGTGACACCCTGTGATCTCCTGGCTCTTCTTCAGCTTGGTGGCTGACCCAGCAAATCAGAAAAGCCTTTACTGGCTCAGTCCAGGCCAGGACTCTCTCAGACTGTGGCATTAAGATGCGTTGTTATGTTGTACTCTCCCAAGCATCATCATCATCATTAATCGTATTTATTGAGCGCTTACTATGTGCAGAGCACTGTACTAAGCGCTTGGGAAGTACAAATTGGCAACATATAGAGACAGTCCCTACCCAACAGTGGGCTCACAGTCTAGAAGGGGGAGACAGAGAACAAAAACCAAACATACTAACAAAATAAAATAAATAGAATAGATATGTACAAGTAGAATAAATAAATAAATAAATAGAGTAATAAATATGTACAAACATATATACATATATACAGGTGCTGTGGGGAAGGGAAGGAGGTAAGATGGGGGGATGGAGAGGGGGATGAGGGGGAGAGGAAGGAAGGGGCTCAGTCTGGGAAGGCCTCCTGGAGGAGGTGAGCTCTCAGCAGGGCCTTGAAGGGAGGAAGAGAGCTAGCTTGGCGGATGGGCAGAGGGAGGGCATTCCAGGCCCAGGGGATGATGTGGGCTGGGGGTCGATGGCGGGACAGGCGAGAACGAGGTACGGTGAGGAGATTAGCGGTGGAGGAGCGGAGGGTGTGGGCTGGGCTGTAGAAGGAGAGAAGGGAGGTGAGGTAGGAGGGAGCGAGGTGATTAAGAGCCTTGAACCCCAGGGTGAGGAGTTTCTGCCTGATGCGCAGATTGATTGGTAGCCACTGGAGATTTTTGAGCACTTACTTCGGTGCTCTGCACATGGGAAGTGCTCAATAAATATCACTGATGGATTGATTGTCTGAGCACCCATCCTCATGGCCAAGAATGAGCCATCCAACACCAAAACTTTGCTCTCTCCGTCTCTGACTTTGTTTCTATCAACCCATCAGGAAGTGCTCATCTGCTGATCTATTTAAACCACTTGCTTACATTTCAGATGCTCAAGCTTTCTGGGGCAATGGGAAGCAGAATGACCTAGTGGACAGAGGGTGGGCCTGGGTGTCAGAAGGACTTAGGTTCTAATCCTGGCTCCACCACTTGCCTGCTGTGTGACCTTGGACAAGTCCCCGAACTTCTCTGTATCTAATTTACCTCATCTGTAAAATGGAAATTAAGACTGTTAGCCCCATGTGGGACATGGACTATGTCCAATCTCTGATTAACTTGTATCTACCCCAGTGCTTAGTAGGGTGCCTGGCACAAAGTAAGTGCTTAACAAATACCATAAACCACCCGCCCCTGCTGTGGGATTCAACATCCCTAAACTCTTATTGCACATTACTTGCATACAAATGGCAATTAGTGGTATTTATTGAACCCTTACTTCATTCAGAGCACTGTACTAAACCCTTAGGAGAGTACAGTACAGCAGAGTTGGTAGACATGTTTTCTGCACAAGGAGCCTACAGTCTAGAAGGGGAGACAGATGTGAATAAAAATAAACAAATTCTAGGTATGTAAATAAGTGCTGTGGGGCTGAAGGTGGGGTGAATATCAAATGTACAAAATGTACAGATCCTAGTGAATAGGAAAGGAAAGGAAGTTAGGGAAAAGAGGGTTTAATTGGGAAAGGACTCTTAAAGGAGATGTGATTTTAGTAAGGCTTTAAAGGTGGAGAGTATGGTGGTATATGGGAGGATATAAGAAAGTGTTCGGCAGTGAAATAAAAAAGACCAAGGCACAGTGAGCAAACTGGTACTAATGGAGCGAAGTTACAGTAGGAAATTAGTAAGGTCAGGTAAGAGAGTGAGAGCTGATTGATTAATCTAAAGCAGATAGAAAGGAGTTTCTGTTGGAAGCGGAGGTGGATGGGCAACCACTGGGGATTCTTGAGGATTGGACTGAATTCTTGAATGAGTGGACTGGAGATTCCTGAGTAGCGGAGCTATGGACTGAATTTTTTTTTTTTTTTAGAAAAACGATCTGGGCAGCAGAGTGAAGTATGTATTGGAATGGGGAAAGACGGAAGGCAGGGAGGTCAGTGAGGGGATAGGATGTGTTTAGATCAGCATGGTTAAGATGGAATGGAAAGGGCAGATTTTGGTGATGTTGGGAAGGTAGAACTGACAGGATTTCAAGGCAGATTGAGTAAGTGGCTTGTATGAGAGGGATGAGTCAAGGATAACGCCAAGGTTACAGGTTTGTGAGATAGAGAGGAGGTTGTAGTATATATTAGATGGCTAAGGCAGTGAGAGGACAGGATTTGGGTAGGAATATGAGGAGTTCTCTTGTGGACAAGTTTAGTTTAAGGTGTTCCCCTCTCAGGGTCACACCTGGAGAATTTCCAGTGCTCTACCAGTCTCAACTATGGGAGGGAGAGTCAAACAGAATCATCCATTCCATTCCTAGCTTGGGCAGTGGCTAGAGAGTGGGAGGCAATCTGCTACAAGACAAAACTCCCCTGTGCTGGGCAGTGGCAGCATGGGAGAGAGTTGAGGGTGGAGACTCAAGTTTAATGCACGGAAGGAGGCAGTGGTAAACCACTTCTGTATTATTACCAAGAAAACTCTATGGAAACAGTACCAGAACAGTTGCAGATGGTGGTGGGGTGTCCTGGGAGAGATGTGTCCACGGTGCCGCTATTGGTCAGGGATGACTCAACCACATAAGACAAGTTTGAAGTGTTGGTGGGACATCCAAGTAGAGATGTCCTGAAGGCAGGAGGAAATATGAGACTGCAGAGAAGGAGAGAGATCAGGGCTGGAGAGGTTAATTTGGAAATCGTCTGCATAAAGATGGTAGCTGAAGCCAAGGGAGTGAAAGAGTTTTCCAAAGGAGTGGCTGTAGATGGAGAACTGAACCTTGAGGGACACCCACAGTTATGGGGTGGGAGACCGAGGAGGAGTCCACGAAAGAGATCGAGTATGAACAGTCTGTGAGAACTAGGAGAAGACAATGCCAGTGAAACCAGGGTTGGTAAGCATATTTCTTTAGTGTCAAAAGCACCGATGTCACATTGAGATCTGGCCCTCTACCTGAATTTCCTGCTGAATCAGAAGGGGTCCTAGTGGTACTCCCCCTAGGTGCCCCCAGCCCAGGGGGAGAACTGGACAAGGATTAGGAGGTGGATGATGGGGCTTTGCTGATGTGAGCGGGAAGCTCGTTATGGACCGAAACATGTCTGTTAATTCTGTCCTACTGTACTCTTCCAAGTGCTTAGTACAGTGCTCTGCACATAGTAAGCATACAGTAAAAAACACTGATCAATTGATTATTGATAGGTGCCTGAGGCTTTTTTTTTGTTTTCTGCTCCCTTCCTCACCCGACTCTCCACCCCAAATGAGTAACAGCAGCACCAGCAGTGGCCAGGGGACTGTTCAAGGAAGTGGGTTTTTTTTATTTTTTTATTGATAATTGATAAGTGCTTACAGTGTCCCAGGCATGGTTCTAAGCGCTGGGGTAAATACAACTTTATTTGGTTGGACACAGTCCATGTCCCACATGGGGCTCACATTCCTAATTTTACAGATGAGGTAATTGAGGCACAGAGAAGTTAAGTGATGCCAAATACCACCCCAGTTCTCCCTGCCTCCTGTGCCTGCTGTCGTTATAGCAGCAGGGGAAGTGGTGATCACAACCCCAAAGATGTGGTGTTCATGGCAAATGGCATGCGAGTCCCCTGCCTCCCCCGACCCCAGCACCAGGTCCCACAGGGCCCAGAGGCCTGCAGGATGACTCTATTTTGACAGACATGTTTGCTTTCCCGTCTCCCCTGGAGCCAGGCCCTGCTCTGGGCTTGCTCACTTCCTTAGCTGAGAACAACAAATCCTACCCAGGTTGCTTCTTTTGCCAGCCCCCCTCCACCCCCACCTCTACCCTGGGGCCAGAGGGGAAGGGTCAGAAGGTCAGGAAACACACAGTCTCTTCTCACTCCCCTCTTCCAGCCCTTGGAAGTAGGTAGGTGACAGAGACCCTGGGGGTGGGTAGAGACTCCCATCCTGGGGATCACCAGAATGATCCAAGCGGGCCTGGATACCCCTATCCTGAACCCCACCCTCTTTGCCCCACCACACATTCTTGTCAAGCAGAAGAGAGAGCCAAATGTTTGCCTTTAAATTCCTCAGGGCCCCTCACCTCAAATTGATCCCTTTTGCCCCCTTCCTCTCCTACTTTCTCCTGGATCCCCAACCCTCATGGTGAACCCTGCCCAGGGTCCCAGATCTCCCCGGTTGTAAAATAGCTTGGTCAGAGGATAAATGCAGGGGTTTGGGCCTCATAAGACGCAACCTCCAAGGTAACCTATCCTCGCCCCCATCTCCCCAGCTCTGGCTCGGGTAGTAGTAATAATAATAATAATGATAACAATAACAATAATAATAATAATAATAATGATAATAATAATAATATTTGTTAAGCATGTACTATGTGCCAAGCACTGTTCTAAGCGCTGGGGTAGATATAAGGTAATCAGGTTGTCCCATGTGGGGCTCACAGTTTCAATCCCCATTTTACAGATGAGGGAACTGAGGCACAGAGAAGTTAAGTGACTTGCCTAAAGTCACACAGCTGACAAGTGGCAAAGTTGGGATTAGAATCCACGACCTCTGACTCCCAAGCCCGTGCTCTTTCCACTAAGCCACCCTGCTTACTCAGGTGGCAGAGGATGGTTTCCCCCTCACCCGTCCCCCAAGGAGTGTGTGTGTGGGGGTGTCTCATTGGGGAGACCCTCAGGCTCCTCCAGACCACAGGCGCTCCGAAATTTTCTCACGAGTTTCAGCCTCTGAGGCTCTGTGCAGGGTCTGAGAAAGGAGCGTGTGTCCCTTTAAGAGGCTGGCCCAGGAGGGCCGGCGTTTGTCCCTGGCTGTTTCCTCTCTGGTCATTCGAGAGCCCAAAACACATCTCAGAGTAGCGGTCCAGCCTCATCCACTGAGCCGGGCTGAGCCTCGGAGCATCTCGTTTGCCCACCCGCCTGCCCGCCGGCCTGGTGAGAAGGGGGCTGGGTCCCGCTGGACTTCTGGGGGTGGGGGTCCCACTCTGGTCTGGAAACCTGGACAGGAGCCAGTTCGAGGCAAGGGGCAGGGTGGATTAAGACAGACGGAGAGTACTCGGGCACAGGGCCCCGGAGCTTGCCGCAGTTGGGGCACAGCTCAAACGGGCCTGGAAGCTGGAGTGCAACCAGAGGGACAGGGGTCTGGGGTCTGAGGTGAGGGGCTGGGGGCTTTGGATCTGGGCAGAAGGACAGGGATCTGGGATCTGATATGAGGGGCTGGGTAGAGGGCCAGGGGTAGGGGTCTCGGGTCTGGGGTCTGGGGTCCGGGAAAAGCCACAAGGGCCCGGGTTCTGATCCCAGCTCTGCTACTCGTCTGCTGTGTGACCTTAGGCAAGTCACTTCTCAGGCCTCAGTCACCTCATCTGTAAAATGGGGATTGAGAGCATGAGCCCCTCATGGGGCAGGGACTGTGCCCAATCCGGTTTTCCTGCATCCATTCCAGCGCTTAGCACCGTGCCTGGCACATAGTAAGCGCTTAACAAATACCATGATGATGATGATGATGATGATGATTATCATTTTGGCCTAGGGGCTTTGGCCTGGGGCAGGGGGTCGGGGGCCGGGGGCTCGGAAAGGAGGGCCGCTATCCAGGAGGGTGCCCTGCGCAGGATTCAAGGCACAGAGTCGGGTGAGGCTGTCCTGCATCCGGTAGCTCGGGGAGCGTGCCAACCTCCGCCTTGTTTTCTCCCCCCACGCCCCCGGGGCGGTGAAGGGGCGCCTGGAGACCCCCTCCCAGTTTGGGTTAGCCCGGCTCCTGAGCCAAGCTGGGCGAGGGGCTTGAGGAAGCCCCGTTTGGACAGACCCCGCCCCCCGCCAGGTGCCCTCCAGGTGCCAGGGTGGAAGGGCACGGAGCGGGACTGGAACTCCAGCGCTAAAACGACCACCCTAAGGCGGGCGTAGGCGCTAGTTCGGTTGCGCCAGCGGACGAAAGGTGTCCTTTTGCCCCTCTGGCTGGGGTCTGCAGCCTGGGACCCCCGTCTGGAGCCGGACCACCGCCCCGGCTGCTCTCCCGCCCCATTCATTCCATCGTATTTAGTGAGCGCTTACTGCGTGCAGAGCACTGGATTAAGCGCTTGGGAGAGGACAATACAACAAGAAACAGACGCATTCCCTGCCCACATTCATTCATTCGTTCAATCGTATTTATTGAGCGCTTACTGTGTGTAGAGCATTGTACTAAGCGCTTGGAAAGTACAGTTCGGCAACAAAGACAGCCCCTACCCAACAACGGGCTCACACGAGCTCCCCCAGCCACCCGGGCGGAGGGGCTTCAAAAAAACCAGGTCTAAGCAGGGGCCCAGATGGCAAATGCTCTCTTCTTTCCTTCAAAGCCTTCTGAGGGCTCACCTCCTCCAGGAGGCCTTCCCAGACTGAGCCCCCCTTTTTCCTCTCCTCCTTTTCCTCCCCCCATCGCCCCCCCGCCCTACCCTCTTCCCCTTCCCCACAGCACTTGTATATATTTGTACGTATTTAATACTCTATAGATGATGTGTATATAGCTATAATTCTGTTTATTCTGATGGTATTAACGTCTGTCTGCTTATTTTGTTTTGTTGTCTGCCTCCCCCTTCTAGACTGTGAGCCCGTTGTTGGGTAGGGGCCGTCTCTATATGTTGCGATTTGTACTTCCCAAGCGCTTAGTACAGAGCTCTGCACACACTAAGCACTCAATAAATACGATTGAATGAATGAAATGCCTAAGGAACCCCAAGGCCTGGGGCGGACAGAAGGAAGGGGCGAGACACTGCGGGTGCAGAGTGCCCTCTGCTGGTGCCAAGGGGGACCTGCGCAGCCGCTTCTTTGGGGGTCGGGGGTCTCCGGTGGGAGTGGGCGCCCCATGGGAATCCCCATTCGGGCCGGGGACTCCAGCCCGAATCCATCCTGGAAACCCGTAGTAGTCCCGTGGCACCTCTAGCCTGCCCCACCCAGGCCATAATGTGGTATTTGTTAAGCACTTACTATGTGCCAGGCACTGTATGAAGCGCCGGGTGGGAATACAAGCAAATAGGGGTGGACACAGTCCTTGTCCCTCATCGACTCACAGTCTCAACCCGAATTTTACAGATGAGGGCCTAGAAAAGTGAAGTGATTCGTCCAAGGTCACGCAGCAGACAAGAGGTGGGGCTGGGATTAGAACCCATGACCTTCTGACTCCCAGGCCCATGTTCTATCCACTAGACTACACTGCTTCTCTGTGGGCAGGGGACGGGTCTACCAACTCTGTTGTGTTGTACTCTCCCAAGCGCTTAATACAGTGCTCTGAACACAGTAAACCACCAATAAATACCATTGATGAGAATGGCATTTGGTGGGGGACTTTGAGAGGCTGCTTCCAATTGGAGCAGACTCCCAAGCGAGCACCACGCAGCCCAGCCCAGCCAAGCCCAGCAACCCCTGGGGTTTGATCAACCAACCAATCAATCGTATTTATTGAGCGCTTACTGTGTGCAGAGCACTGTACTAAGCGCTTGGGAAGTACAAGTTGGCAACATATAGAGATGGTCCCTACCCAACAGTGGGCTCACAGTCTAGAAGGAGGAGACAGAGAACAAAACAAAACATATTAACAAAATAAAATAAATAGAATAAATATGTACAAGTAAAATAAAGAGTAATAAATACGTGCATATATATATATGTATATATATATATATGTATATATATATATATATATATATATATATATATATATATATACAGGTACTGTGGGGAAGGGAAGGAGGTAAGGCGGGGATATGGAGGGGGGAGGAGGGGGAGAGAAAGGAGGGGGCTCAGTCTGGGAAGGCCTCCTGGAGGAGGTGAGCTCTCAGTAGGGCCTTGAAGGGAGGAAGAGAGCTAGCTTGGCGGATGTGGGGAGGGAGGGCATTCCAGGCCAAGGGGATGACATGGGCCGGGCGTCGGCAGCGGGGCAGGTGAGAACGAGGCACGGTGAGGAGATTAGCAGCAGAGGAGCGGAGGGTGTGGGCTGGGCTGTAGAAGGAGAGAAGGGAGGAGAGGTAGGAGGGGGCGAGGTGATGGACAGCCTTGAAGCCAAGAGTGAGGAGTTTCTGCCTGATGCCTAGGCTGATTGGTAGCCACTGGAGATTTTTGAGGAGGGGAGTAACATGCCCAGAGCGTTTCTGGACAAAGACAATCCGGGCAGCGCCGTGAAGTATGGATTGAAGTGGGGAGAGACAAGAGGATGGGAGATTGGAGAGGAGGCTGATACAGTAGTCCAGACGGGCAGGGTAGTGGTTTGGATGGAAAGGAAAGGGCGGATCTTGGCAATGTTGCGGAACTGAGACCGGCAGGTTTTGGTGACAGCTTGGATGTGAGGGGTGAACCAGAGAGCGGAGTCAAGGATTACACCAAGGTTGCGGGCTTGTGAGATGGGAAGGATGGTAGTGCCGTCAACAGTGATGGGAAAGTCAGGGAGAGGGCAGGGTTTGGGAGGGAAGACCAGGAGTTCAGTCTTGGACATGTTGAGTTTTAGGTGGTGGGCAGACATCCAGATGAAGATGTCCTTGAAGGCAGGAGGAGATGCGAGCCTGGAGGGAGGGGGAAAGAGCAGGGGCAGAGATGTAGATTTGGGTGTCATCAGCGTAGAGATGATAGTTGAAGCCGTGGGAGCGAATGATGTCCCCAAGGGAGTGAGTGTAGATCAAGAACAGAAGGGGACCAAGAACTGAACCTTGAGGAACCCCCACAGTAAGGGTATGGGAGGGGGAGGAGGGGCCTGCAAAAGAGACTGAGAATGAACGACCGGAGAGATAAGAGGAGAACCAGGAGAGGACGGAGTCTGTGAAGCCAAGGTTGGACAGCGTGTTGAGGAGAAGTGGGTGGTCCACAGTGTCAAAGGCAGCTAAGAGGTCGAGGAGGATTAGGATAGAGTATGAGCCGTTGTATTTGGCAAGCAGGAGGTCATTGGTGACCTTTGAGAGGGCAGTTTCCGTGGAATGTGGGGGACGGAAGCCAGACTGGAGGGGGTCGAGGAGAGAGTTGGTGTTGAGGAATTTGAGGCAGCGCGTGTAGATGACTCGTTCAAGGAGTTTGGAAAAGAATGGTAGGAGGGAGATGGGGTGATAACTAGAAGGTGAGGTGGGGTCAAGAGAGGGTTTTTTTAGGATGGGAGAGACATGGGCATGTTTGAAGGCAGAGGGGAAGGAACCAGTGGAGAGTGAGCAGTTGAAGATGGAAGTTAAGGAGGGGAGAAGGGACGGAGCGAGAGATTTCATGAGATGAGAGGGAATGGGGTCAGAAGCACAGGTGGCCAGAGTAGCACTTGAGAGGAGGGAGGAGAGCTCCTCAGAGGATACTGCTGGGAAGGATGGGAGAGTAGCAGAGAGTGTTGAGAGCCGGGGGGTTGGAGAAGGGGGGTGGGGGGGAGTGACTTTGAGGAGATCAGACCTGATGGATTTAATTTTATTAATGAAGTAGGAGGCCAGATCATTGGGGGTGAGGGAAGGAGGAGGGGGAGGAACCTTGGGCCTAAGAAGGGAGTTGAATGTACGGAAGAGCTGACGGGGATGATGGGCATGAGTGTCAATAAGGGAGGAGAAATAGTTTTGTCTGGCAGAGGAGAACGCTGAGTTAAGGCAGGAAAGGATAAACTTGAAGTGAACGAGGTTGGCATGGTGTTTAGACTTTCGCCAGCAGCGTTCGGCAGTTCGAGCATAAGAGCGAAGGAGGCGGAGAGTGGCAGTGATCCAGGGCTGTGGGTTAGTGGTACGAGAGCAGCGAAGGGAAAGGGGAGTGAGTGAGTCTAGCTGAGTAGAAAGGGTAGAGTTGAGAGCAGTAATCAGATCATCAGCTGGTTTAAGGCAACCAGCTGTTCTACCCCCCTGTCCTGCTCAGTGCCAGGTGTTGGCAGGAGTTAGAGGGGATGCTGTAAAGCCCACAGTGTGGTTTCAGACCCCTAGCCTCCCATCACTGTACAAAGCGCTTGGAAGAGTAACTCAGAGTTAGAACTGAGGAGTCAGGACTCAGAACGCTGGACTGCGGCAGCAAGATAGAGTCTGAGGCATCTGGCATAGTGGATAGGGCCCGGGCTTGGGAGTCAGAGGTTATGGGTTCGAATTCCAGCTCTGCCACTTGTCAGCTATGTGACTTTGGGCAACTCAACTTCTCTGTGCCTCAGTTACCTCGTCTGTAAACTGGGGATTAAGACTGTGAGCCCCAGGTGCGACAACCTGATTACCTCATATCCCCACCCATTGCTTAGAATGGTGCTTGAAATATAGTAAATGCTAACAAATACCATTATCATAATTATTGTTATTATTATCCCAATGTATTTACCCCATTGCTTAGAACAGTGCTTGACACATAATAAGCGCTTTGTATGCCATAGTTATTATTATTATTATTCTTAAAGATATCTGGCACCCCGCCCCTCCCTCACCTCCCTAACCTTTTCCCCAACTGCTGCGGCAGAGATCGCCTCACCGAGGGACGTGTAATGATGCTTCTTCTGCTCGTGGCCCTGCTGCTCTTCCTTCGTGGTTGCCCTGGGCTCCCCTTCTACAATGGCTTTTACTACAGGAACGTCATGAATGATCGGGGCTACGGCAATGGCAATGGTCATGGAGAAGGTACGTGTAGCTGGCACAACCCGTCCAGGCAGGACCCTTTTTTATTTCTTAAAATTTTTTTTATCAAGCACTTACTATGTTCCGAGCACTTTATTAAGTATTGGAGTAGATTGGACACAAAGTCCCTAAATACTGGGGTAGATACAGGGTTGGACACAGTCTCTGTCCCCCATGGGGTTCACAGTCTTAATCCCCATTTTACAGATGGGGTAACTGAGGTACAGTTAAGTGACTTGCCCAAGGTCACCCAGACAAGTGGTGGAACTGGGCTTAGAAATCAGATCCTACGATTCCGAGGCCTGGGTTGTTCTCACTTCTAGTTGGGCAAGGGCAGGTCCAGGAGGAAGACCCCAGTCCTACATTGCAGGAGATGGTGGGGTGGGAACAGATCCCCTCCTGCCCTCCCTGTCCTACCACCTGGGGCCCATGCCCTTCCTGCTTCCTTTCAGGTGGATAGTGCTCTTGTAGAGAGTCCCCATTTTCCCGGCCTTGCACCTACCTTACAGTATTCCTGGGATCTCTCCCCAGGTGCTCCTTTATCCTCTTGATAATGGAAATGCCCCACAGCCCCAGATGCCCACGGGAGGCGAGGGTGTTTGGTCGAAACCAATCAAAGGAAACATTCTTTGCCTTCTTTACCCAGTGGTAGGAGGAGAAATCTGTTACCCTGGGGAATTGTGTAGCAGGAATTCAGAGAGGTTTGGATGGATCCGAGGGTGATAGTCCATGCTGGACCCCTGGAGAAAGAATCAGGGAAACAGAGGGGGCACAGCCACCTTGGATGGTCTATCCATAACCATGAGGGTGACTATTCCATGGTGCCTGCAGGTGCCCTAATGGCTCTGTCAGAGTCATCGATGCAAGGATACAGAGAAGCTGACCCCGATGGCTTTTCCTTCTGCCCAGGGACTCCCAGCTTCCCATGCCTCAGACCCCATCCTGAGGCTGTTCCCCACCTCTACTCCCCATCTCTCATTGGCTAGAGCCTGGGCCTGGGTGTCAGAGAACCTGGGGTCTAATCCCCGCTCTGCCACTTGCCTCATCTGTTAAATGGGGATGAAATACTTGATCTCCCTCCTATTTTGACTGCAAACTTCATGTGGGATAGGGATCGTATCCGACCTGATTATCTTGTGTCTATCAGAGAAGCGGCATGGCTCAGTGGCAAGTGCATGGGCTCAGGAGTCAGGGGTCATGGATTCTAATCCTGCCTCCGCCACTTGTCAGCTGTATGACTTTGGGCAGGTCACTTAACTTCTCTGTGCCTCAGTCACCTCATCTGTAAACTGTGGGTTAAGACTGTGAGCCCCACGTGGGACAACCTGATTACCTTGTATTCCCTCCCAGTGCTTAGAACAGTGCTTGGCACATAGTAAGCGCTTAACAAATACCATTATTATTATTATTATTTTTATTATACCAATGTGTAGTGTAGTTCCTGGCACATAATAAGCACTTAAGAAATACCACAATCATTATTATTATTATAGTATTGATAACAATTAGGCCTTACTCTGCTGTAACCCCGGTCCTTGTATCCGGT
Source organism: Tachyglossus aculeatus (assembly GCF_015852505.1). Lineage (NCBI taxonomy): Eukaryota > Metazoa > Chordata > Mammalia > Monotremata > Tachyglossidae > Tachyglossus > Tachyglossus aculeatus. The sequence goes on from NC_052070.1 coordinate 101,753,807, forward strand.
CCTTCCCTCCAGGTCTCTTCAATGGAGTGAAATTGGTGGTGGAGACCCCCGAGGAAGCTCTGTTTAGCCACCGGGGGGCCAACGTGACACTGCCTTGCCATTACCATTACGAGCCAGGCCTGGGTTCGCCACGGCCCGTCCGGGTGAAGTGGTGGAAGCTGGGGGAGGAAGGGGAGCCAGAGCGGGACGTGCTGGTGGCCATCGGGCTGCGGCACCGGAGCTTCGGGGAATTCCGGGGCCGCGTGCACCTGCAGCAGGAGAATGGGCGGGATGTGTCCCTGGTGATCCGCGGCCTGCGGCTGCGGGACTACGGGCGCTACCGCTGCGAGGTCATTGATGGCCTGGAGGACGAGAGTGGTGTGGTGGAGCTGGAGCTGCGAGGTGAGTCGGCTGCGGGGCGGGGAGGGGGCGGGGGAAGTGAAGGCCAGGCCCGAGGGATAGAGGGCAGGGCTGGGTCTCCCAGGCTGGAGAGGGCAGGGGCAGGGGACCACCAAAGGCGTAAGGGAAGGGAGGCAGAGAGGCCAGGGGAACAGGAAGCCATGAAGAGCAGGAAGACAGGAGGGCAGGGAGGCAGTGAGGGCAAGGTGGCAAACAGGGCATGGAGTCAGGGAGGGTAAGGGAGCAGGGAGGCAGAGAGCAGCAGGACTCTTTCCACTGTGCCATTGCCTGCTAGGAGATGGCAAACTTGGCTCAGTGTGGGGGACCAGCCTCTACTCCGTCCTAATCCCCCTCCATCTCTCCTGCCTTTGACACTCTTCTCCTGGAAACACGATCTAACCTTAATTTTATTGACTCCCTCTCTATGGGTTCCCTCACCTCTCTCTCTGTTCCTTTTCAATCTCTTCCATTGGCTCATCCTTTGCTTCCCTTCCCATAACTGTAGGTGTCCCTCATGGCTCAGTTCTGGGTCCCCTTCTCTTCTAACTTTCCACTCAGTCACCTGGTCCCATGGCTTCGACTCTTATCTCTATGCGAATAGGTCCCAAATCTACCTCACTAGCCCTGATCTCTCTCCTTCCCTCCCAACTCATATTTTTTCCGGCCTCCAGGACACCTCTATTTGGATGTCCCAGTGACACCTCAAACTTAATATATCCAAAACTGAACTAATTTCTCCCATAAAATCCTCTGCTCTAATTCAGTTTTCCATCACAGTTGACAACACCATCATTCTCCCTGCCTCTCAAGCCCAAAATCTTGACATTATATTAATAATAACAATAATATTAACAGTAATGATAATCGTGGAATTAGCTAAGAACTTACTATGTGCCAAGCACTGTATTAAGCACTAGGATAAGTAGAAGATAATCAAGTCAGGCACAGTCCCCGTCTAAGGGGGAAGGAAAAACAGGCATTTGAGTACCCATTTTACAGATGAGGAAACTGATGCAATGACTTGTCCAAGGTCCCACAGCAGCAAGTGGTAGTGTTGGGACTAGAACCCAAGTCCTCTGACTCCCATGCCCATGCTCATTCCACTGGGCCACGCTGCTTCTCATTATTCGCCACTCCTCTCACTCTTTCAAACCCTATATTCGGTTTGTCTCCAAATTCTGACTTCTTCCTCTGCAACATTTCTACGATCCAGTCCCTTGTTTCCAACCAAATGGGCACCATGCTGGCCCAGGCATTTGTCCTATCTGATGGGGCAGCTCAGTGTTGCCTCCTCTCTCCCCCTACCCCCACCCCCCACCCCCATCCAGGAGTAGTGTTCCCCTACCAGCCACGCCTCGGCCGCTACCAGTTCAACTTCTACGAAGCCCAGCGGGCCTGCGAGGGCCAGGACGCAGCAGTGGCCTCGTTCGAGCAGCTCTTCAGGGCCTGGGAGGAGGGGTTGAACTGGTGCAATGCAGGCTGGTTGCTGGACGGGACGGTGCAGTACCCCATCACCCAGCCGCGGCAGCCCTGCGGAGGGCACGGCACAGCCCCTGGCGTCCGCAGCTATGGGCAGCGCCACCGGAGCCACCACCGCTATGACGTCTTCTGCTTCTCGGCCGCGCAGAGAGGTGAGCGGGCTTGGGCCGGGCCAGAGGCTGGGGGCAGGGAAGGGGTTGTGATTTCACCGGGGTCTTCACTGGGAGCTCCCCAACCTCAGCTTTCCCCCCAGCCCAAGGCACGGTGGCAGGCAGGAATCTTTGGGCTGCCGCTTCCCGCAGAACCCATGTCAGTCAGTCAGTCATTCAATCATATTTATTGAGTGCAGAGCACTGTACTAAGTGCTTGGGAGAGTACAGTACAACAATAAACAGACACATTCCCTGTCCATCACGAGTTTACAGTCTAGTGGGGTGAGTTCCATGGGTAACTCAGGAGGGGTCAGAGCCAGGAGTGCCAGTCCTCCAGGGCTTCCCAGGAAGGGCCCCTGTTATCTCGCCTGCTGGGGGCAGTGGGGAGTCCTTGGCTGACAGAGCAGTAACCACTAGTGCCTGAACCAGGGACCCGTTTTTCTCTCCTCCCCTCCCTCTTCCTCTCTGTCCTCTCTTCCCCTCTCCCTCCTTCTTCTCTTCCTCTACCTCCTTGACCCCTTCCCTTTTCCTCCTCCTTCCCTTTCTTCTTTTATCTCCTCAACCTCTTCTCCTCTTCCTCCTCCTTCTCCCCTCCTTGCACTCCTTCTCTTCCTCCACTTCCTCAACCCCTTCCCTTTTCCTCTTCCTCCCCTTCTTCTTTTTGCATCTCCTCAACATCTTCCTCCTTCTCCTCCTCCTCCTCTTCATCTTCCTCCTCTCCCTTCTTCTTTCATCCTCTCGACCATAAGCTCATTATGGACAGGGAATGTGTCTGCTAATTCTGTTGTACTGTACTCTCCCATGTGCTTGGTACAGTGCTCTGCACATAGTAAGTGCTCAATAAATATGATTGATTGATTGATCCCCTCAACCTCTTTTTCTCTTCCTCCTTCTCCTCCTCCCCTACTGGCCTCTTTCTTCTCTTTAACCCCTTCCCCCTTTTCCTCCTCCTTTTCTTCTTCCTGCTGCTTTCTCTTCCTCTTCCACTGTTCAGTCCTGTCTGGGGAGAGGGAGAGGGGGTCCTGAACCTCCCCGTCCCTGTCCCACACATGGCCCAGTGGGTTGTGCCAAGGGACATAGGCCTCCCTGTGGCATCCCCTGCAGGCAGAGTGTACTACCTGGAGCACCCAGAGAAGCTGACACTGGCGGAGGCGGAGGAGGCCTGCCTGGAGGACGGAGCCCGCATCGCTAAGGTGGGCCAGCTGTTTGCCGCCTGGAAGTTCCAGGGCTTGGACCGCTGCGACGCAGGCTGGCTGGCTGATGGCAGTGCCCGCTACCCTGTGACACACCCACGCCCCAACTGCGGCTCCACGGACCCTGGTGTCCGCAGCTTTGGCTTTCCCGACCCGGAGAGCCACCGGTTCGGAGTCTACTGCTACCAAACCAGCTAGGGTCCCTGAGGGGCCTCCCCTACCCCAACCCCAGGTGGCAGGCATCCCTCTCCACCTCCCCCACCCCTCAGGACTGGTATATTTATTAACAGTTCCTTACTTCCCTGGGAAGGTGACGGGTTTTTTAAAAAACTTTTTTAAACTTTTATTAAAATAGTATTACGTTTTACAGTTTTTGAAACCCAAAGAGAAACCCTTAGGCTCCACCCTGAGCCTGTCTCTTCCTCAGGTCCCTTCTTACCCAGGAGGGTCTGGGGCTTGGGAAGATGGGGTCTCCTTTATGCTCCCATACTGAAGCCTAGAAGAGCCATAATCGAGGAGAATCCAAGGACTGGCAGTTTCTATGGTAACAGAGCCCCCCCCCCCCCCCTCCTGTCTGATCCCTTTCTCACCTCGTCCCCAGGGACCCCACCCTGCCCCCTCGATCCAGAACTAGGCTGGCTCGGCTTGGGACCCAGTTGGAGGCACCAGAGAGGTGAAGCTTTGGCAGATCTGGGCATCTCACCATACCCAGCCCCCACCTCGGGGACCAGCTAAGAGTCCCCTGTTCTCAGCCTCATAAGTTCTTTTGTATTTCATCTCTCTGACTCCCCTTTCTCTTCCCCTCTGCCCTTTCTTCAGGGATTTTTTTATGGTAATTGTTAAGTGCTTACTAAGTGCCAGGCACTAAACTAAGCACTGATGTAGATACAAGCTAAACAAGTAGGATACCGTCAAAGCCTACCTGGAGCCCTCAGAATTACTCCTCATTTTACAGTTGAGGTAACTGAGGCACAGGGAAGTGAAAAGCCTCACCCAACGTCACAGTGCAGACAAGTGGCAGAGATGAAATCAGAACTCAGGTCCTTCTGACTTGTCCACTGGCCAGGAACTGCCAGCTGGACCTGTTTTCAAAGGTCAATAAATTTGCTGGAAGCTTTTCTACAGAACTCAAGCCTGTTGGTCCTTTTTTTCTTCAGTCCTAAGCTTTTTTGTCCTGCCAGCTTGGGACAGGGGTGCAGAGGGGACAGGAAAGATATAGGCCAAGAGATAGTAGACTGGAACAATGAAGGATGTGGACAGGACAAAATTGTTGTTGTTCTACAGAGGCCACAGTCTCAAAGTTGGGCGGGGGGCACCCATTGAGGCTTTGGGGGGAAGGGGGTTCCCACTGAAGAAGGGGGGTGAGCTCATTCTCCCAGGAAGCTGAGTTGCTGAAAACATGAACAAGTTCCAGGGGGTTTGGATGAATACCTGGGACAAGTGGTCCATGCTGGGTCACTGGATAGCAGGGATGGAGAGGGCAAAGTAGGTGAGGGAGGCTAAATGTCCCATCCCTAACTACTAGGGCACACAGTTCCCCTAAGCATTTTGGTGCCGTTGTCAGAGGCAGAACCCTGGGTCAGATGGACCGTGGGGCTGACCGGGATGGCAATTCCATGGGCTTATGCTCTAACGCTGCCTTGAGCTAAGCCCCAGCTGTCTCTGAGATGAGGATGGCACTTTCCTGGCCAGGGCTCTTCCATGAAAAGCAGTTGTTCCATTGTAAAGTGGGAAATAAATTATGTTCCCACATACCTTCTGGAGCCCCTGCAGCACAAAGTGAAGACATCATTTGGAACATTTTACTGACCATTTTTTACGGCATTCATTAAGTGCTTACTATATGTCAGGCACTATACTAAGCATTTTGGTAGATATGAGCTAATCAGGTTGGACACAGTCCCTATCTCACATAGGGCTTTCAATCTTAATCCCCATATTACAGATGAGGTAACTGAGGCCCAGAGAAGTGAAGTGACTTGCCTAAAGTTACACAGCAGACAAGTGGCAGAGCTGAGATTAGAACCAGGTCCTTCTAACTCCCAGGTCTGGGCTATTTCCACTAGGTCACGCTGCTTGGACAAATCTCTTGAGTCAGCCCAAATCTATGCCAGGAATACAATAGTAAAAGCAATTGATTAATGAAATCTATTAACTATCTTAACCTTATGAATAGCTGACCTTAAATGTGCTTCAGAGGTTTTGAACAGAAATTCCTCTCAGCATTGCCAACCCGCCCCAATGCTGTGCTGCCTGCCATCCTCTTGAACGGGGTGCCCTGAAGTACTCCAAAGTACCGGCTATTATCGCTTACTGCCTGAAGCCTGCTCCTGCGGGACTGCTCTGTTAGATGTGCTCTTGATTGGGGAAAATGAGACAGAAATGGCATGTGGGTGGAGAAAGAAAGAAAACTCCTTTCTGTTTTGAGCAGGTTGGGGTCTGAATAATTGTGGTATTTGTTAGCACTTATTGTGTGCCAGACACTGTACTAAGCACTGGGGGTGGATACGAGCAAACCAGGTTGGACACAATCCCTTTCCCACATGGGCCTCCCAGTCTCAATTCCCATTTTGCAGATGAAGGAACTGAGGCACAGAGAAGTGAAGGGACTTGCCCAAGTTCAACCCTTCTCTTTGCTGGGAGTGTGGGGATCTAGAAGCACTCAGGGCAACAAGACAGAGTTAGTCCCAAAGGATCTGCAGCACTGCCCGTTGAAGATGGATGGTTGGATGGATGAATATAAATGGATGAATAGGTGGATGGATGAGGATGGGTGGATGGATCCTGGCTCTGGCACCTATCTACTGTGTGGCCTTGGGCAAGTCACTTCACTTCTCTGTGCCTCAGTTCCCTCATCTGTAAAATGGGGATTGAGACTGTGAGCCCGAAGTGGGACAGGGGCTGTGTCCACCCCAATTTACTTGTATCCACCCTAGTGCTGAGAACAGTGCCTGGCACATAGTAAGTGCTTAACAACTACCATTATCATTATTATCAATATGAATGGATGAATGGAACTATAGGAATGGATAAATGGATGGATGAATGACTAGGGATGGCCAGATGGTTGTATGAATGAGTAAATGAATGAATGAATGAACACACGAATGAACCAACGAATGAACCTCCTTGTCCTACTGTTCCTAAGGCCCCAGAACCAGGATGTGAGGTTAAGTCTAGGACTAGGGAAGGCGTGGAATGAGGGAGAAGCTGGGAGGGGCCCACCAGAGGCCTCAACTCCAACCTGGATTCTCTCCCTACCCAGGCTTAGAGAGAACTTCCTGCTCTTCCTCTTGTTCATTCATTCATTCAAACGTAGCTATTGAATGCTTACGGTGTGCAGAGCACTGTACTAAGCATTTGGAAAGTACAATGCAGCAATAGAGACAATCCCAGCCCACAGTGGGCTTACAGCCTAGAGGGGGGAGTCAGACAACAAAACAAGTAAACAGGCATCAATATAAATAATAGAATTATATATACATATATACATCAGCCCCCTGAAACACAGAGACACACCCACATTACAAATACACCTCTAGGCACCCGAGGGCCCAATCTCCACTAGATTGTAAGCTCCTGGATGGCAGGGATCACATCTATCAACACTGTTATATTGTATTCTTCCAAGCTCTTAGTACTGTGCTCTGCACACAGTAGACTCTCAATAAGTACCATTTATTGGTTGATTGCTAGATTGCTTCAACTAGGCTTCTTCTTAGACCCGGGGGAGGATTGTGGGGCGACTGTAAGTTCACTGTGGGCAGGGAAAATGTCTACCAGCTGTGTTGTATTGTCTTCTCCCAAGATTTACTACAGTGCTCTGCTCACATTTGTTTGCTGAGCATTCAATGAATACCATTGAACCTCCCCAGCGCTTAGAACAGTGCTTTGCACATAGTAAGTGCTTAATAAATGCCATCATTATTATAGGAAGCAGCGTGGCTCAGTGGAAAGAGCACGGGCTTTGGAGTCAGAGGTCAGGGGTTCAAATCCCAGCTCCACCAGTTGTCAGCTGTGTGACTTTGGGCAAGTCACTTAACTTCTCTGTGCCTTAGTTACCTCATTTGTAAAATGGGGATGAAGACTGTGAGCCCCCGTGGGACAACCTGATCACCTTGTAACCTCCCCAGTGCTTAGAACAGTAAGCACATAGTAAGCGCTTAATAAATGCCATTATTACGAGAAGCAGCATGGCTCAGTGGAAAGAGCCCGGGTTTTGGAGTCTGAGGTCATGGGTTCAAATCCCAGCTCTGCCACATGTCTGCTGTGTGACCTTAGGCAAGTCACTTAACTTCTCTGAGCCTCAGTTCCCTCATCTGTAAAATGGGGATTAAAACTGTGAGCCCCACGTGGGACAACTTGATCACCTTGTACCCACCCCCAGTGCTTAGAACAGTGCTTTGCACATAGTAAGTGCTTAACAAATGCCATTATTATTATTATTATTATTATCATTATTGATTGAAGAAGTGGCAAGACACTCTCTGGAAGCCTCTGGAGATTCTTGCTTTTCAGCCCCTTTTCCCACCTCTCTCGTCAGCTACCCTGACCCCTGTCGGGGAGGGGAAGGGGGTTCTTTCCCTTAAAGAAAAACAGAAACACTATTACTCTTCCAATTATTTTATTAATATTATTATTATTATCATCATCATCATCAGTTTTCAAAAATATAAATAGGTGCACGGAACTCTGGTGTCCTGCACGGTCCCGGGCGTGGTGCCCCGTCCCTGGGGCAAGGGCCCCCCGCCTTGCTGTGCCAGCGGCCAAGATGGCAAGACGGCAGCGAGAGGAAACCAGAGACATGGCCAGAGGGGGAAACCAGAGGAAAAAGCCCTGAGGACCATCCTTTGTGTTTCCCTTCCAACTCTCTCCTTCCCTCTCGCTCCCCATGCACCTCCTACCCCCATCCCCGGCCCCTCCCCCTGCACCCCATTTCCCTCACTCACAGACCCCCTCCCCCATCCCCTCCTTCACTTCCAGTACATTCATCTCCAGTTCACAACCAGATCACAACCAGTTCTCCAGTGCCACCTCCTCCCCTGTCTCTCCTCCCACTCATACCGGAGATTAAATAACAAATAATTACATTGCTCTTGGGTAAAATCAGGAAACAAAAAATAATCTTCTTTATTTAACTTAACCCCACCCCTTTGCCTCTCCTCCCTGGCCCCCTGCCCGACCTCCCCCAAAAGGCACAACAAGAAATTGAATGAAAGTCCCCAGTCTCAGACGGTAGGTCATACCAAGTGGCTGGAAGCTAATTGGCTTTTCTTTAGTGTTTTGGAAAAATAAAATCTTATTTATGTAGGGTATTTTTTTTGGTAGATACACAAGGTCGGGGGGTTATTTTTTCCTCTTTAATATAATTCCTTATATGACAAAAAGCAAGAAGAAGAAGAAGAAGAAGAAGACATTGGCTCTGTGAAATACGTCGTCGGTTCCCAAAAAGGTCTCTGGGCTCATTCTGTCCTGTGGAGGGCATCTGGGAGTTCTCGCCTAATGGGCAGAGCTGTGGCGGGGCTGTGGGCTCCGCTTTTGTAGTCTGCGCTTGTAGGTCGCAGCTGTGAGGGGTATAAGGAGAGAAAATGGCACCTGGTGAGCCCCTGAGGAGGGAAAAGGAGCCAGAGACTGGGCTCCTTCAATTCCCCACCTCAATGTCCAGCTTCCTTGTGGAGAAAACACCCTCTTGGAAGCTTTTTCCCCTTGGTCTCCTGCCACTTTTTTATGATATGTGTTAAGAGCTTACTTTGTGCTACGCAGTGGGGTAGGTGAAACTAATTAAGTTGGACACAGTCCATGTCCCACATGGTGCTTAATCCCCATTTTACAGATGGGGGAATTGAGGCTCAGAGAAACTGTGACTTGCCAAAGGTCACACAGCAGACAAGTGAAAGAGCCAGGGATTAGAACCCAGGCCTTTCTGAGTCTCAGGCCTGTTCTCTATCCACCAGGCTATGCTGCTTCCTACTTCCCACACTCACTTCTCAAACTCACTTCCCAAACTTAATCCCAATCCAGCTCTGTTTGGACACAGATCTCTCCCTGAGGCCGAGTCCTGTGGGGAAAGAGGAGGCAGACCTGGTCTCTGACCTTAATTCTGGAGGCAGGCTGGGGAGGTGGTGAAGGGGGCTCATGTCACCTCAGAACCCCTGCCTCATCCTAATAGTAATAATAACTGTAGCACAGGTTAAGTGCTTACTATGTGCTGGGCTCTGTGTTAAGCACTGAGGTAGATAGTTAATAAGCAGATTAGGCAGTCTTTTTCCCACATGGGACTCCCAGCCGAAGAATGTAGGAGAAAGGATATTTTATCCACATTTTGGAGATGAGGAAAATTAGTCATAGAGAAGTTAAGTGACACAGATGGCAGGTGGCAGAGCCGGAGATAGATCCAGGACTCTTAATGCCCAGTCCTGTGCTCTTTCCATTAGGCCATGTTGTTTCTCAGGCTAATATATCCCCTCTGTTTTTATCAGCCTTCAAAATGGAGGCCAAAAGAACCCACAAATGGTGGTTGGGGAAGAGAGGAGGAGGACTCCCTCCCTTTCCCCTAGTCTGGGGATGATATTTCTGGGGGGAACAAAAGTCTGAGGCAAACTCTTGGGAGCTGATTGATGGAGTGGGGATGGGCCAAGTTGTTGCCTAGGAAACCAGTCCCCTGCTTCTTTATCTGACCATTTTTCCCACAATGCACTGTTTCCAGCCTGGAGTGGGGGCTTCCCGCCACTATTTGCAAATGCTTAGTGATTATCCTACTCCTCTTCCTCATTTCCGGGTTGCTCCTATTCCTTTGTTTTGCTAAATAAAATCCTTTAAGAGGCTTAAAAAATTATGTTAAAAAATTATGTTCCAGTTTCCCTCCCTCAGGGAGTCCCATGAAAAGCTCTCCCATCCAGTAGGATCTGGGGGTTTCCAGATCCTCAGAGGGAGAGGGGAAGGGAGAGAGATAAGATAAGCCCTTTTTTCAGAGCTCAGCTCTCCTCCAAGTGGAGCACCAGGAGTTGGGGAAGAGGAGAAATGAAGAAGGAGAGGAGAGCTGACTTACCGTCAAGGCAGGCTATCCGGGGCTCTTCCCACTGCCCGCTGGGCTGGCACCGGATTGTGGGCACATGGCGCTGGAGGAAGCCCTCATCGCACTGGTATCGCACGAGCGAATTGATCTCATACCGCTCTTTCTTTGGCCCCAGAGTCCGGGCATTCAGGACCGAAGGGGGATCCCTGCAGGCCACTGTGGGAGAAGGAGGCAAAAACTGTGAAGGAGGAGGAACCAGCAGCCCATGACTGTCATGGAGAACCTCTGGGGAACCAAAATGCACCTGCTGGGTTGGGGTGAAGGAGGAACAGAAGCTGTATTCATCAATCAATCAATCATATTTATTGGGTGCTTAGTGTGGGCAGAGCACTGTACTAAGCACCTGGGAGAGTACAATATAACAATTGTAAGGCTCGGAATTTAGAGAGAGGTCATTCTGGATAATCGAAATATAATGATGGCATTTGTTCGGTGCTTACTAGGAGCCAAACAGTGCCCTAACCACTGGTATAGATGCAATGTAATCAGATAGAATACAGTCCCTGTCCCACCTGGGGCTCACAGTATAAGGGGGAGGGAGAATGGGTATTTCAGCCCCATTTTGCAGATGAAGAAACTGAGGCCCAGATAAATGAAGTGACTTGCCCAAAGTTGCACAGCAGGCAAGTGGCAGAGACAGTATTAGGACCCAGGTCTCCTGATTTTCAGGGCCGAGCTCTTTCCAATAGGCCATGCTGCTTCTCTATGTGAGGATGAGGCGGTTAGGACTGCAGGGCACCAGCCAATTGACACCATGGTATCAGCCCTCAGGAGCAGCCCCTGTGCACCCAGAGCCAGAAGAAATGGGCTCTATTACCCCACAACAGGCTGGATTGGGGCCAGCAGTGCAATAATAATAATAATAATTATAATAATGGTATTTGTAAAGTGATTACTATGTGCCAGGCACTGTATTAAGTGCTGGGGTAGATACAAGGTAATTGGGTTGGACACAGTCCTTGTCCCATACAGGGCTCACAGGAAAGATCCGCCCTTTCCTCTCCATCCAAACCGCTACCCTGCTGGTTCAATCTCTCATCCTATCCCAACTGGATTCCTGCATCAGCCTCCTCTCTGATCTCCCATCCTCCTGTCTCTCCCCACCTCAGTCTATTCTTCACATTGCTGCCCATATTATCTTTGTACAGAAATGCTCTGGACATGTTACTCCCCTCCTCAAAAATCTCCAGTGGCTGCCCGTCAACCTATGAATCAAGCAAAAACTCCTCACTCTCGGCTTCAAGGCTCTCCATCACCTCGCCCCCTCCTACCCCACTTCCCTTCTTTCCTTTTACAGCCCAGCCCACACTCTCCACTCCTCTGCCACTAACCTCCTCACTGTACCTCATTCTCGCCTGTCACATCATCGACCCCCGGCCCACGTCCTTCCCCTGGCCTGGAATGCCCTCCCTCCACACATCAGCCAAGCTAGCTCTCTTCCTCCCTTCAAAGCCCTACTGAGAGCTCACCTCCTCCAGGAGGCCTTCCTAGACTGAGCCCCCTTTTTCCTCTCCTCCTCCCCAACCCCCCAGCCCTACCTCCTTCCCTTCTCCACAGCACTTGTATATATTTGTACAGATTTGTTACTCTATTTATCTTCCCTGTACATAGTTACTATTCTGTTTATTTTGTCAATGATGTGCATATAGCATGGGCATTGGCACTAGAGAAGTGGCGTGGCTCAATGGAATGAGCCCGGGCTTTGGAGTCAGAGGTCATGGGTTCAAATCCCGGCTCCACTAATTGTCAGCTGTGTGACCTTGGGCAAGTCACTTGACTTCTCTGTGCCTCATTTACCTCATCTGGAAAATGAGGATTGACTGTGAGCCCCACGGGGGACAACCTGATCACCTTGTAACCTCTCCAGCGCTTAGAACAGTGCCTTGCACATAGTAAGCGCTTAATAAATGCCATTATTATTATTATATAGCTTTAATTCTATTTGTTCTGACTTTTTTGACACCTGTCTACATGTTTTGCTTTGTTGTCTGTCTCCCCCTTCTAGACTGTGAGCCCGTTGTTGGGTAGGAACCATCTCTATATGTTGCTGACTTGTACTTCCCAAGCGCTTAGTACAGTGCTTTGCACACAGTAAGTGCTCAATAAATATGACTGAATAAATGAATGATTTTTCCAGATGAGGGAACTGAGGCTCAGAGATGTTAAGTGACTTGCCCAAGGTCACACAGCAGATAAGTGGCGGAGCTGGGTGAGGACCAGGTCCTGCCAGGGAAGACCAGGCACCTGGCTTAAAAAGGAAAGAAAGGAACCAGAGGGGACTGGCAGGGTGGGGACTTGCAGGCTCTGGAGTTGGGCAGAAGGGCAGGTGTTTGTTTAGGAGGCATGAGCTCTAATTGGCCCTTGGAGGGAGCCTCACTTCCCAGAGTGGCAGGGCTCAGGGAAGAGGCTGCTGTTGCCTGCTCCGTCCCCAGAGGCTGGGCAGTAGTGAGGGGACCCCCGGGTGGGTGGGATTTTTTTTTACCTCGGAACCAGTAGAGGGGAGATAGACCATCCCAACTATGGAGAAGAATCCCAATTGTATTCCCTCTCCTGACACTTCTGTCCAAGTGGGATGCCTGTGGACTCTGCCAACTACTTATACTACTAACTACTACTACTAATTTATATTTGTGTTAGTTCACTCTGTCAATCAATCAATTTATCTATTGAGAACTTACCATGTGCAGAGCACTGTACTAAGCACTTAGGATATAACAGATATGCCAATATTAGAGAGTTGGTAGACACATTCCCTATCTACGGTGAGCATAAGTTCTATTTCTAAAAATGATGACTACTACTTCTAGCAACTACTACTACTATTTATTACCACTAAACAACATACAGAGACACCCCTAAACAACATACAGAGACATCTCTGCACACACAGTCACACACCCAAGCACATCCACACATGCACACACAATGCAGAAGTACATTATACAGACCCTTGGACGAGTCCACAGTCACGCCCCAATGCTGGGGCTGCTGAGGGAAGACCTGGCTCACCTGTGCCCTTTTTACACGTGAAAGGCAGGTGGTAGTTGCAGGGGACATCATTCCACTCTCCCTTCTCGTGCCAGATCATAACCACGCAGTCCTCCCCCGTGGCAAAGAAGTTGTCGGGCTGGTTGGGTCTCCAGTTCTCAAATTGCTGAGGTCAGCAGTAGAGGCATCAGGGAGAAGGAGAGGAGGGGGCAGAATGAGGAGACGAGGATTCTGATTTCCTTTCCCTCCTTTCCCCCTCGAATCCAGCCCCATATACAGCTCATCCTGTCTGACCCCCGCTCTGTTTTCCCCCAACTCTTGCTCCTTCCCCTTCTCTTTCCCCACCTCTTGCCCTTCTGTGGCAACCTGGACTTGGCAGAGGGCAAAGACTGCTGGGAACCCACCAGGCACTGTCTTGGGATGCAGGATATGAAACCAGTGTTCCTTCTTGGGAGGTTCTCAAAACACCTGCCACCCCCTCAATTTCCCCTCCATTCAGGAGATGGGGTAAACTGAGGCTTGAAGTTGAGCTCCTACTAGGATGACCCACTGGATCCAGGCAAAATACCCACCCCCACCCTTGGCCCTGTGACAGTGCTCACCAGGGTGTTCCCATCTGACCAGCGGAAATCGTGTTCAATGGTCCTGTCATTGAGACCAATCCACTGGTAGTCCTGAGCATTGCCTGAAGGAGGAAAGAGAGAGATTTGAGAAGTGGGCTTAGTCCTCGGGGGTGTTCCCCGTAAATAGGTCCAGTGGATTCTCTGTTGGGCATGGTGGAGCCACTGGAGGCCACTCATTTTACCCGAATGCCACCTGGCTACAATGGCACAAGGGAGTGACACACAATAATAGTGACACTTCACATTTTATAGAGTGCTTTGATTACTCCAAAGGGTTCTCACAGCAATTATCACATCTTGACATCTTTGGGAGGGAGAGAAAGGCATCCTCTAGTAGCCCCACCTTGCAGATGAGGGAACTCAAGTGCAGAGATGTTAAGGGTGTGGCTTGAGTTTTTGCAGCAGGCAAATGAGAGAGCGGGGCCTGGAACCTAATTCTCAATTGATCAGTAGTATTTATGGAGCACTTACTATGTGCGGAGCATTATACTAAGCACAAGGGGGTTTACAATACAACAAAGTTGGTAGACATGTTCCTTGCCCACAGTGAGTTACAGTCTACAGGGGGAAATAGACACTAATATAAATAAATAAATACATTTCAGATATACAGACATTAATACAAATAAATGAATTATGGGACTCTCCTGATGCCCAGACCAGGCTCTTTTCAAAGGGCCACACTGTAGGTACTGGGATAGTTTCATGAGCTGGGGACTCCCCATTTCTCAAAAACCATCAGCAGTTAACCAGTTAACAATAACTGACATTTGTTAAGCGCTTACTAGGTGTTAGGTTGGATATAAGTTCCTCTCCACATGAAGCAGAAACACCTATCTTGAAAGCACTCAGTAGCTCTCTCCCTCCTACTTCCTCCCTTGATACCCCAGTTCTCACTCTTCACCCCTCTCAAGCTAACTTCCTCACTGTGCCTCATTCTCATCTCTCCCACTTCAAATCTGTCTGACTATGGTTCTCCCCATCGTCAAAGTTCTTCTGAGATCACGCCTTCTCCAGAAGGCCTTCCTGATTCTTTTCTTTTCTTCTGTGCTCCCCCCTCAGCATTTCTGAGGCAATCATGCACTTGGGTATGCCCAGCCATTGGGACCACTGCTGTCTATATAATAATTAATAATAATAATTGTGGTATTTGTTAAGCATTTATTATGTGCCTTATACTGTACTAAGCATTGGGTAGATACAAGATATTCAGATTGGACATAATCTCTATCCCACATTGAGCTCACAGTAGAAGAGAGTAAGACTTAATCCCCATTTTACAGATGATGAAACTAAGGCACCGATAAGGTAAGTGACTTGTCCAAGGTCACACAGCAAACAATTGGCAGAGCCGGGATTAGAACCCAGGTCCTCTGACTCCCAGGCCCGTGCTCTTTCCAGTAGGCCACGCTGCCTCCCATTCTGTCCATATGTTACCCACCTTATAACTTTACCATATCCATTTCCTTCTTTCTCTTTCCTGTAAATCACTGTAATGTCTGTTTTGTCTGCTATTTTGTGAGCATCTCGAGGGCAGGGATTGTGTCTACTTACTCTATTGTAGTCTCCCCAAGTGCTTAGCATAGTGCTCTGCAATCTGCAGGTGCCAGATATATATTATTAATTGATTGTTTAGGGGACAGAATCCCAAGGATTCTGGGCTGTGCAGAGGTGTGCCAAGAAGCCACCTGCCCCCAATTAATTTACTGTGATATTTGCTAACTGCTTACTATGGGTGAAGGACTGTACTAAGTGTTGGGGTAGATGCAAGATAGGCTGGACAGTGCCTGTCCCATGTGGGGCTCCTGCTCTAAAGGAGAGGGAGATCAGGTTTTGAACCCTCACTTTACAGATGAGAGAACTGAGGCACAGAGAATTTAAGTGACTTGCCCAAGTGCCCATAGCAGGCAAGTGGCAGAGCTGGGATTAGGACAAAGGTCTTCTGTCACCCAGGCCTGTGTTCTTTCCACTAGGCCATGGTGCTTTGCCCCCAGAAGAAATTCTCCAGTCTCTGGTCCCTGTTCCTAATAGATCCTGTTGTGTGTTCAGTGTGGCAGGGGCTGTGGATCCTGATTGGAATGAATTTTGCTACCAGTGGCAGCTTCTTCCAAGATGGAGAGTAGCTATACAGAGAGACTAGACTGTGAGTCCCGAGCAGGGCAGGGACTGTTTCCTACCTGATTAACCTGATTAATCTCCCCGAGCGCTTAGAACAGTGCCTGGTACAGAGTAAGCGCTTAACAAATACCATAATAAAAAAAATCTAGCCCCCACATAGGTTCCCCTTGGTCCCCCCAACCCCTGTCACTCACTGTTGACGAACTCCTGCTCCTCAGGGGTAACGATACTGCTCAGGTGGGACTGGTGTTCCCGGCACCGGCTCTCCGCATCCACCCAGGTCTCTCGGTCGGCAAAGTGACGGTAGCAGTGTCCCTGGAACTTGGTCCAGCCTTCTTCGCAGGTGACCTGGTCTGAAACAGAAGGTGGGCGTGTGAGCGGTGGTGGCCATGCAGGGAGGTTCAGAAGACTTCCGGGCTTAAACCAAGGGGCCGCCCTGGTCAGTGTTTCTCCTCTCCCTGGGCCCCAGGCCTAGGGGGAGACAAGAGATTGGGTACGACTCCCAGGCTTCTGGCAGCTACAGCCAGGCCTTTCCCTGCTCTGACCACAATGGTGGGCTGGTCATCCTCGTTCACTGAAGTGTTACTGGACCCCTCTCTGTCCCCGAACCTCTCCCTCCCCTCAGCTGAAGCCCAGAGTGCTGAGCTCCCCTGAGGAGAATGGGCATTGGGAGGTCAGAGGTTGGGGTGGTTGAAGTCTCAGGGTCTGGGCACCCAGTGGTCAGGGAAGGGGCAGGAAGGAAGAAAGGGGATCAGCATGGCCATGATCATTCTGGAGCCTTTCAACTGAGAACAGAGCTCTAGGAATAGGGCTTAGCACCTCAAGAGACTGGGTTTCAGGAAGCCGGCTTCAGCCCTCTCAGCCCCTCCAACATTCCTGCAATGGAGGCGGCAAGAGGTGCATTGGTTCATCCTTTAATGGTGTCCTAACTGTCCTGGCCTCAAGCCTTAGACTTGCTAGGCCTATGGGGAAGGAGGGACCTTCCCCTGGAAATCTGGGAATGGTGCTTTAAAGAGTCATCTTCTCCCCCTTACACCCTCCCACCACCACCACCCTGCTCCGTTCGGGTAGACCAGCAGATCAGAAAGGCCTGGGGGTGGTATGTCCCTCTCAGCCATCTCATTCTGCTCTGGGATTCTCCAAGTAGACCTGGCCTCCCCAGCGGGCGCTGAAGAGAGTAATGGGAGGAGAAAGCAAGTCTCCCTGTTGGGAGGGAATCCTCTCCAATTTATCCCAGAGAGTTGGGGAAGGCTGTGGTCTTATTCTGGGAGATCCAGGGGCAACTTAGAATGGAAGCTGGAGATTAGGAGATCCCAGGGGGACACAGAGGCAGCATGGAAAGCAGAAAGGGAGGACACTAGGATGTGTGAGGCAGAGATCTACACCTCAGAGCGAAGAAGGCCCAGGGGTAGCTGGGAATGAAGGAGAAAAGTTGATCCTCCTGATCCCCCAGCAGCCATCAAGGCCAGGGGTGCCTGTTGCCCAGAGACAAGAAGAGGCCCTGAAAGCACTTAGTACATTGCTCTGCACACAGTAAATGCTCAATAAATGCGATTGAAGGAATGAGGGGAGGTGAATGGGGAGAAGCAGGATCAGTAGCTCACCTCCGTGGTCCCCAAGCAGGTCCCAACCCTGCCAAGAGAAGCTTGCTAACTGGTCTGGTGGAGCTAGATAGAGGGCCAGTGGGAGGGTCAGTGGGAGGCCGGAGGGAAAGTTGTTAGGAGGGTTGGAGGGAAGGCTTGAGGGAAGACTAAAAGGAGGGTCTGAGGGAAGGCTGGAGGGAGGGCAGGAGAGAGGGTCATAGGGAGGATTGGAGGGAAGGCCGGATGGAAACCAGAGAGAAGGCCAGAGAAAGGGCCAGAGAAAGGGCTGGGGTGTGGCCTGGAGGTGTTGGGGAACAGAAGTCAGGAGAGGGTGACCCCTTCAGACTGCCCCTTGTGAGGCTGGGAAGAGGAGACCCAGCAGCACAGCCAAGGCAATGCCTGGCGAAGTGTCCAGTGGACAACCCACAGCCAGGGCATGGTGCCCCTTGATTCAGCCTGACCTTCATGCCCGGGCTGAGAAGCCCGCTGAATTGTCTCCATTATGAGGTGCGGAGCCCCCTGAGAGCCTAACGCCAAGGCAGGAGATGCTTGTCTCTCCTGCCGGTGCCCTCCTCCCTCTCACCCCGCTACCCTGCCGATCCATCTCCCTCCTATCAGAGCTCTTCTCCCACCCTCCCACTGGCGTCCACCTCCCACCAGAGCCTTCCTCCCTCTCTCCCAGTGATGTCCACCTCCCACCAGTGCCCCTTATCTCCCACCCACTAGTGTCCAGCTCCCTCCCGCAATTGCCCCCTTTCCTCCTACGAGTTCCCCATCTCTCTCACTAGTGCCCTCCTCTCTGACTCACTGGTGTCCATCTTTCACCCAGTGCCCCCTCCTGCTCACCCACTCGTGTCCATTTTCCTGTCACCAGTGCCCCTCTCCCTCCCACTGGCATTCCTCTTCCTCCCTCCTTTCTCCCTTTCTTTCTTCTTCCCTCCCTTTGGTGTCCACCTCCCTTCCTTCCCCTGGTGTCGTCCTGTCTGCCTCCCACTGACACCTCGCTCCCTCCCACTGGTTTCCTCTCTCTGTAGGTTTTCCTTTCCCATCCTTCCTGCTTCTGAGATGCCCCTGCCTCCCCGGGAGAAGTTTCTCGATGCTACTCCTCTTCCCAGACGAGAGCCACAACATCAGGTTCCAAGGAATAGGGCCTGGAGAGGTCTGAGCCTGATTCCTGCAGGACTTCCTCACCCCACTGGCTCCTCACACCAGGGGGTCTGGTCTAGGGAACAGTGGTCATGCACTGGGCCCTGAGACACATAACGGGGCCTGTCTATGGGACTCGGTCCAGGCAGCTGGGGTAGAACTCGATGAGAGGGGAAGGGAGGAGAGGGTCCCAGTCCTTCTGGTTCTCCTAGGGGCATCACTCCTTCTCCCAGCCACCTCATCCATGGTCGGGAGAAGGGATCCTGCCAGTCTACAGCTAAGGACAAGCTGGCTCCAGGCAGCCCCTGACACACGGGGTTCAGGTGGCTCAGCTGGTGTCCCCCATGAGGAGTCTGACTGCTTCACCCCCTCCACCCTGAGCTGTGTGATCAGGATATACTGGAGGACAACGAGTGGGAGAGCAGAAGCCTGGAACAGGAGCCATCATCCTGGCCTAAATCCTGTCGCTGAAAGCAGAGAGCACAGCTCCCCCAGGGTCACCAAGCCTAGAGGGTTTGTTCTGTCCGTAGGCACCAAAAGAAGTGGTGGGCTCCCACAGCCGCAGGAGAGGCTAGGAGGTGGAACACCAGTGATGCATCCCTGGGGGGCCTGGGCCCACCAGGGCTGTCCTATCCCATCATCCCCCACCCTGTCCCTGAAGGCTCACACAAGGAAATGTCTCTTTCCAATGAGCCCAGAGCACACGTGTCTCCACCTTAGTGATTTCCAGGGAGTGCCAGTGCCTGGCAGTCCTGGGGACCCCACTTCCTCTCTTGAATCTCTGCTCGCTGGGCCCCAGGAAGAAGGTGTTCTAGCTCAACAGCAGGGGTGAAGGTGAGGTGTTCAGCAACGCTTGTCCAGAGTGGACTGCTGCCAGCAGGAGGGCAGTCTGCCAGGAGTGAGGCCCTGTGGTGGTCCATAGCTCTAGGGCAGCTAGGGACAGAGGTGAGGGAAAGAGCAAGACAGGGCAAAGGGGGGCAGGAGCTGGGGGGGAGGGATTAGTAACGTTAGCTGAAGCCGGTGCTGTCGTACCGATATCGCACAGGTCCCCTCCGTAGCTGGGAAGGCATAAACACGTGAAACAGTTGATGCCGTCCAGGCAGGTGGCTCCATTCAGACAGGGACTTGAGTGGCACTCGTCCGTGTCTGCAAGAGATCAAGGGCGGCTGTTAGGACCCCGGGCGGGCAAATCCATCGAACGGAGAACTCCATGCCTGCCCCGGTGGTCCAGGAGAAGAAGGCTTGCTGCTGTGCAGGAGAGCAGAGGGGGCTCGGGTTTCTTTGATTCCTAAGGACTGTGGTGGCAGCCATTGCTGCTGCTGCTGCTGCTGCTGCTGTTGCTGCCATTGTGGCACTGACTTCAGTCTCCAGGCAATGCGTCAGGGCTGGGCCCAGGAGTTCACAGGGTCAGAGTCCTGTCCTGTCCAGTTTCCCTGCCAGGAGGAGGTCACGTTTCCACCGGGCTCTTTTCCTTGCTGCTCCATTTCCATCAGTGGGCCCCGTTCCTCAGGCTGAGCCCAGAGTGACTTCCAGCCAAGGGCTGGATGCCGGGATGGACAAATCCAGATCCCAAGGGGTTGGCCACATCCCCCTAGTGGATAATGTCTTGGAGTTGTCGTGGACCTTTCTGGCTGAGGAATTCCCTGCATTTCTGAGATTTGCCTCCAGGAAGCACCAGGACCATCCTTTTCTGGAATGGAAGATTCATCCAGGACCTTGGGTGGCCTCTCAAGGAGGGACAGTAGAACAAGAAGGCAGAACCCAATAGGCTCTAGCTTCACCACTGTCCTGCCCCTGCCCCTGCTCAATATGCAGAGGAAAGTGGACACACTAAAGTAAGCAGTTCCCGACAAAAAGAGCCCCGGGGTGGGGCAGAGGGGAAACACGGCCCACACCCTGGCTTGTCATCAGTGGCTACCTAGAAGATCTTTGGCCTGGCTTTCCTCATCTTTCTCATGGGATCTTGGTTTGGACAGTCCATTCACGTTGCCATTAGCCCACTCCTCTGGAGAAAACTCCGCCTCTTGTTTCTTCTGTACTCAGAATAGGCCCGGCTGAGAACTTTTTGGCAATGAAGCAGAAGGCCCAGTAGGCTGGTGGCCCCTGGGGGAGTTAAGAAGGTGGCATTGGACCAGACAGAAAATGAATCACACTGGCTGGTCCTTTCCACGACTCATGGCAGCTCTAAACGAAAAACAAGATTTCTTCTCTCTTGTAAATTCAGCCCTTAACTTCAGCCCAAGGCAGTCTCCAAGGTGTTGGCATTTTCTCTAAGAGTCCTTGATTCAGCCCAGCACAGGGGCGTAGGGAAGCAGAGACTCGGTTTCTCACCAGCAGAGTGTCTATGGAAGTGCCCCGCTTCCCTGCTCCAAGGCCTGTGAACAGTCCCCTGGGTTAGCCGATTTGGAAGCTGCTTCATCATTGGCCCATGGAGGTTGTCTACCCGGGCTGCTCTCTCCCAATTTGCTGACAGGCTGTGGGGCTGGATCAGGGATGTCCATCTACCTGCTGCCCAATCAGTGTTGGGAATGGCTCCCACTCCTGTTGGTGTCTTTTGTCTTCCATCCAAGCCGGAAGACAAGCAGAGCACAAGTCAAGAAACCTGGTGATCCTTTGGGCCTGTCTTTGGCCCCAGACAATCCTCATGGGTGTCACGATGACGTCTCCAGTGGCCGCTGGGATCAATTCCTCCTTCTTCCCTTTAAGTGTTCAGTACAGTCCTCTGCACATAGTAAGCTCTCAAGGAATACCAATGATTGATCGATTGAATCATCTCACTCCACCCTCAGAGCAGTTCTCCTGAAGTTCCAGAAGTCTGGCCTTCCTCCAGATGAAGCTTTGAATCCTTGTCCAACCACCACCCTCCCCGTCAGCCCCCTTCAAAAAGCAAAACTACAAATGCATGGAGGGATGGACTAAAATCCCAGCATGCACTAGGATTCCCAGCATGTGCTAGGAGTCCCAGCAGCAGCAGGAGCAACAGCAGTAGGTGGCGCCGGTCTGAGAGGCTGGCAGCAGGGAGGGAGGAAGGGGCTCGCTCACCTGAACAGGTAGGCAGAAGCTTTCCTTCATCCATTAGCATCTATTAGGTGGAAGGGGAAAAAGCATGGCAGTGGCAGTGGGGGTGAAGCATACGAAGGAGCTAAAGCAGGGTTGTAGCGGGAGGGGAATCACGCTGGGTGACTCGAAACAAGCACCGGGGGTCTAAATCTGAGCACACTGGGGGAAGCATTCGGGGGAGTGAGGAAGGGAGGGAGAGAAGAAGGAGGTAGGTTCACCTCCAGATCAGGGCACACCAGGATGGGGGGACCCCAGATGTGTATAAGGGAGGTATGAGGGCAAGAAGTAGCCATCACATAATTCCCCGCCACATCTGGGGCTCTGACTTGTCTGTGGGAATGTGTCTCTTCTCACATTCCCTTAGCTCTAGTAGATCCGCCCTCTGATGCCCGCTCATCTTCCCCACTAGGCTATAAACTCCGTAAAGGCAGAGAGTATGTCATTTTATTAAGCGCTTACTATGTGCCAGTAGCTGCACTAAGTGCTGGGGTAAAGACAAGATAATTGGATTGGATCCAATCCCTGTCCCAGATAGGGTTCCCAGTCTGAATCCTCATTTTACAGATGAGGTCACTGAGGCCCAGAGCGGTGAAGTGACTTGCCCAAGGTCACATAGCAGACAAGTGGCAAGGTCAGGATTAGAACCCAGGTCCTCTGACTCCCAGGCCCAGGCTCTTTCCACTAGGCCAGGCAGCTTCTCTTCTTTGTTTGTCCTGTCCCCAAGGTGGCCAGTACTGAGTTCTGCACACAGTAGAAAATTCTGGGTTTTTTTTGTTGTTGTTGTTGATGATGATGATGATTGTGATGATAAGGTTATTATTGGGAGTCTTGGGTTTAGCATGTGTCAATGTGTAGCAAGTGTGTCAGTTTACATCAAACCAGTGGTCTCTTTATGTTACCAGTTCCAGTTCTCTGTTCAAGCAAACCTCCTTCTTGTCTTCCACTTACCATTCCTCACCTCTGAACCATTACTTGCACCAT
Organism: Tachyglossus aculeatus; assembly: GCF_015852505.1. NCBI lineage: Eukaryota > Metazoa > Chordata > Mammalia > Monotremata > Tachyglossidae > Tachyglossus > Tachyglossus aculeatus. The sequence continues at coordinate 101,776,583 of NC_052070.1, forward strand.
TTCCCCTACTGGAATGTCCTTCCTCCTCTTCAGCACTTTACTGAAAATACACTTCCTCCAAGAGACCTTCCTAGATTAACCCCCTTTCGTCGTCAGCTAAATCCATTCCAGCTATACTCACACATAGCTATCAGTGCAGTAAACATATTTGTGACATTATTTTTGACACCGTATGTGTCAGACATTGCATTTTGTATCTCACTGCATTTGTGCTGGCCCTGCCTCCCTCTTTGACTGTGGAGAAGCAGGTTGGCCTAAAAAAGCATGGAAAAAGCATGGGCCTGGGAGTCATAGGATGAGGGTTCAACTCCCAGCTCTGCCACTTGTCAGCTGTGCGACCTTGGGCAAGTCACTTAACTTCTCTGTGCCTCAGTTACCTCAGCTGCAAAATGGGGATTAAGACCTTGAGCCCTACATGGGACAGGGACTGTATCTTGTATCAACCCCAACGTTTAGTATAATGCCTGGCACAGAGTAAGGACTTAAAAAAAACATAAAAAAATCATTTGAGGGCAGGGACCATGGGTTGCTGTTTCGTTGGAATTCTTGGCTGATGCTAATCATCCAGGAAAATGCTACTATTGAACATGAAAAAAGGATAAATTACATCTTTACTTCTCAGAGCCCAGGTTCCCTTTGCTGTGACATTCCTGACCATAGGATATGGAGAAATAGGTAGTTAATTCTGAATCCATCAGAGCCCAGTTTACAGTACAAGTGTCAAGAAATACTGAGAGCATGGGCTTGGTTCTTCAGCAGGTAATCGAGACAATCGTTCCCAGCCAGGTTATGGGCTCGAATCTTATCTGGGCCCGTGGCTTGCAGTGAGATGGTGAGCCAGTCCCTACACCAGAGTTTTGTGGCTCAGTTTCCTTTTCTGCATAAGGAAGCGCTTGAGTCCTCTCTCACCTGCTGGTCCTCTGGGACTAAGAGAAGAGAGGGCCCATTGTTGCTGATGACATTTCTTTCCTCACAGAGAATGGCTGAGGAAATCAGTCTGACTGGGGGAGAGAAATGCCCAGAGATTATGTGGGCAGGGCTGTCTGGTCGAAGGGAGAGTGACTTCAGTCTGCCTGCCAATAGAGAAATAATTGACCAGGGACAGGGGGTCAGGGTGGGCTCTGGGAGGGCTGCTGGAACCAGCTGTAAAGAACACCTCAACTTCTTGAGATACTCAGAAAAGAGGCTTCCTTCAGCTAGCCCACCCTCCTGGGCCCACACCTGGCTGAGGCTGGCATCAGGGAGTAAGGAAGGAGGTGGTCTTGAAAGTTGTTTTGGTTCTGAAGGGAGGATTCACCATGCTGTGAGCACAGCTCCTGACATGCCATCCTGTCTTGTTTCACCCTGTGGCTGAGACATTCATCTTGACCCAGCCTGAATTGAGGCATTCAGGGCCATTGGCCAAGCTCATTTGAAAATGAAGCTTGATGTTCACCAGGGACACTTCTTCCAGGAGGCTGAACAGATATCTTCAGTGATATTTACTGAGGGCTTACGAGGTGCAGAGCATTGTAATAAGCGCTTGGGAGAGTACAGTACAACAGAGTTGGTAGACAGGTTGCCTTTCCACAATGAGCTTGCAGTTTAGATATGATGCCATTCATTTTCCGTCAGCCCAACGAAGCCAGTAAGCTTGGTCAAATCGGCTTATGACCTCTACTATTAAAGCACTTAATTTTTTTGCCCATCTTTCCATTCTCTTTCTCCTTCTCACTGCAAATAATTTTGTGTCTGTCCTCCACATTAGGCAATGAACTTCTTAAGGGTGGAGATGTGTGTTTTTGACCTCCACCGTATTCTCCCGAGTGTTCAGTAGAGTGCTCTGCCCCTGATAGACCACAGTTAGTGCTACTGAGGCTGAGGAGGAAGAGAAAGGGCTGGTTTGGCCTCTCCGTTTTTAGGATGAGGCACTGAGAGGATGTGGTTTTTGCTCACGATGTCCCAGGGCTGAAACCAGGCCTGGATCTGGATTTCTCCATTAGGCCAGTCCCTGCTTCAGTCCAGGATCCCACAAGGAGGAGGAGCCTGAAACATAGCATTTTTTTCCTGTTCTGGGAATGCATAGGAATCAGAAAGCTGCCCACAGCTGTTCCAGTGGGAAGAAGTGAGCGGATGAACCCTTTGTCAGAAAAGAACTTACCTGCATATTGGCTTGCTTAAATCTTCATCATTACCACCTCCTTCATCACTTGAATTTGCTCTCAGTAAATACAATCGATTGATTGATCACCATCATCATCATTACTACCACCATCATCCCTGCCATCATCAGCAGCAGCAACATTAGCATCACCACCAACATTATTACCACTATCACCCATCACCATCATCATCACCGTTGTCATTGAATGTCCATCCTCATTATTCTCAGTCAGTGGTATACTTACTGAGCACTTACTTTGTGCAGAGCCTTATACTAAGCGCTTGAGAGAGGACAGTATAACAGACATATTTCCACCATCATCCCCTTCATAAGAATCAACAGCACCATACTCATCACTACTGATGTTATCACCATCATCCCATCACCATCAATATCACCATCATCTCTTCCATCATCATCATCACCATTGTCAACCTCACCATCATCACACCATCATGCCCATCATTATCACCATCATCACCACTATTTTTTGTCTTGTCTTATGCTGTCAAGTTGTTTCCGACCCATAGCGATACCACGGACACATCTCTCCTAGAATGCTCCACTATCCATCTGCAATGGTTCCAGTAGTGGATCTATCGAGTTTTCTTGGTAAAAACACGGAAGCAGTTTACCATTGCCGCCTTCCATGCAGTAAACTCGAGTGTCTGCCGTCAACACTCTCCCATGCCATTGCTGCCCAGCATAGGTGAGTTTAGACTTGTAGCAGGTGGCCTTCCACTTGCTAGCCACTGTCATCATCAATCGATTGTATTTATTGAGCACTTACTGTGTGCAGAGCACTGTACTAAGCGCTTGGGAAGTACAAGTTGGTAACATATAGAGACAGTCCCTACCCAACAGTGGGTTCACAGTCTAAAAGGGCTCACTGTCCAAGCTAGGAATGGAATGACTCTCCCTCCTATAGCTGAGACAGGTAGAGTACTGGAAACTCTCCAGATGTGACCCTGAGAGGAGCCATCCTTATGTACCGATGCTTAATTTATGTACATATTTATTTATTTCTACTGATGTCTGTCTCCCCCTCTAGAATGTAAGCTCACTGCGGGCAAGGAACACATCTAGCAACTTCAAATCGTACTCTCCCAGTAAGTGCTCAATAAATACCATTGATTGATTGATGGGCTATAATCACTATCCACATCACCATTGTCTTCATTCCAAATCTAACTATCCCCAGAATAGATTTCTCAATTCTCCTTGAGGACTGACTAATTTACAAAACTCACTGTTCTTCCTCTTCACTGAAATTCGACTGAGTGAGTGTATGGCTGAAAAGGCCAGGTGGGACATAAATATTGAAGAAGAAAATCGAATCAAGAAGGGCGACCTAGGTTTATGGCATTAGGCTTGGGTCCAAAATGAAGGTCTGCAGAGTAGTTCTGGACCCCACCCCCCACCCCCACACCAGATACCATATCTGACTCCTTGAGCCATGTTGGCCTTGCAAATGCCTTCTTGGGGGATCAGGCCCTCTGGGGTCTAGCCTCTGGGGTTTAATCTCTCCCTCATGGAGCAGCATCTGGATCCCAGCCTGGAACTGGAGCAGGAGAAAAAGGAAGGGGAAATCAAGCCAGAAATAATGTAAAACTGGTCGATTCCCAGCTGTTCCTGCCTTCCTGTGTCAAATCTGTTTTCCATTCCCATCCCATCAGGTGCTAGTTAGCCATGTCAGGGAGAAATCTGAAACAGAGATGAGAGTCTATATCTGAGGACAGTTTTTCTTGTAATTACAAAGGAATAAGATAATTGGTTAAATGGAAGCTTCTTTAGGTGTCAAAAAATGCTCATTAATCATTCATCAAGGAACTTTCTGGGGTATACATACAAGAGATGAGCAATTATTAATTTCTTTTTCTGCCAATTAATAGCAATCTGGACTTCAGAGCACAGTGAGAGAGGTTTTTACTAGTTACCAAGAATATCCCCAGCTATTCTGAGCCTGTGCTCTTAGAAAACAGTTAGGATAATGGGGCCTATGGCTAACTAGTCAGGGTGCCTTACAAGATTGTAATTTTTAAATTACAGTACTTTTTAAAGGAGTAGCATGACCTAGTGGAAAAGGCCTGAGTTAGAGAACCTGGGTTCTAGTCCTCGTTCCACCATGTGTCTTCTCTGTGACCTTGGGCAAGTGACTTCACTTCTCTGTGCCTCAATTACCTCACCTGTAAAATGGGGATTAAATCCTACTCTCTTCTACTTAAACTGAGAGTCCTATGGGGAACAGGGACTGTGTCTGACCCGTTTATTTGGTATCTTCCCCAGCACTTAGAACAGTGCTTGACACATAGTAAACATTCAACAGATATCACAGTTATTACTTCCTTGAGCTACCTTGATGGGCATAGGAAATGGTCTGGGTTTGGCATATTGGCTGTGTGGAGTTTCCTGCTGGCTTGGGAAAGTCACTTGGCTCCCCATAGCTGGCCCCAAGGCACTATGGTTTTCTTTCCTGTGTCTGAATTGAAACACAGACAAACAGAAAGACAGACAGATTGACCCTGCTCTGCCAGCCTCTTCCTTAGAGAGGCCCTAGCATTGATTCACTGACTGGAATCCAAAAATTTACCATTCATTCATGCTTTGATCTCTCCATTTATCTCTTCATTTCCACCTCTTTCCTGCCCTGCAAGGGTTATGATCCCCACAGACTCGGGAGTCTGGAGACTTAGCATTAGTTCTGGTTCTGCTAATACTCACTTGCTGGGTGACAGAGGACAAGGGGCTCAACCTCTCTGGGCTTCACTTGTGAAACAGGGATAAGGACATCAACCCATCTCCTAAAGCTTTAGAAATGCTAACCAAGAAGCTTGTTTCCAGTTTCTGCCCAAGAGATGCGGGGATAAAAATAATAATTGTGGTATTTTTTCTGCACTTTTTCTGTGCCAAATACTGATGTAAGTGGTGAAGTAGATACAAGATCATAGGGTCAGGCATAATCCCTGTCCTACATGGGGCTCACAGTTTAAAGGGAAGGGAGAACAGATTTTGAATCACCATTTCACAGATGAGGAAACTGAGGCCTCAAGAAGTTAAGTGACTTACCCAAGGTTACACAGCAGGCACGTGATGAAGCAAAGATTAGAACCTGGGTCCTCTGACATCCAGTCCCATTTTCTTTCAACTAGGCCACATTGTTGGCCTAGTGCAAGCCTGTCTGGAACAGCCAGGGTGGACTAGATTGGTTTTCCCTAGTTAATATATAGATATGTCCAGAGTGTCCAAGAAGGAGAGCATCCTTGGAAATGTAGGCCAGAAGGAGTGGAAAATGGTAGACACATTGTAATCCTGTAATCCAGGCCTGTTGAACTCTTTCCTATCTGATTTTGTCAGGAAATTCAGCTTAGAATTGTGACGTTTTCCCCACCTCTGTTGTCTCCCTTCGATTTGGGCCAATGGGAAGCCTCCAGGGGAGTTTGTCAAGTTTCCTCTGACAAACTCAACAGCCCTAGAGCCCACTTGGGGACCCTGAAGTCAGCCTCTCCATTGACTAACAGACAGTATCTGGTTTCTTGCCCAACCTAAGCATCTCCAATTTGCTTGGCGTCTTTTTGTCCTTAGATCTTTTCCTTCTCCCTCTCTCCTATTGCTGTAGCATCATGGCCTCCTGGTTAAATCACAAGCTGGGGACTCAGAAGGACCTGGATTCTAACCCCTGCTCTGCCACTTGTCTGCTGTGTGACCTTGGACTAGTTACTTAAGTTCTCTGGGCCTCAGTTCCCTCATCTGTAAAATGCAGATGAAGACTGTGAGCCTCACATGGGACACTGACTATGTCCAACCTGATTAGATTGTATCTACCCCAGTGATTGGTACAGTGCCTGGACCATAATAAGGCCTTAACAAATACCATACAAAAAAGAGGAGGAAGGAGTGAAGGGAGAGGGTAAGGGAGAAAACAGGAAATGTTCTATCACTCTGGAAGAGAAAGTGTGAATGGAACCAAAGCTATCAGAGATGAACATTTCTGAGGGTGTAATTAGTCTTTAAAGTGAACAGACCCCCTGACCTGTCTCCCTGCCCCCCTACCAAAGGGAAGAATTCACACTCTCCTATCCTATTGTTTGGGGCAGATGTCGAAATACTTCCTCCGGGATAAAAAGGCCAACAAAATAGCTGGCCCCATCCTGAAGACAGAAAGAACAAATGGAGCATATAAAACTTAACCATTTGCTTTTCTAAAGAGGGAAGGTAGAAACGGAAAAGACAGATGCAGAGTGTCAAATAGACCATCCAGCAGGTCACAGTCCCCACCTGCCCAGACTACATCCAATGCTATGGCCTCATGTGACGATAACCCTCTGGCGTTTGGTGTGGAAAATGCAGCAGAAGCCAGTGGCCCCATTAGGACACGTGATTGTATTCTGGATTTGTGGAGCAGGGGGATGGAACATTGGCAAAGACTTCACCTTTTTCAGCTGCAGTGAACATATGGTCAATAAGCATTCACCCTCAGAGAAAAATCCTGAGCTAGAGTTAGCTCAGTAATTTCGTTGTGGGCAGGGATCATGTCTGCCAACTCTGTTGGATTGTATTGTCCAAAGTGCTTAGTACAGTGCTCTGGTCATAATAAGTGCTCAATAAATACCAACCCCGCTTCACTCTATACTTCACTTTGCTGCCCAGATCATCTTTATATAGAAATTCTCTGGGCATGTCACTCCACTCCTCAAAAATCTCCAGTGGTTGCCTGTCAACCTACAAATCAAGCAAAAACTCCTCAGTCTCAGCTTCAAGGCTCTCCATCACCTCGACCCTCCTACATCACCTTCCTTTTCTCATTCTACAGCCCAGCCCGCACCCTCCGCTCCTCTGCTGCTAACCTCCTCACTGCCTTGTTCTTGCCTGTCCTGCCATCGACCCTTGGCCAACGTCCTTCCCCTGGCCTGGAATGCCCTCCCTCCGCACATCGACCAAACTAGCTCTCTTTCTCCCTTCAAAGCCCTACTGAGAGCTCACCTCCTCTAGGAGGCCTTCCCAAACTGAGTCCCCTTTTTCCTCTCCTCATCCCCTCCTCATCGTCCCCCCACCCTACCTCCTTCCCTTCCCCACAGCATTTGTATATATTTGTACATATTTATTACTCTATTTTGCTTGTACATATTGTACATACTCTATTTTAATAATGATGTGCATATAGCTATATTTCTATTTGTTCTGACTTTTTTGACACCTGTCTACATGTTTTGTTTTGTTGTCTATCTCCCCCTTCTAGACTGTGAGCCCGTTGTTGGGTAGGGACCGTCTCTATATGTTGCCAACTTGTACTTCCCAAGTGCTTAGTACAGTGCTCTGCACACAGTAAGCGCTCAATAAATGCGATTGAATGAATGAATGAATGATGATGTCAGGAAAGTTCTAAGAGAGTCCCCTACTCCTGACATCACTGAATGATAATAATAATAATAATGTGATATTCATTAAGTGCTTACTGTGTGCCAAGCACTGTGCTAAACACTGGGTAGATACAAGATAACCGGGTCCCACATGAGACTCAGAGTCTTTCCGCTACTCTTCCAGTCTCAGCTATGGGACGGAGAGTCAAGCAGAGGCACACCCATTCCATTCCTAGCTTGGACAGTAGCTAGAGAGTGGAAGCCAATCTGCTACAAGTCAAAACTCACCTGTGCTGGGCAGCAGCGGCATGGGACAGAGTCGAGAATGACTCGTTTACTGCACTGAAGGAGGCAATAGTAAACCACTTACGTATTTTTACCAAGAAAACTCTATGGATTCACTACCAGGACAATTACAGACGGAGAGTGGGGCGCTCTGGGAAAGATGTGTCCATGGAGTTGCTATGGGTTAGAGACGACTCAACAACATAAGACTTGCTTCTTCCATACACACCCAGTAATCACTTTGCCTCTGAACTCAAAATGGGCAACTGGACACTTAAGCTCTTTCCACTTCCCACCAAACCCTCTCCTAGTCCCATCACACACAAGTCCAAGTTGCTTTTCATTTTCCCATGTCCCTCAGTAGAGACCTCACTCTGTTTCTCCCAGAGCCCAACACAAACCTTCCTCTGTTCAACTATGTGTCTCATCACTCCCAGAAGAGGTTTCTGTCTTTTCACCACACCCTGTTCTGAGGCATCAGATTGAAGCTACCTCCCTTTCCCATCGTGAGATATAAGTATGACTGATTGTTTGTGACCCAGGTAGACCTCCCTCACTGGCCTCAGCACCCAGTTTGAAGCTTCTTCTCTGGGCTGTCATTGTCCAATTCTGAGTTCTGCCTCTGTCCCTTTGTATCATGTTCAAAGTTTGTTCATGTTTATAACCTCCAAGCCATCATTATTATTTATTATTACTATGCTGTGCCACTCCTCATGTGTGACTGGAGGCCAGGCTGCACTGTAATGGACAGAAATAGATTGTGTCCAACTCTTCAAACTCCCTCCCAGTGCCCTTTCCTCACTCTTGGACTTTTGTGTCACAGTTTTTAATAACAAGCCTTCAATTCCTTTTCCCAATCATTCATTCAATCATATTTATTGAGTGCTTACTGTGTGCACAGCACTGTACTACTGCTTGATTATCAGAACCATGGCTGAGGTGAGAACTTTTTCCTCTTTTAGGAAACTCTCAGACACAGAAACCCTGCGGATAATACATTCGGAGTTCAGTTTATTTGACTTTAGAGAATTCTCATAGAAAGCAAGCCATAGAAACTTAGGGAGTAGCGTGACCAATTCTTTTCTCCCCACACAATCCTCTCTGACTGTAAGAGTGCGAGTGTTCCTGGAGGAACTGTCCAATGAATCAAAATAATAAATTGACTGTACGACTCAAGGTGTGATGGTGGAGGACGATGTGCAATAGGGGTGGATTATTGAGAGGTAGACTGTAAGCGCTACATGGTAGACTGTACTCTCTAAACTGTAAGCTTGTTGTGAGCAAGGAATGTGTCTGTTTATTGTTGTACTGTACTCTCCCAAGTGCTAAGTACAGTGCTATGCACACAGTAAGTGGTCAATAAATAGGATTGAATGAATGGAAGCCCTGAGTGGAACTTTTGCTTTATGTCCCATAATATTTTTAGATTGTAAGCTCGGTTTTTTTTTTATGGCATTTGTTAAGGCTTAGTATGTGCCAGGCACTGTCCTAAGTGCTAGGGTAAATTCATGATAATCAGGTTGGACACAGTCCACATCCCTCATGAAGCTCACAGTCTTAATCCCTGTTCTACAAATGAGAGAACTGAGGCATAGAGAAGTTCAGGAATTTGCCCAAGTCACACAGCAGATAAGTGGCAGAGCCAGGATTACAACCCAGGTCCTTTTGACTCGCAGGCCTGTGCTGTATCCACTAGGCCATGCTGCTTCTTGTTGTGGGCAGGGAACATGTCTACCAACTCTATTGTAGTGTACTCTTCCAAGCACTTCGTATAGGCTCTGCACACAGTAAGCTCTCAATAAATACCACTGATTAATTAATAACACTCTGTACTAGCTCAGGACAGAGAGCCTGGGATGGTACAGTGTAAGTCACAGTTCTCTCAGTGGCTTCCAAAAAACCCAATATGGAGCTCATTCTCTTTCCCAACCCTCTTAAAACTGTGTGCTCTCTCTCCCTCCTTCCCTGCCCTAACCCCCACCCCAGGATTCAATCAATCAGTCACATTTATTGAGCACTTACCATGTGCAGAGCCCACAAGGAGCTTACAGCCTAAAGGGGGAGGCAGACATTAATAAAAATAAATAAATTACGGATATGTACGTAAGTGCTGTGGGGATGAGAGAGGGATGAATAAAGGATGGATCTAAGGATGGAACTGTTTATTTTGGGTTTGTTTTTTTCTTTTGTTTCTATTACATCAAGCAGAGAGATCTCTTCTTCCTATGCAGGACCGACTTCTCATTTTACCACTCCCCTCACCCAGTTTTGAGCTCTTCAATCTAGTTGCAGAACTTCTTTCATAACACACACACACACACACACACACACACACACACACACACACACACGTCTTGGCAAAAATCTTTCATCCATTCATTCATTTATTCATTCAATCGTATTTGCTCAGTGCTTACTGAGTGCAGAGCACTGAACTGAGCGCTTGGAAAGTACAATACAGAAATAAAGAGAGACAGTCCCTGCCCACAACGGGCTTACAGTCTAGAGGAGGGGAGGCAGACATCCAAACAAGTATACAGTCATCAATATAAATAAATAGAATTATAGATATAAATATATATGTATATATACATAAGTACTATGGGTCAGGAAGGGGGAGAAGAGCAAAGGGGTGAGTCGAGGTGACACGGAAGGGAGGAGGACCTGAGGAAAAGGGGGCTTAATCTGGGAAGGCCTCTTGGAGGAGGTGTGCTTTCAGTAGGGCTTTGAAGGGGGGAAGAGTGATTGATTGGTGGATTTGAGGAGGGATGGCACTGCAAGCCAGAGGTAGGATGTTGGCCAGGGGGCTGCAGTGAGATGGGAGAGATTGAGGCAAAGTGAGAAGGTTAGCGGCAGTAGAGCGGAGTGTGTGGACTGGGCTATAGAAGGAGAGAAGGGAGGTGAGGTAAGAGGGGGCATGGTGATGGAGTGCTTTAAAGAAAATTGTGAGGAGTTTTTATTTAATCAGAGGATGACAGGCAACCACTGGAGATTTCTGAGTAAGGGGGCGATATGCCCAGAGCATTTCTGTAGAAAGATAATCTGGGCAGCAAGAGTGAAGTATAGACTGAAGTGGGGAGAGACAGTAGGATGTTAGATCAGAAAGGAGGCTGATGCAGTAATCCAGTCGGAATAGTATGAGTGTACTATCGTGGTAGTGGTTTGGATAGAGAGGAAAGGGCCAATCTTGGCAACCTTGGGATCTTGGGATCATGGCGATCTTTTGCCCCAGGATTCTCATTAAATACTTCCCAACGTCACTTCAGGGTCTGCTCTGTTCTCCCCACCCCACCCCATCCTTCCCAATATAAACCACTTTCTCCTATTGGCCCCAAGGCAGACCTCCATCACCAGCAGGACAGCTGGTCACCACCAGCAACCTTCAACTCTAATTCTGGGCTCCTAACCTGGAGTCATCTACAGCTCTCAGGAGCGCAACTCTCCCCATGACTACTCTGCACCCATCTTTCTTCTCATCTTCCCCTGTTTCCATCCCTCGCTTTCGTACAAGCAGTTTGCCCATTTCCTTCCCAGGGGTCGGGGGAGGTGGGTGGGCGTCCAGCCCGATCTGGCCAGAAAGGAGTCAATGCGCAAAACCAACCCTGGGTCAGAGCCGGTTCCAGAGTTAAACCTGAGTTGGCAGGAGGGGCTGGATAGAGACCACCCCCCTCCCCAGCTCCTTGACCCCCAGGGTGGTCGCTCCTCGACCTGGCCCCATTCGGCTCCCAGTCCTGGTCTCCCACTACAATCCTTAGCTGGGCTAGGGCGCATACTGGGAGCAGGGAGGGGTTTCATTGCCACCACTTCCCCAGGGGGCCAAGCGCTGAGGGCCCGGCTGGCACTGTGCCTGCCCCATCCGGAGCGTGGGACAGGGAGCGTGTCCAACCCGATTTGCTTGTATCTACCCCAGCGCTTAGTAAAGTGCCTGGAACATAGTAAGCACTTAACAAATGACACCATCATCATCATTACCCCACCACAGGGCACTGGAGATGGGGCAGCGGGCTGAGCGGAGAGCTGGGCAGGGAGTCCATCCGACTCTCGGTGCCCATGGGGCACAATAAATCCAACTGATTGATTTGGCCCTGCCAGGTCCCTAGCTTTCTCCCCAGCCAGAACTGGGGGACTCCAGGACGAGGAGCATGGGGGGCACAGAGGTGGGGCAGGGCCTCGTACAGAGTAAGTACTAACTCAATCAATCCATGGATTGATTGGGGTGGGGAGTGATGTTGAGGGGGGTGAGGGAGGTTGTGAGCAGGCAGGGAAGTGGGGGCGGGGTGGGGGTGCAGTTCTTTACTCTCTGACCACCTCCCAAGCCCCCTGCTCCCCATTCTGGCCTGCCCTCACCGATTGTCCCCAAATCTCATCCAGATCCTCAACTCTCTACGTTCCCCGGCCCTACTCTCCCTTTGCCTCTCTTAGCACTCCCTCTCACCCAGCCCCTGTTTCTCTTAGCACACTCTCTCTCACCCTACCCCGACCCCCGAGTCTCATTTATTCTATCTGTAATTTATTTCTTTATTTATATTAACGTCTGTCTCCTTCTCTAGACTGATAGCTCATTTTGGGCAGGGCCTATGTCTGCTTGTTGTTGTACTGTACAATCCCAAGCGCTTAGCACTGCTCTGCACACGGTAAGCACTCAATAAATACGACTGAATGAATGAATGAATTAAGTAGGAGGGAGAACAGGTACTGAATCCCCATTTTGCAGATGAGTGAACCGAGGCACACAGAAGTGAAGTGATTTGCCCATGGTCACCCGGCATGCAAGTGGTGGAGCTTGGATTAGACTGAACAGATGCTAGTACCACCTCACCCCCCAGCCCCCTCCAATTCTTGTACCCAATAGGGTTGGGGAATCACAACTTGTCTCCTTTTCTCCCAGCTCTTCACTGGGTTCAGACCTTTCCTGGTTGGCACAAAGCATTAGTAGGAGTAGTTTTCACAATACCTCCATTAGTGGATTCTGCTTCATCTGTGTCTTCCACCTGAGATGGGGCAGAAGTGTCTGTGGCGGACGTGACTGCTCCAGTTTCCAGAGGCTCAGCTTGGTCAGTCTCTTCTCCCGTGGCCAAGGCCGTGGAGGCCTCGACTTCCAACTGAGGTTCTTCAGGCCCCTGGGTCGGGGGCCCCAGTGCAGCCTCTGGAACACCGCTGCTGATGGCCAGATCTGGTCCGGCCCCTGAGGCAACTGGGGAGGGCCCAGTGGGGACCTCGCCGCTCACTTCAGGGGCCCCACTGGACCCTTGTCCCCCCGATGCCTCCAGGACAACGTTGCTGGTCTCCTTGCTGACTTCATAGGAGGAGGTTGGCTCTCCGCTCTCCTCAGGTGCCATAGCTGTGGACATTTCTCCACTCACCCAGGGGGCTGCTGAGGTCTGTCCTCTTGGGTCCGAAGCCAACAGGGTCTCTCCACTGATACTGGACAGACCCGATGTCTCTCCACTCTCCTCAAGAAGGCTGGAGGCTTCCACCCCAGGCTTGGGAGTGGCTGACATCCCGATTTCAGGGTACGTGGGCATCTCCCCACTCTCCAGGCCAGACGCAGAGGCCTGCCCACTGGAGTCAAAGAGCGGGGAGCGGGTGACCGGGGGGCCTCCCCAGAGCTCCTGGGAAATGGTGGGGGTGACCTCTGACTCCGTGACCTCTGCAGTGACCAAGGTGACATCGGGAAGCCCCGATCCTGCCCCGCTAGCGCTAGTGGTGGCCGAAGTTTCTCCGCTCACATCGGTGATGCCAAAAAAGTCCCCGCTGAAATATGGCCCACTGGGAGGCTCCCCGCTGGCCCCCACCACCCCTGACCCCATGACCCCAGACAGTTCTCCAGAGCTCTCCCTCTCTCCTGAGAGGGTTCCACTGATTTCCCAAACCCCCGATGGCTCTCCTCCAGCCTCTTGGGCTGAGGAAGCTTGGGTCACAGTTTCTACTGGTGTGCTGTCCACGAGGGAGACAGTAGGAAGACTGGGGAAAAGTCCACTGGGGTCATACCCGCCGGACGGGAGGCCACTTCCCAGCTCGACTCCCGAGGGCTCCCCGCTGACCTCACCAGGCTGCCCGCTCAATTCTGGAGTTCCCGAGGTCAGTTCCAGGGTTTCAGAAGATTGCCCACTAATATCGCCTGCTCCAGAGAGGCTGCCTGAGAGCTCTACATCTCTGGAGGGAAATCCGCTGACTTCCACGGACCCTAAACCTTCTTCTTTTTCCCGAAATGAAGTAGGAGTCACTTCGACCAAACTGGTGTCAATAAAGGTGATGCCAGAAGCCTCTCCGCTGCCCTCCACAGGGCCAGAGCTCAGTCTACTGATATCACCCACCCCACTGGCACCGGGTACCCTGGTTGGCTGCCCACTGAGATCAAACACTCCAGATGCTTCACCACTGAGATCGGGCACCACCCCAGATGGCCGCCCACTGCCATAGATGACTCCGGATGTTTCTCCACTGAGCTCAGTTTCTCCACTGGCCTCAGGCACCCCAGACGATTGTTCACTGTAATCTGGAACTCCAGGTGATTCTTCGCCAAGATCAGGTAAGCCAGTTGGCTGCCCACTGCCATAGAACACGCCAGATGATTCTCCGCTGACCTCGGGTACACCAGAGGGTTGCCCACTGCCCAAGAAGGCTCCAGATCTTTCACCACTGATATCAGGCACACCAGATGGCTGTCCACTGCCATAGAAGACTCCAGATGCTTCTCCACTGACATCGGGTACCCCAGAAGGTTGCCCACTACCAAAGAAGACTCCAGATATGTCTCCACTGACATCGGGCACTCCTGATGGCAGCCCGCTGCCATAGAAGACTCCGGATACGTCTCCACTGACATCAGACACTCCAGATGGCTGTCCACTGCCACAGAAGACTCCAGATGCTTCTCCACTGACATCGGGTACCCCAGAAGGTTGCCCACTTCCAAAGAAGACTCCAGAACTTTCACCACTGACGTCAGGCACACCAGATGGCTGCCCGCTGCCATAGAAGACTCCAGATATGTCTCCACTGACATCGGGCACACCAGATGGCTGTCCACTGCCATAGAAGACTCCGGATATTTCTCCGCTGACATCGGGCACACCAGATGGTTGTCCACTGCCATAGAAGACTCTAGATGCATATCCACTGACATCGAGCACACCAGATGGCTGTCCGCTGCCATAGAAGACTCCAGATGCTTCGCCGCTGACATCGAGAGCACCAGATGGCTGTCCGCTGCCATAGAAGACTCCAGATGCTTCTCCGCTGATGTCGGGCACACCAGATGGCTGACCACTGCCATAGAAGACTCCAGATATGTCTCCACTGGCATCAGGCAGTCCAGAAGGCCGGCCACTCAGATCAAATGGACCAGGTGCTTCCCCACTGGCATCAGGATGGCCAGAAGCCTGTCCACTGGCGCTGAACAGTCCAGATGTTTCCCCACTGCCATCAGGTAGTGCTGAGCCTTGCCCACTAGCCCCCACTCCAGAAGGCAGGCCGCTCAACCCCCCACTAATGTCCCATTCACCCAAGGAACTTCCCGATGCCTCTCCTACCCTCCCCTGCCCCTCCAGTTCACTTGCAGCGGTGGCCGTGACAATCTCGACCAAGGTGGTGTTCACCAGAGAGACAGTTGGAAACCCAGAGGGAAACCCACTGAAATCGGGCAGGCCAGAGGAGGGGCTGCTCCCAAAGTCATCCCCAGAGAGTTCGCCACTCATTCCAGAGGGCAGACCGCTCACTTCTGGAGCGAGGCCACTCCCGAGCTGTCCAGAAGGCAGGCCGCCCAGGTCCCCGGATCCCGAAGCTGACCCCAAAAGGCTTCCCTCCCCGGATGGCAACCCTCCGAGCTCCGGGACCCCCGAGGG
The DNA here is from genome assembly GCF_015852505.1 of Tachyglossus aculeatus. Classification (NCBI taxonomy): domain Eukaryota; kingdom Metazoa; phylum Chordata; class Mammalia; order Monotremata; family Tachyglossidae; genus Tachyglossus; species Tachyglossus aculeatus. The sequence goes on from NC_052070.1 coordinate 101,792,215, forward strand.
CCACCCACTGACATCTACGTCCCCGGAAGCCAAGCCGCTCCCACTGGGCAGGCCAGACCCCGTGCCAGAGGAGGGCTCGCCACTGGCCTCCAGGTCTCCGGAGGGCAGCCCTCCCACGCTGCTTCCCGAGGGCTGCCCACTGACTTCCAATTCTCCAGACACCTCTCCGGACACAACATCTTCACTGGCCTCAGGGGCACCCGATGCCTCTCCAGATGCTGAGGCCTCCCCGCTGCTGGGCTCCAGGCCGGACCCCAAGGCCGAAGCACCACCGGCAGAGGGCTGCCCGCTGCCTTCTGGTGCCATGCTGGTGGGTGGCCAGGCCGATGGACTTGCTTAGGGAGAAGAAGAAAGAGAGGATGAGGGTTCAGAGGCAGGACCAGTGAGGTGCTCAGAAACACTGAACCCCACACTGGGGACTATAATTAAGGCACTTCTCTAGGGAGCCCTGAACCTTTAGACTGTAAGCTCGCTGTGGACAGGGAATGTGTGTTATATTGTTATATTGTACTCTCCCAAGCGCTTAGTAATAATAATCACAATAATAATGATTATGGTATTTGTTAAGTGCTTACTATGTGCCAAGCACTGCTGTAAGCACTGGAGTAGATATAAGGCAATCAGGTTGGACACAGTCTCTGTCCCACGTGGGGCTCACAGTTTTAATCCCCATTTTGCAGTTGATATAACTGAGGCACAAAGAAGTGAAGTGACTTGCCCAAGTTCACACAGCAGACATGTGGTGGGGCCGGGATTGGAACCCACATCCTTTGACTTCCAGGCCAGTGCCCTTGCCACTGGGCCATGCCGCTTCTCCTGTGTACAATGCTCTGCACACAGTAAGCTCTCAATAAATACAATGGACTGACTGACTAACTGATTTTCATCGATTTTCTGGCCAACTCACTCATCCCCCTCTGAGGAGGATCAGGAGAGGGTCCCCAGAGCATTAGTTGTCGCAGCCCCCAGCTAGAATCTGGATCCAGCATCCCCTCTGAGGAACTCCAAGCATTTCTGCCCCTACTTGCTCCAAGGCCTTGCTGCATCCTTCAAGGTGCAGCGACCCTGGGTCCCAATTCATGGGGGGAGAAGACGAGAGGCCCAGAGAGGTTAAGGGGTTGGCCCAAGGGGGTACTGGTCTACTCGCTCTCCTTGGAGTTTTCCTCTGGGCCATCGTGCCTCCTGTGACCCCTCCCCAACCCCCACAAGATGGCGACAGGGCTGACAGTGGTCCCCCAGAGCCCCTGTTCCCTGGGCCCAGGGTGGGGCGGGTCCTGCTCACTCTCTGTGGTTTGGAAAATGTTTTCCAGCTCAGGGCTTTTCCAAAGGGCTGACCTGAGAGTAGGGATGTGTCTGTTGGGAAGAACTCTGGGGCCCACTCTGTCTGATTTGCCGGTCCAGTGGTAAAGGCTAATGCCACAGTTGTCTCCTCTCCCGATGGGATGCCCTCCACTCCTGGGAACACCTCGGGGGTGATAAGGTCCTCTTCCAGGTAGGATGGTGCGGTGACCCCTTCAACCTCCTCCAGAGTGGGCACAGCTGAAATGGAGAAACTCAGTGAGGGTCCCCTCCTCCTTCTGCTCCTCCTCACACTGCACCTTCTCCTGATAATCCTCATGCTGTTCCTCTCTCTCTTATTCCTTCTCCTCCTCCTCTCCTCTTTCTCCTCTTCGCCATCCTTTTCCTCCTCTTCTTCCTTCTCCTCCTTCTCTTTTTTGTCCTCCTTCTCCTCCCTTTCCTCTTCCTCTCTCCTTTTCCTTCTCCTCCTCCTTTCGCATTCCTTTCATCCCTCCCTTCTTCCCCCTCCTCCTCCTCCTCTTCCTCCTCCTCTTCCTCCTCTCCATCCTCCCTCTCCTCCCACCCCCACTTCCCATCCCCTTCCTTCCCTATTCCTCCCCCGGTCCCAGTCGATCTTCAGGACCATGTATTGAGTGCACTATACTTAAGTACTTCCTTGGTGCAGAATGAAGTTCTGAATGCTTACTGTGAGCAGAGGGCAATACTGGTTACCTACTATGTGCAGAACACCGTATTAAGGGTCTACAATGTGCAAAGCACTGTTCTAGGTGCTTGGGGAAAATAGAAGGGCATTTCAGTGTAGTGGGAGAAGATGTGTGTCCCTGGGGCCTGAGTCTTTGGGAGTCCTTTCTGTTCCTTGGCCAAATATGATAGAATGAATGAAGTCCCCTGGTTCTTCTGGGGACTTCCCTGATGTTATCCTCTTCCCGCTACTGGGACCCTATGCATCCCAGACCTATGTCCTGGGGTCCTCCTGGGAGCCAGCTTGGGGGATCAGTTTTGCTTCCCAGGGACCACGAGAGCCAGCTGCAGCCTCCACCATGAGAGGGGAGGTCACACTGAATGAGAAAGGGGCAAGACCCTTGTATTGCACTCTCCCAAGCATTTAGTCCAATGCTCTGCACACAGTAAGCATTCAATAAATACCCTTAATTGATTGATTGATTGACCATGGGTCCAGGGCTGGTGTGGGGGTCCTGGAGAGCTGCAGAGGGGGACTCCAACTGAAGGGAGAAGTGGGGAAGGGAGGGTTTCAGGCCAGACTTTCCCCCGGGCTGTGCCCAGTTGGCTGTCAGGGGAAACTGTGGGAGGATATGGAGAGGGGGCAGGGGCAGGGCTGGCCATGTACCTCGGAAGCAGAAGGCTTGGTAGCGGGACAGAGGGTGGGGCAGTCCTGTCTGGTTGGGGTGCAGGTAGACCGTCCTGACGCCGGGCTTGTCTCCCCCACAGGCAGGACGAGGGGTAACGATGGGGTAGCGGACGCTGCCATCAGCCAGCCAGCCTGCCTGGCACTGGTCCAGGCCCTGGCGCCAAGCGGCGTGGAGGTGCCCCGTGGAGGCCAGGGTGGCATTGTGCTCTCTGCAGTAGGCCAGGGCTTCCAGGAAGGTGAACTGCTCAGGGCGGGTGGCAAGGAACACTTCACCTGGGGGGGACCGGAGTGGGTAGAGGCAGACGGCTGGTGAGTTCCCCCTTCCTGGCACCTGGTACCCAGACTAGGCAGAGTGGCCCCTGGCATACCCCTCTCCCTCCCACAGGAACATATATACACACACAAACATACACATAGTCACACACACACACACACATCCCATAGATACTCACACATGCACACACACATACCACACATATTCACACACATTCCCATGCACAAACCTGTACCCATATCACACACCTGTATATGTATACACACACACTCTCGTGCTTCTACACATTCATACACATACCTACACAAACTCACATGCTTCTACACACATGCACACACACACAAGTCCTCCTACAGTTAAATATATTCAGTAATGCATATTCACACATATATTGATACGCACATTCTCTCAGAAATAAAAACATTCCATAAAATGACTCCTCAAAACACCCCTCCCTTATTCACCCCTTCATCCCACCCATAACCCCAATGGGGAACCCTAGAACCAGGGCTCATTTGTGCCAAAAGAGGCTTCAGAGTGAATTATGAAGCTTTACAGTTAAAATTTGCAGTGACTTTGTATGGAGGCATTATTGTCATTATGACTAATGACATCGCCTGGCCAGGTGCATGGTCAAAGCCAGTTTATTGGAAAGAAAAGCTGCTACTCTAACCCTGCACAGAGCTCAGATGGTCACAGAATCTACAACAGTTCAAAATTTAAATTATAGGTGTAATTATTACAATCGTAACTGGAATGGCAAGTCCAGAGATGTGAGATTGCTGAATTGTCAAGCCTAGAGATGCTAAAGCTTCCAACAGCCAGTTCCGTGGTTGGTGTGTATACATGTATGTGCATGGGCATGTGTGTGAGTATGTGTAGTGTATGTTTGTGCATGTTCACATGTGAGTTTGTATGTTGGTTTATGTGTGTGTGCCTGGCTAGGCAGTGGGGCCAGCCAGAGCTAAGCCCTGAAAAGGACCTCTACCCACCTAGGAACCTCCCACCATCATCATCATCATCAATCGTATTTATTGAGCGCTTACTGTGTGCAGAGCACTGTACTAAGCACTTGGGTAGTACAAGTTGGCAACATATAGAGACAGTCCCTACCCAACAGTGGGCTCACAGTCTAAAAGAGTGGGCTCACAGTCTAAAAGCCACCACCACCACCGAGCATGGAGTACCCAGACCAAAGAATACAGCCCAGAGTGCTCAGCACAAAGCACCAGCAGAGAATGCCCTGCACAGGAGTCCAGCACAGAGTCTCCAGCACAGAACATCCAACTCCTGAACACAGAATGCCCAGCACAGAGCACCCAGCAGAGTGCCCAGCTGCCATTCCTGCCCAGAATGCCCAGCTCAGAGCAATTTAGCACAGAATACCCAAAACAGAATGCCCAGCAGAGAGCCCCCAGCACATAGCACCCAGCACAGAATACCCAATACAGAGCCCCAGCAGAGAGCACCCAGAAGAAAGTGCCTAATACAGAGCACCCAGCACAGAATACTCAGTCCAGAGTGTTTAGCGCTGATTGCCCAGCACAAATGTCCAGTCCAGAGTGTCCAGCCCAGAGTCCCTAGCACAGAACACTCAGTAGAGAATGCTCAGCACAGAGTGTTCAGCCTAGGGTGCCCAGAACAGAGCTCCAAGCCCAGAGTGTCCAGAATGGAGCAACCGATTTGGAGCATCCATCTTAGACAGAGAAACTGGGCTCGGAAAAGGCCAAGATAGGGGTGTGTTTGGCACCACTTTTCACTTTCCTTCCAGCTTGGAAAACGCCAAGAAAGGGAAGCCAGGGGAGCGAGGGCAGGCCCCTGCTTGGGGCCGGGGAGCCTGGGGATGGACAGGGTGGAGGAGGACCAGGGGGTGGGCAGTGTTGGGGGCCCATACCCCGCAGCCAGTCAATGTAGCAGTACACATCGTAGGTCTCAGATGGGGGCCTGAGCCCATAGGTCCTGACTCCTGGGCTGCTGTTCTTGTTGCCCACACACTGATTCCGGGGGTTGACGATGGGGTACCTGCAGGAGAGAAGAGGAGGAGGGGCACCTCAGGCCTTGCATGGGGGCAGGGGGTGGTGGCTGTGAGGGGCAGGGAGGCACCCAGCTTGAATACCAAGGGTCTTCTGCTCTGGGTTTAGGTGAGGACCCCAGGCCTGGTGGTCTGGGGAAAATTTATGCCTAATCTGAGGACACTGATTTTGTACCCTCATCCTCAAACACCACCCTACCTCTGCACTAGGAGAGCACATCTCCAGGGGGCAGGGGAGGATGAGGAGGGTGAGGGAGCCAGCCCTCCATACAGCCCCTACTGCACCCAGTTGCCCCTAGTGGCAGCGGCTCTGGAGTCTTAGGGGCAGGGGAGCAGGCATAGACCTACTAGCTTGGACCCCTCGGGCGTCTGGCATCCTGGAGACCGGCCCCTGTCCAGTCAGCCAGTGCTCACCAGAGCCTGGAAGTACCAGGGTGGAGGTGAAGGAAGGGATGCTTTAAACCCCCAGGCCCACCCACCCCTTCCCCATCCCATTTCCACCATCTGCTGCTTCTGATTTTTGGGACTGGTGGGTCCTACCACCCAGGAGGGACTGCCACTGGAGGGTCCTGGGCAGAGTGTTCCCAGAGTCTTGGTCCCTTTGCTGGTGCTATCCTCAGCAAGGGCCCCAGTGGCTGGGTGGGGTACAGTGCTTTGCACACAGTAAGTGCTCAATAAATACGATTGAATGAATGAATGGGGCTGTTTCCCCCGGAGTTCCCAGCTGAGGGGGTGAAGCCATGGTTTGACCCATAGCTGCTTGGGCTGGATGCCCAATCTCACCACCCCCTGCACCAGCTACAGATCTCCCACACAACTTGGGAGCTTCCCAGCAGGGCAGAAAAAGATGAGTTTCTTGAGAGGGAACGAAAGAGTTCAAGTCTTTCTGACCTGTTAACTCTTCCAGGCTAGCTTGCCTGTCCCCCTTTCATCCCTCCCTCTGAGACCAAAAGGCAAGACTTCTAACTCTGCTACACCATCTCTATCCTGCCCTAGTGCAGGGGCTGGACAGCCAGTCAAGGGATGGGGCCAGAGGCCGGGGAGTGAAGGGGATGGTGGAGGATTTAAAAGACTAGACTATAAACACCTCGGCTCAATAACATCTTCACTCTCCTTTGGGCCTCAAAGTTTCACAGCTCAGGTACTCAGGGGGACCTGAGTGAGGGGGTCCATGACCAGTCTGGGTCAGGGGGTGCTCAAGCAGTCAGGGGACTCAGGCAGGGGGTGCTCAGTAGGTCCCGGTGTGGGGTGGGTGGGTGCTCAGTCAGGGGGATCAGTCAGGAGAAGCTCAGTCAGTCAGGGGGCACTCAGTCAGGGACCACTCAATCAGTCAGGGCACCCAGTCAGAGGGCACCCAGTCAGTCAAGGACCACTCAGTCAGGGAACTCAGTCTGTCTAAGAGACAGTCAGTCTGTCAGGGAGCTCTCAGTCAGTTGGTGTGTGTGGGGGGGCTCTGTCAGTGAGCTCAGTTAGTCATGGGACACTCAGGTAGGGGGCAGTTAGGGGGCTCAACCAGTCAGGGGGCTCAGTCAGGCAGGGGACACTCAACCAGTCAGGGGATGCTCAGTCCATCAGAGGGCACTCAGTCAGACAGGGGGGACTAAGTCAGAGGGCACTCAGACAGTCAGGGAGAACTCAGTCAGTCAAGGGGAACTCAGTCGGGGGTGCTCAGTCAATCAGGGGGCACTCTTTCAGTCGGTGAGCACTCAGTCAGCTAGGAAGTGCTCATTCAGTCAGGGAAGCTCAATCCATCAGGGGACTCAGTCAGTCAGGGAAGCTCAATCCATCACGGGGCTCAGTCAGGGGGCACTCAGTCAAGGTGCCCAATCAGAGGGTACTGGGCCAGTCAGGGGACACTTAGAGAAGCTCAGACAGTCAGGGTGCTCAGTCGGCACTTGGCCTTGTGAGGGCCAAAAGTCAGAGTTAACTGATAAAGGTCCATGGGCCCAATGCCAATGGCAAGGAATGAACCCATCATGGTGCCCCTCTCTGACTCAGACAGCCCAGAGAGGGAGCAAATATGCCCTGCACCCGTTCTCCTAACAATTTGGGAAAGGAATCTCCCCCGACAACCCAACACTATATGGCACGTCATCTCTCAGTACCCATCTAGGCTGCCTGGCTGCCATGTCCAGCGATTCCAGGGCCCGGGAGGGTCCGGGGTTGAGGGTGTTGGGAGGTGGATGGCACAGGAAGGGGAAGAAGTCATAGAGCTGGGAACTCACCTGACTGTCTGATCTCGCAGCCAGCCAGCGTCGCACTGCTCATAGCCGGCCTCATAGGCCGCCTGGAGCTGTTCTGGTGTGGCAATGACTGCCCCCGTGGCCAGGCAGGCTCGCTGGGCCTCCTCATAGGTGAGGGCATAGCGGAAGGAGGTTGGCCGGTAGTGGAACACAACGCCTGTGGGGGGAGAGAGAGACAGGGCTGGGGAGAGCAGTCAGTGGGAGCCAGGATGGGGATGGGGGAAGCAGTTGTCCATTCCCAGGCTAAGCCAACCTTGCAGATAGGAAGCAGAGAACTACCAGCCCACACCCCTTCCCCAGCCTTTCCTGCACTAAGCAGAACCCCAGCTGCAAAGTCGAGCAGGGCAAGGAGCCATCACTGCCACCTGAAGATAATCAGTTGCGTTAGGGACCACTGTTTTTGATTGTAGGAACATGTTGACTTAATGAATTGCTTTCAGACCCCTTTCTATCTTTAGATGCTTGGCTCCAAGTTCTGAGCCCCTGACTCTCTTTCCCCTGTTGCAAGCAGCCCAAGGGAATGCTGGGATTAGCCAGAAGAGCTGGGGAAGAGCTATTTTTTCCTGTTCCATTTCTAAGGGCTTGGAGTGGTTCCTGCAGACTTTTTCTCAGCCTCCCAGCCATGTGCTCAACATCCTTGGGTTGCTTCCCTGAGTCTCCAGCAAAGGCCTGTGGTGAGTTGGGGCGGAGTGGGGGTTAGGAGGTGAAAAGAGCAAGAAATGGAAGTTTGGGCCCTGATTTGGGCCATTCCCGACAGTGGTCAGTAGAGGGCTGGGGAACTCAGTACCGACAGTCTAGACTTCTAGACTGTGAGCCCGTTATTGGGTAGGGACCGTCTCTATATGTTGCCAACTTGTACTTCCCAAGCGCTTAGTACAGTGCTCTGCTCACAGTAAGCACTCAATAAATACAATTGAATGAATGAATGAATGACAGTCAGCCTGGGGCCAGCGAGACTGTGACTGACCCGGACCAGATTGTTCCAGCCTCCAGGGGGCTGGACTGTCCTCCCCTCATCCTTCAACTGGGCCTGGGCTGGACTCCCGGGCTGGGGGTGGGAGGCCCCCAGGCCCTGAGCACTTTTCTGAGTGCTCCAGCTTGGACTTCTGAATGAATTCCACTGACTCTGTGACTACAAAATATGATTGCGATGGAGCACTAAAATGCATTTTGGAATCTATGTAAGTTGCCTGGGGACATCGCCCTTTGCCCACAAGGGCTTTCTAAAACCAACAGGCCCTTCAGGACAAACCCCAAACCCTTCTGGTTCCAGTTTTCCAGGACACTGTGACAGAGGTAGGGTGGGAGAAGAGGGAAAAGGGGAGAGTTAGGCAGAGCATCTATTGATTATGGTTGGAGAAGAAAGATCTCCCTGAGCCCCCGCCTACCCTGAGGCCCTGACCAATGAAGCGAGCTAGGTGGGGCAGGGCAAATGTGAGGGCAGGACCCCCCAGGGAAGGGCTGAAACTCACAGCTGAACAACCAGCAGGATGGGACAGTGGTCAGAGCAGAGGATTACGGAGACTCACCGGTGGGTGGGAGGGGCTCCCTGGGGGTTGGGGCGGCTCCAGGGCCCATTGTTGCACCCACAATCAGGTCCTCCTCTGTGAAGGCCACGGCGGTGTCCAGCCCAGATGTGGCAGAGGGGGCACCGGATGCCGTGACTTCCTCGGGGGTGGCCCATGGGGTGGGGGCTTCTTTCGTCCTGTTCTCTAGTTCCGAGAAGACCGTTCCAAGGGCCTCCGTGAAGTCCCCGCTGGGTGCCGGGCCAGTAGGGGTGATGTCCACAGGCTCCAGGGTGACCACGTTACCCTGGGCCTCTTTCTCTTCTGTGACATTGGGAATCAAGTGTATCTCCACCTCAGGCCGGAATGGCATCAGGACCGTGACATCCTCCTCTTCTCCAGTCCCTTCAGTGAAGTTCTCCGGGCTAACCAAGTCGTCGCCTGGGCAGGGACAGGCACACCAACACTGTCTCTTGGGGGTGCTGAAGGCATACCCACTCTTTAGGGGGCCCTCGTGCTCTGGGTCACATAGTGTGTCACTGGTCCCCTCCCATGTCTATCCCCGGGCAATGCTGTGCCTATGCCTGTGTGCCATGGTGGCAGGCAGAAGCTACATTAAAGCCATAAAGTGGAGCAGGTGGGCATGGATTTAGGCTGAGGGTCCCAGATTGAGGGGAGGGTGTCTTGCTACCCCGTGACCCCAGGCCAGGAAAGGCAGCAGGGGTGCCCTGAGGTGACGTTGCTAGTGTAGGTGTAGCCAAGAGGTCAGAAGAGGGAGGATGACCATCCTTCAGCTGGGGCTGGGTGGAGTCTGTCTAATGTGAGGGACTGGAGAAGAAGTGTGGCCTAGTGGAAATAATTATGGTATTAGGCACTTACTATGTGCCAGACACTATATAAAACACTGCAGTGGATTCAAGCAAACTCGTCTGGACATAGTCCCTGTCCCACATGGGGCTCACAGTCCTAATCTCCATTTTACAGATGAGGTAACCGAGGCACAGAGAAATGAAGTGACTTGCCCAGGGTCATGCAGCAGACAAGTGGCAGAGCACAGGACAGGGAGTTGGAAGATCTAAGTTCTAATTCCAGCTCCAGCTCCACCATTTGCCTGCTGTGTGACCTGGGGCAGGCCACTTAACTGAGCTGTGCCTCAGTTTCCTCATCTGTAAAATGGGGATTAAGTACATGTTCTCCTTCTCCCTAGCGCTGTGAGCCCCAGATGGGTCAGGGGCTGAATCCAATCTGATTGAATTATATCTGCCACAGAGCTCAGCACGCAGTAAGTGCTTAACATATTATTGGGGGCTGGAAAGATCTGTCCTTCAGGGTTCCCTAGAATTGGGATTCCTTTCAGGGACCTCAGAAATCAACCTAGATAAGCCTGCTGCCTGTCTCCCAGTATTCCCCAGCCTGGTCCTCTAAGACCGTTCCTTCACCCCAACTTCCGCCCTTGGGTGTCCCAGCAGGAAGTGCCAAAAGTTGAATAAGGAAAGGAGGGAATGGCTTGGGGCAGGTGGGGCAGGCGTCTGAAGTCGGGGGCGGATGTGGAACCTCTCTATGCCTTCTGCCCCCATCCCCGCCTTCCCCTCCTAGCCCCCGGGGATGCCCACACCTACCCATATAGCAGGCGGCATCATAGCGGGAGGAGGGGTCGGGGTAGCCCGTCTGGTTGGTGTGCAGGTACACGGTCCTCACTCCCACCAGGTTGCCCCCACAGGTGGGCCGCGGCTTGGTGATGGGGTAGCGCACGCTGCGGTCGGCCAGCCAGCCAGCACTGCACACGTCCAGCCCACCCTGCCAGGCCAGGTAAAGCTGCCCCGTCGTGGCCAGCCGGGCTCCCTGCCGCCGACACTCCTCAGCCGCCTCCTGGAAGGTGAACTTCTCCTCCCTCGTGGCATAGAACACTTGCCCTGGGAAACAACCCGAGTGAGACTCTCCCGCTGTCCCGTCCCCAGATCCCTGATCTTTCCCCCGCCCCCAAGTCCCCACTCTCACTGTTCCTGGGACTCCCCCAGCCAGGAGCACCCGAGCACCCCCGGGCCCCTCTCTGTGGCACCTTTCATCTCCTCTGCAAAGCAATAGACGTCATAGGTCTCGTTGGTGTCTCGGATGCCATAGGTCCTCACGCCAGGGAACTCATCCTTGTCCCCGTAGCACTCCTCACGGGGGCTGTGGATAGGGTACCTGGCAGCCGGGGACAGGGATTGGGCATTGTAAGCGGGGATGATGTCAGAGGTCAACGAGGGAAGCCACTGCCTCGGGGCTCTGAATGGGAACTCCCCCAAATGGCAGCCACCCAACACGTTCCAAAGAGGGTGGCTGCCTGGGACCTCCCAGAATGTTAGCCCTCAGGCACCTCCCAGAGACGGCAATCTCCTGGGAACTATCAAAGGTGGTGGCCACCCAGTACATTCCAAAAATGGTGACTGCATAGGACTTCCCATATATATTCTCACCTCTGCCCTTCAATCAATCAGACAATCATATTTATTGAGCACTTACTATGTGCAGAGCATTGTACTAAGTGCTTGGGAGAATACAGTATAACAGACGTGGTAGACACATTTCCTGCTCACAAAGAGCTCACAAAGGTGAACACAAGTGCTACTTGTAAATTATTTCAGCTCCAACTCTCTGGTTTGACTGTTGACTCCCTAACGGCGGGAATCATGTCTATTAGCTCTATTGGACTCTCCCCAGTTCTATACATAGTGGGCCCTCAAAAAAAACAATTGATTGATTGAAAGTGTGATCCATTAGCTGAGCATTCATTCATTCAATCGTATTCATTAAGCGCTTACTGTTTGCAGAGCACTGTAATAAGCGCTTGGGAAAGTACAATACAATGATAACTGGGGTCTGGGAGGCCAGCTTCTCAGTCAAAGGCATGGCTCATTATGTTACATTCATTCAATAGTATTTATTGAGCACTTACTGTGTGCAGAGCACTGTACTAAGTGCTTGGGAAGTACAAGTTGGCAACATACAGAGACGGTCCCTACCCAACAACGGGCTCACAGTCTAGAAGGGGGAGACAGACAACAAAACAAAATATGTGGTCAGTTGTTAAGTCATCAGAATAAATAGAAGTAAAGCTAGATGCACATCATTGACAAAATAAATAGAATAGTAAATATGTACAAGTAAAATAAACAGAGTGATAAATCTGTACAAACATATATACAGGTGCTGTGGGGAAGGGAAGGAGTTAGGGCGGGGGGATGGGGAGGGGGAGAGGAAGGAAGGGGCTCAGTCTGGGAAGGCCTCCTGGAGGAGGTGAGCACTCAGTAGGGCTTTGAAGGGAGGAAGAGAGCTAGCTTGGCGTATGTGTGGAGGGAGGGCATTCCAGGCCAGAGGAAGGACATGGGCCGGGGGTAGACGGCGGGACAGGCGAGAACGAGGCACAGTGAGGAGGTTAGCGGCAGAGGAGCGGAGGGTGCGGGCTGGGCTGGAGAATGAGAAAAGGGATGTGAGGTAGGAGGGGGAGTTGTGCCAGAGAGCCTTGAAGCTGAGAGTGAGGAGTTTTTGCCTGATGCATAGGTTGACTGGTAGACACTGGAGATTTTTGAGGAAGGGAGTAACATGCCCAGAGCGTTTCTGCACAGAGATGATCCAGGCAGAAGCGTGAAGTATAGACTGAAGTGGGGAGAGACAGGAGGATGGGAGATCAGAAAGGAGGCTGATGCAGTAATCCAGTCGGGACAGGATGAGAGATTGAACCAGCAGGGTAGCGGTTTGGATGGAAAGGAAAGGGCGGATCTTGGCGATGTTGCGGAGGTGAGACCAGTAGGTTCTGGTGACGTATTGGATGTGAGGAGTGAACGAGAGAGCGGAGTCGAGGATGACACCAAGGTTGCGGGCTTGTGAGACGGGAAGGATGGTAGTGCCGTCTACAGTGACGGGAAAGTCAGGGAGAAGGCAGGGTTGGGAGGGAAGATAAGGAGTTAAGTCTTGGACATATTGAGTATTAAATGGTGGGAAAACATCCAGATTGCTGATGTACTACTACCCAGCCAACTTACTTCACCCCTCTAATGCCAACCAAGTCACTCTATCTAGATCTCATCTATCTCCCCACCATCCTCTCACCCACATCCTCCCTCTGGCCTGGAACTCCTTCCCCCTTCCTATCTGGCAGACCACCATGTTCCCCACTTTCAATACCAACCTAAAATTACATCTCCTCCAAGAGGCCTTCCCTGACTAATCTCTCAATTCCCCTCCATGGGCTGCAGCTTTATTTCCCCTAATTATCCCATCTGCAATTTATTTCAATGTCTCTCTTCCCCTCTAGGCTGTAAGCTCCTTGGGGACACTGCATGTGCCTACTGACTCTATTGTACTCTACTTACCGAAGTGTTTAATACAGTGCTCTGCATACTGTAAGTTTTCAATAAATTACAATGATTGACTGATAAAACATTGTTCAGCACTCATTCAGTCATAAACCAACCTCCAATGGTTCCCTTCCTCCCTTAGCATCAAGCAGAAGCTCCTGACCATCAATTTTAAAGCATTCCATTTGTAAGCTCATCCTCTAGATTGTAAGCTCGTTGTGGACAGGGAAAAACATCTACCAACTCTGTTATACTGTGCTCTCCCAAGGGTTTAGTACTATACTCTGCTTGCAGTAAGTGCTCAATAAACATGATTAATTAATTCACTCCTTCATACATACCCACAGTCTTCCACCAGTCCATTCCAGCACGTGTTCCCTGCTCTCCCCAAAGCTGAAACTCTGCCTGAGTTCCTTCTCCCCTTTTGCGTCTCTTACCCATTATGGGTGTTCTCTCCCCCTTTCTGGAAATCACTCTCCTTTCATATCGGCCAGACCACGACCCTACTATCACAACTTGGCTCGTTTTGAGATGGGAAAAGGATTGTAGGCAGGGAATGTGTCTGTTTATTGTTAATATTGTCCTCTTCCAAGGTTTTAATGCAGTGCCTTGCTCTCAATAAGTGTGCAATAAATGTGATTGATTGAATGAATGAATGTGGCTATCACAATTCTGTTGCAGGTGCTTTAGAGCATTTTGGAGGGAGGTATTTAATTAAAATTGTTGGTTCTGTTTTAAATTTGAGATATACAGCATCATAGATCTGTTCTGTAGCCATTTCTGGGACACTATTTTGGTGTAGTTTACATTCAAAGATGACTCTTGCCGACAATGACATTTTTCTTTGCCCATCGATGAAGTAGCTATAAGAACAGTGGTATTTTCCAGACTTGTAAAACATAAAATGTATACTTTGAATGACTATAGGCTCTACAGTAATACTTCAAAAATTGTTAAAGCTAAACATCTAGGAGAGGTTTCCATGTAGGTTTTACTAGGTGCTGTCTATTGGACTTATGCTTTACAAATGCACAACAAAGCATGCTGCATTTTATTATGCTATACTTTATAAAGAAGGGCTGACTGTACTGTGTGATCTTGTTTTATGGGCTAGGAGGCTGAGACACCCAGAAAGCACTCTTTTTGTGTTTTAAAACTATAAAACTGATAAACTGACAAACCTGGGATTCACTCTAAATGGAATGCAGAGTTTATTTCTGTGAATACCATGTGAAATTTAAAATTTCCTTTTGCTATTTCTTGGCTCCTTGGCAGGAGGATAATCATGATCTTGCCTTTATGAAGTAGGCAACTGGATTTGCCTCAGTTTTCTTTTAAAACATTTCAGAATAGATGTCTGCAATAACAATGGGATACCCCGTTTATTCTCTGGGGGTAAAATTCAATTTAGCTTGTTCGGATGATGGTAGTGGTCAGCTGCTTTATTAGCCTCTGTCTGAAGCTATGAAACCATTATTGCTAACATATTCTGAGTTAAGACTATCTCTCCTTGTGTGCTTTGCAGTAATTAATCCTCCTGAAGGGAGGGAAAACTGGGAGTCAATAGCTGAGGATGACCAGTACGGTGAACTGCAAACCAGAAGGGAACCAAATTTTTGTAAGGATCAAGAGACAAGGTGGAAAAAAAAAGTCTCAGGTGCTGCAAACAGCAACTTTAAAAGCACAACAAGGAACGCACTTAATATTTTCCTTTATGTTGTGTTATGTGGTGGGAGGGCAAGTTTAGTGTAATGTGATGGCATCATGATGACATCACATGGACCAGGAGGAGGAGAAGATAAAAGGTCTGAAGCAGGTCCTGAGCATAAGGGAAGCCATTGGTGGTGCTGCATTGTGGTCAATATTTTTGTCAATCAAAAGGCCATCAACCAATCAATGACTGCTATTTATTGAGTGCTTACTGTGTGCAGAGCACTGTGCTAAGTGCCTGGGAGAATACAATATCACAGAGCTGATAGACTTGTTCCCTGCACGCAAGGAATTTAGAGTCTAGAGGGGGAGTCATTCATTAAAATAAATTAAGGATTTGAACATAAGTGCCGTGGGGCTGAGGGTGGGATATATAAAGGGTGCAAATCCAAGGGGAAGAACGATGCAGAAGGGAGTGGGAGAAGAAGAAATGAGGGCTTGATGGAGGAAGCCCTCTTAGAGGAGATGTGCACCTCAGTGGTCATATTGGAGGTTAGCAAGAAAACTGCAGGGAGCCCCATATGGAACAGGAACTGTATCCAACCTGATTAACTTATATCTTCCCTAGCATTTAGAACAGAGCTTGATGCATAGTGAGCACTGAACAATTAACATAATAACAAGGAAAGGAAAAACCACATTTTCCAAAAAGCAAAGGGGCTAATTCATGACTTCTTTGGACCAGTGTAAGGGGTTGGTCCTGGGCAGAGCCAAGTGCTGAGCTGCCCTTGATAAAAATGAGGAAGGATTGCCACTAACTCCCTCTCTTTTCTTCCTGAGGCTGGGTGAGTGAGTTTCAAGCTCTAACTCCACACAGGTCAGACCTGTCCCCTTAGTAAGCCAATGGGAAGGGAGGTCAGGGAGGAGGGAGTCGATGATCCATTTTGGAACTTTCCTGGTGTAAACCGGAGCTCCTCCGGGCCATACGGTAGTCAAGTGGCAGAGCTGAGATTAGCACCCAGGTCCCTTGACTCCCAGACCCAGGCTCTTTCTCCACTAGGCTGCTGTGTTGCTTGTCTTCCCCGGCCGGGTCCCCCTGGTCCACCCACCTGACGGTCTGGTCGGCCAGCCAACCAGCGTCGCATTGGTGGAAGCCGTCATCGTAAGCTGCCTGCAGCTGCTCAGGGGTGGCTATGACGGCATCATTCTGCAGGCAGGCCTGCTGGGCCGTCTCGAAGTCCAGGGTGTAGCGAGTGGAGATGGCTCTGTAGTGGAACACGATGCCTGGTGCACACACATGCGCACACACACACACACACACACACACACACACACACACACGTCAGTATGTGGTTCTTCTGAACTTTACCCAACTGCCCACTTCAGCACTAAGGAGAAGAGTGGCCCTGTAAGACCCTCTGTCCTCCAGAGTTGCTCTGCTGGGGCTAATGATAATCATGATCTTTGTTAAGCACTTACTACGTGCCAAGCACTGTACTGAGCACTGGGGTAGTTACAGGACCATCAGGTTGGATATAGTCCCTGTCCCATATGGGGCTCCCAGTCTAAAGGGGAGGGAGAACAGGTATTAAATCCTCATTAGACCATTAAGGAAACTAGGTTCCAGAGAACTGAAGTGACTTGCCAAAGGTCACACAACAGACAAGTGGCAGAGTAAGGATTAGTACCTGGGTCTTTTGACTCCCGGGACCATGTTCTTTCTGCTAGGTCACACTATCTCCAGTGGGTTATGTGATGCTTCTCTGCAGTGGTGGGGCCTTCTTTCACTGCACCCACTTGCCCTGCCTCCCAATCCAGCGCTTAGAACAGTGCTTGGCACATAGTAAGCACTTAACAAATACTATCATTATTATTATTATTATTATGGAGTCTTCCCCCAACCTCCTGGAAGGGCTGGACAGAGGTGTCAGATCCATGGCAGAGACAGGGCCCCTTGAGTGGCTCTCTGGAACTTCCCGGAGGCTGAGGCCCTGGGCCAGGAGGGAGGCTGGCCCATGGGACATGGAACTGTGGAGTCCCAGGTCCCGGCTCACCTTTCACCAGGACCTCCAGCGTGGCCTTGCTATCCTCGATGCCATGGACGACCTCGCAGCGATACGTCCCTGAGTCGTTGGAGCGGAGGCTCTGGAGCTCCAGGGTGGCATCGCCAGGGATGGCCGGGTAGTTGGGCAAGGAGACGCGATCCTGGTAGGCACCGTTGACCCGCACATGCCCTTCAGTGGCCACCAGCAGGACCACCTCCTGCCCGCCCGCCAGGTGGCTCCACTTGACCCGGGGTGAGAGCGGGGGTGTGGAGGGGGCCGTGGTCACGGGGTGCAGGGAGTCGATGAAGTAGCAGGGGATCGAGAGGGGGTGGCCCAGGGAGATCCGGAGTGGGGACGGCACCGGGATGCTCACGCTCAGCTCGCTGACATGGTCTGCCATCCGTTGAAGGGATGAAACAGGGGAGACGTGGATGGATGGACAGACAGACAAACACACAGACAGACAGGTGGGCAACCATCAGCTTCTGGCACCTCCTAGCCCCCCACCCAGCCTGACCAGGCTGGAGGAGCCCATGTCCTTGGAGGGCAGCCTGGACTCATGCCAATTCATGGAGTAGAGTCCACTTATACTCCCGGTCAAAGGTCTTGAGCTGGCCAGGGGACAGCATCTGCCACCCATCTTTGGGGAAACCAGGGGGCCCCAACAGCAAGTCTGGAAGGGGGTGTGGGGGAGGGTGGGGCTGAGAGGGTATCTGGGGTGGGTCTCTGACCATGATGGTTGAACCATCATGCCAGAGGGGAGTGGGAAGGGGCAAAGGAGAAAGGCCTCAGAGGTGTTTGTATATTTTTATGTGTCCGTGTATGCAAATGAATGCAGGGAGGGCACAAGTGTGAATCTGTTTGGGAATGTATTCAACAAATCCCCCTGCCCTGCAGTTGGCAGGGTCAGAATAAAGCACAGGGAGCACTTCTTTTCCCAGAGTGGGGTAGGGAGGTAGAATTCAGTCTCTTGGGAAGTTGGGTGGGATGAAGATATATGGACAATAGGTCCAGGCTGGGTCAATAGAGAGGAAAGTCAGGAGTGGATAGGGTGCAGTTGGGGGTCTGGGTAGTCCATCCTTAACCATGAAGCGGGGGGGCGGGGGGTCCAAGAGGGAACAGTCATATGGACCTTCCCAAGCATCCTAAATCTTGGGGCTGACCCAGGTGGATGTAGTTGATGAAATTAGGTTCAATGTAGAGTTGGGGGTGGGGGAGGGGATGGGTTGTGTGGGCCAGAGGGATAGAACAGGGAACTCAGGTTTGATTGGTTGGAGGGGAGTGGAGTTGGGGTGTTGGGTGGGGGTCAGAGGGATAGAACAAGGAACCCTGCTCAGGGAATACCTGGAAGTCCCTCAGGGGCCCTGGATGGCAGAGTGACTAAAGCTGGAAGCAGGGACAGGGGAGGAGGTTAATGTGGAGCAGGGCCCAGAAGGCCTTACCTGACGCTTCCACAGAAATGGCTGCAGTGATGACTCGCAAACTCACAAACACTAAGAGTAAAGTGGTCATAGTTTACCTGGAACAGACAGGGCAAGGAGAGGTTTTAGCATGAGGCAAGGAGAGGGGTTTTCCATAGGGGACACCGCTCCCCATCCTCCCCCTCACTCCCCATCTCTGCCCATCCCAATAGCCCCAGTGAGCCATTACACTGAATGACCCCATGACTTTCTCCTCTGGGTCCTGGGGACAGAAAGCATCCAGCTGGGGTCAGGCTGGCAGGCCGGCCGGCCGGGGCTGTTAGGTGCTCTTTCAAACCAAAACGTTTGGCCCCAGGCATAGGGTCTGATGGAGTTGGGACTCCTCAGGACCAGTTGGGCTCTGGACAGTGTCCTGTGAAGCTGACCACTGAGGCCACCTCCTCGCTCACAGTGCCAAACCCAGCCAACTGTTACCTCCGAGCCTTCCAGAAGGTGTCACTGTTGACTTAGTTTCCACACTGCAGGACTGTGGCCAGGCCCCATAGTCGGGACACCACATCCGTCAATCAAACAATCTATCAGTAGTATTTATTGAGCACTCACTGCGTGCACAGCCCTGTACTAAAGGCTTGGGAGAGCAAGAAATTGGCACTGGCCCAAAGGCCTAAAAGATATTAGGCAGGGATTCCAAGAAATAAGGCAGTGTGTGGCCAAGAGGAAAGAGTTGTAGGACGTGGGTTCTAATTTCAGCTACTCCACTTGCCTGCTGTGTGACTTAGGGAGAGTCCCTTAACTTCTCTGTGCTTCAGTTTCCCTCTTCTGTATAAAGAGGATAAAAAATCCATTTACCCTCCCACTTAGTCCCTGACCCACATGGGGCTCACAGTCTAAGTCCTATCTGCTTACATTACACTGTACTAAGCACTTAGTATAGTGCTCTGCACATAGTAAGTGCTCATTAAATAATAATTAGTATTTGTAATATTTGTTAAGCACTATGTGCCAGGGGCTGGGGGTAGGTACAAGATAATCAGGTCCCACATGGGAATCACAATCTAAGTAGGAGGGAGAGCTGATATTGAATCCCCATTTTACAGTTGAGGGAACTGAGGGACAGAGAAGTTACATGACATGCCCAAGATCCCATAGCAGGTACATGGCAGATGAGGGATGAGACCCCAGGTCCTCTGACTCCCTGATCACACTGCTTCTCTGTTGATTCCACTGATGCCTAGTGCTTAATACAGTGCTTAACACATAGTACGCGCTTAACAAATACCACAATTTTTATTATTACTACTCTGACTGAAATAGAAATTGGAAATGTGTTCCATGGCACCACCCTGAATTTTTCCTTAGGCTCTTGATCCCCCACTGAGGCTATTAGCCCCGTCACCCTGGGAGTGAGAAAAGTGCCAGCTCACTGTGGGTGGGGAATGTGTTTGGTGATTGTTATATTGTATTCTCCCAACTGCTTAGTACTGTGCTCTGCACAGTTAAGCACTCAATAAATATGATTGAATTGAATTGAAGTTCCTGGGAGGTTGGTTAGGGCCAGGAAGGATGGTGGGGCAGTCAAAATGTTTGTGGGCTGGAGCCTTCTGGAACCTATCGGCCAGGCTTGTGGGCCTCACTGGGGTCAGATCCATGGGGTCTGGCCTGGGCCCTCAGGGAATCCAGTCACCTGGTTGGACAGTGGACGGTCCGGTTTTCCATCTGTCTGGTAGGGATATGGCACCACATGCCTTTATGTCTGGTATTTTAACTCAAAGAGGCAGGGCTCCCTATGCTTCGGGTCCGGCTGCTGAGTTAAGCAGCTCATGAGCAACGCCTGGATGGGGCTGAGCCAGGGAAGCTCGGGTAAGGTATGTGATAGGGCTGAAACAAGCTTTGGGGGTTCTTCCGGAAAAACACCTAGACTCTGGCAGATCCGGGCCAAATGTCCGGTATTACATCCCCACGTGGCCCTGCATGCCCAATGTAATATCCAAAGTCCCCTTGCAAATTTTTTTTAATGAAGTTTGTAAAACGCTTACTATGGGCCAGGCACTGTTCTAAGTTCTCATGTAGATACAAGCTAATCAATTTGGACACCGTCTCTGTCCCATGTGGGGCTCACAGTCTTAACCCGTATTTTCCAGATGAGGGAACTGAGGCACAGAGAGTTGAAGTGACTTGCCCAAGGTCACACAGCAGACAAGTGGGGGAGCTGGGATTAGAACCCAGGTCCTTTTGACTTCCAGGCCCATGCTCTAGCCACTAGGGCATGTTGCTTCCCTTTGATGCTGGGGATTTTTGAATGAGACTACGGGCCTGCCACCGCCCCCTCCCCCGGACCCCGTCCCTCCCCGAGCTGATCTGAAGCCCTGTGGTAGTTCACTACCAGATGTCTGAGGCAGGGTGAGCCTCTTCTCCCTTCCTCTGCAGTAGCTCTGGCCTTCGTCATTGTATTTCCTTGTCCCAAGGGCCACTGGGCTGTGGGCTTTCCCTGGCCCCTGCCTCCAGCTCCCCCAAACTCCCCAAATCCCACCAGCACTTCAGCAAACTGTAGCCTGGCAGAGGCAGCGAGGAGGTAGAGAAGGGGGCTTAATGCCAGCAGGGTCATGGTCCTAGTGGATAGAGCTTGGGCCTGGGAGTCAGAAGGACCTGGGTTCTAATCCCAGCTCCCCCACTTGTCTGCTGTTTGACATTGGGCAAGTCACTTCACTTCTCTGTGTCTCAGCTCTCTCATCTGTAAAAATGGGGATTAAGACTGGGAGCCCCATGTGGGACAGGGACTGCGTCCAACCTGATTAGCTTGTATCTACTCCAGTGCTTAGAATAGTGCTTGGCAAATAGTAAGTAAAAAACAAATACCATAATTATTAATCCTTATTGTTATTATTATTATTATTAGGGACAAACTCCTCTCTGGCGACCCGGGTCGTCCGAGTCCCTTGGTCTTCCAAAACTAGCTCTTTCTTTTTCCTTAAAAAAAGGGAAAAAGGTGTCCTGGCCCCCTCACCCCCGGAACAAGCTCTGCATTGTCTTCCCAGGACTGAGTGGTTTTCTGTTTGGGGCCTGGCTTCTGCCAGCAAATGGGAAGCAAAGGAAAGGGGTGGAGAGAAAGGTGGAGAGCCAGGGAGGGGGGTTGGGGGAGAGTGTGTGTGTGTGTGTGTGTGTGTGTGTGTGGTGTGTGTGCGTGCGCCTCAACGTGACTGTGGATTGTGTGTTTGACAGTGTGTGTGTATTTGTGAGTACACATGGGGTGGAGGTAGAAACCAATTTTATTTCCTTTTTTTCTAAAAGAGAAACTTTGGAATAGAAATATTGTAATAAATATGTGCTTGTCCTGGTGCATGTTTTCTCAGCTGTAAAGAAAATAGGAGAAATGTTCCGTTCTGCCTGCGTTCCAAAGTCTCCCAGATTTAACTAACCTCTTTATGCAAGGCCTTCTCCCCTGCCAGGCCGGGCTCACCGCAGGCCAGGCTCCTCACCACAGGCAGACGGGGGACAGGGCTGCCTTTCTCCACGGAAAGTGAGACGTGGCACCAGAGGCCAACATTGCGCGGACAGGACTGAGCTGGCCGGGCCTGAGGTGGGCAGGGAGGGCAGGGAGGGCAGAGAGGGTGGGGCCAAGGGAACCTACTCTCACCTGAGGGAACCGACCCAGAGGGCTGAGGGGGTGGGGGGAAAGTGTGGGCACCTCAGAGAGTGGCCTGCCTGGGCAGCCATGGGCCTGCCACTTCCCCAACACTGGATGAGAGGCAGCATGGCCTAGTGGAAAGAGCACAGATCTGGGATTCAGAGGGCCAGAGTGGCAGAATCCCAGCTCTGCCACTTGCCTCTGGGGGACCTTGGACAAGTCCCTTTGTTTCTCTGGGCCTCAGTTTCCTACTCTCTAAAATGGAGACTCATACTTGTTCTCCAATCAATCAGTCAATCAATGGTTGAACAGTTACTGGGTGCAGAGCACTGTACTAAGGACTTGAGAGAGCACAATGCAACAGAGTTGGTAGTTCTCTTTCCTACTTAGCTGGTGCTTCCTACTACGTGAGCCCCATGTGGGACAGGGACTATGTCCAACTTGATTGTCTTATATCTACCCCGGCACTTAGTACAGTGCTTGGCACATAGTAAGCATTTAACAAATACCAATATTATGGGTTAGGAGTCAGGCAGCTGGGCTGAGTGGTGTGTGCAATTCCCACTCTGCCCTGCCGTAGGCAATTTGCAGGGGCGGTACGTCAAGCAGGGAGACAGGGAGGAGATGGGATTTGGGAAACAGGGTGTTTGACATATAGCTTGACATTGGGCCTCTATTTTCAGAGCTGCAGGATGGTTTGGGAGCTGTTCTCCTGTTTATTACCTCCCTTTGGCTCCAGACTAACTGTGGCCCCG